>NC_081542.1:22021616-22045633 GCF_901000735.1 Corylus avellana
AAAATATATTATTTTTAAATTAAAATTTTTCATTTTTTTAAAAAATCAATTTTTTTTTTTGAATTTATAGGTGTATTGTTGTCTTATTGAGAAATTTATAGGGGTATTTTTGTCTTATTGCTAATCTTGGAGGGAGACATTAATAATGTTGTGGTAGTTTGGATGAGACATTGTTATAATTGAAAGTTTAGGGGGGACATTGTCAATTGGGTGGTAGTTTGAGGGGGGTATGTGGATTTTACCCAATCTTTTAACTCTTACCAATTAAAAACTGTATTAACATTGTTTTTGTCCATAATCCATTAAATTAGTTACCCATTTGAGATTTGGATTTATCTATTAACTTTTATATTTCTTGAGCATTTTATTGTACATCTTGTTACTATTCTAACCATAAACAAGTGCAAGTTCACAATCAAGATTTAAGTTTCCTATACTGATTTAATTTTTCAAACGAAAAATAAATGAAAAAAAATGCAATTTTCAACACAAAATTAGTGCAAAGTAATTTGTTTTTATCTTAAACGTGGCTTAAACTCACTCTGTTTCCATCTCAGGGTTTTTTTTTTTTTTTCGTGTGATTTTCAATCTAGGTCTTTAATTTTTTTTTTCTTTCTTTATTTCTTCTAGTTTATACCTTAGTGTGTACCTAACCATTTTGGGAATTTTCTTAGGCTGTTGAATTACCACTTAGATGATAATAAATAAATAAATTTATGCCTCAGACCTTTTTTTTTTCCTAAGCTTATACCTCAACCCTTGCCCACAATACTTTCTAGCTTCGTCCCTACCCAAGGGCCAAATCTTTCTTTTTTTTTTTTTTTTTTTTTGGCCCTTGGGGGAGGTGGGTTCGGCTACCCCCAAGGGCCGGTCTGGGGTGGCCGAAGCCATCCCATGGTGTGGATTGGCCACCCACAAGGGGCAAAGCATTTTTTTTATTTGGTCCTTGCGAAGCCACTCCCAACCCCAACTATGGTGGCCAGTCACCCCCTATGGCAAAAATGGGGTGGCCAGCTACCCCTTAATTTTTTATTATTTTCTTTTAGTTTTTAATTATTTTAAAATATAAATAATATTTTATTATTATTTTTATTAATGGGACAAATGTCCCATTTATGGCCTCAGGATTTCTCTAGAGAGATATTACCCATTAACTGGATACTCTCCAATCCATTTTGGATTGGAGATGATCCAATCCCACAAGTTTCCGGTTGCAGAGGAAGCTTGATAACTGAAATTCTACAGCTATTATGGTAGAATACAAATCGATTGACTTCACAACCAAAATTATTGTGTTTGTTTTATTTAATATTTTGCTCGATCTCGTGAAATTGTAGATGGTTTGTTATTTTTATTTTTATTTATTTTTATCTTTTTTTAAATTGGTTTGTTAAATTTGAATATTTGGAAAAACATCTATTTCATCTTCTTCATCTTCTATTTTTTGTGTGTGTGTGTGTGTGTTATTTGGGCTCATCGGGCTTTTTTTTGTGAATGATTGTTACTTGTGTTCTTTTAAAATGAATATGATGCTACGTGACATTGTGGGATACAAAGATAAACAGCAAGAAGTAGGTGTTAAATATATTATTGAATATATTGGAGAGCAGAAGAAGGAGAGAAAGAAGAGAGAGCGGAAGCATATAATGGACTACATTGTATTAAGTCAGATAGATATGAAGGACTACAGAGACCTCTATTCATATAGAGGCTATGAGAGATAGACAAGTAACCTAATAGACTAAGAAAAGTTAAACCTAGTAGACTTAGAATACATAAGGAAATAAATAACCATAACATAATATTCTTAACATCTTCTCTCATACTCAAGGTGTAAGCTTGAGTTTGGGTAAAAGAAAGAGAAAGAAAGAGTTGAATTCGCCGAAAAAGCTGCTTGTGCCAAAAGTGTTGCCGAAGTAATGCCATAAAAGTTGCTAGAGACCGGTGGATTCTGCCTGAATTGAGCTATGCATTTAAGCTGGAGCTTGGTTCACTTGGTGGTAATTTGACTTTAAAACCATATACTAGTAATGAAATAGCTGGCATCGTCGGCTGAGCGGAGAGAAAACTGTCTCGCCTGGTCGGCTGAGCTAAGTTGAGAGAAAATGGCCGGTTGAAGGGGCTAATCATGCCTGAAACCCTTGGATTGTTGAAATGTCTGACCCAAAAAATTCTGATTAATAATAGATCAATGGCCTAGGAGAGGCTATAGTGACTGGTGATGGCTGCAATTGAGAAGGCATAAGTGGGTTGGTTGAAAGGGGCTTCTTTGGCCCGAAAACCCATGGACCGAAGGAAAGATTAGTCTGACCTAAGAGTGCCCACTGCAAGAAGATTGAACCTGGTTGAATTGCACCGAAAAAGGTTGTGGAACCGAATTGAACAATACATAAACCGACTTGAACTGCATAAAACAAATGCCTAAATTTGGAGAAAATCTTGTTTTCTACCATATAGAGATGCCGAAAGCAAAAATTGACCACAAATTTGAAATAAGGACAAAAAGTTGAGTGGGAAACACTAGGCTGGTCAACTTTGTGTTCGGTTAAAGTCAACGGTCAACTCTGAAGGAAGTCAAAATCAATGAAGAAAAACTCAAGTCTGACAAGGTGTTGATGTGGCCGATTTGTTGATGTGGCAAATATGCTGAAGTCGTGGTATTGGATGATGTGGCGCTAGGGTTGACGTGGCACGATGAGATGATGACACGTGTTAGCAGAGAAGAGCACCAGAGCTTATGGCGCGTGTACGACACGCGCTTTCAGGCATCGGAGCAACAGCGCATGGATCCCAGGCGTAGAGAATTCTACCTGAGCGTGGAGGCACGCGAAGGGTCGTTTGGTGGCACGCTTGATGGATATGGGATGACCGGCGGCTGATCTGTAGAGTGGTGTCGCAACCAAGGTGATCGTAGGAATGCAGCGGTGCGTGGATAGAATGCCAGCAGTCTTGGGCGATGCATCTACGCGCTTGACTGCGTCGTTGGCGGAGCTCTCAATGGGTCTAGGCTCGTCTGGCCTTGATTTGTCTATTTGCGCTGTTATCGATGTGATCGGTGCTTTGTGGAGGCACGTAACATAATGGACAGATTCGCAGGCGTGTCTTCCTGACGTGTGGACTGCTATAGCGGCATGTGGAGACACGTGGAGTGACGGACATAACCTTCTGGAGGTGCGTGAGGGCGCGTGGAAGCTTGGACGCTCCAGCTCTCTTCGGTTTTGGACTTGGCAGCGTTTGATCTGTCGATTGGAGTGGAGCGTGTAGCTCTGTCACAACTGTGGCGCAGCGTAAAGGCAATTGCCGATGCGAGGAACCCTTGGAGGCGTGTGGAGGCACGTTTACTAACGAGCATAGCCTTCTAATGCCGCGTGAAAGCTTGGGTGCTTCAGATCTCTTGGATCTGTATTTGGCAGCGTCTGATATGTCGTATAAGGAGAAGCATGTAGCTCCTGGAGGTGCGTGGAGGCGTCTTTACTGACGGCAAAACCTTTTGGTGGCGCGTGTGAGCGCGTAGAAGCTTGGACACGTCAAATCTCTTTGGATCTGTATTTGGTGGCGTCTAATATGTTGTCTGAGGATGAGTGTGTAGCTCCGAAAAGGGCAACGGCGGCGCAGACAGAAATTGGCGGAGGCGCATGGTAGCTAATAGTCCACATATCTGTAGATCTGTGCCTCGCAAGCATGAATCTGGGATAAACTTTCATAGATGAGGCCGTGATGAAGGGGTGGAAGAGATTTTGAGCGGAAAACCGTTTGGTGGCTACAGATTGAGCTGCTCCGGATCTATAGGCTGGCACGATTTTGAGACTATGGATGGCATAAATTTTGGCGGCGCTTGACGTAGGACGATGAGACTGAAATTCGTCAAAGGGAAAACGCCAAAAAAGATGTTTATTGACAGCCAAAGAAAAGCGGATCTAATACTATGTTAAATATATTGGAGAGCGGAAGAAGGTGAGAGAGAAGAGAGAACAGAAGCATATAATGGACTAAATTAATGTATTGAGTCTGAGAGATATGAAGGACTACAGAGACCTCTATTTATATAAAAGCTATAAGTAATAGGCAAGTAACCTAATAGACTAAGTAAAGGTAAACCTAGTAGATTTAGAATACATAAAAAAAAAAAAATAACTCTAATATAATATTCTTAACATGGATAAATATTACTTAGATTTTGAGTTTATCAAAGATCTAACAATTCTTGTCAAAATGTTAGAGTCTATATAGGGTTTCAAGGAAAATATTGAAGAAACTCAACTCTGGCGCTTCTTATTGATAAAAACTGAATAATAATGATAATTTATGTTTTGGAGGCTATAAGCATGTATTTATAGCCTCAAACTCCTAACTATAGCAGTAAAAGGAGTTTAAGTCGATTTTGACATCTACACAGGCCGTTCAAACGAAACATACCTCTGTTTAGATGATCACTAGATAACTGAATTTAAAGTACATAAAACAACTGGACATTTGGATGGAACATATCTCCGTTCAGACGGTCACAACAAAAAACTAAAACTAAGTAAGAAAACTAAAACATAACATAAGAGCGTTCAAACGGGTTGCAAATAGACCTCGGGTTTTACTATGGTGACTTCCTGGAAGTGTCCCATTCGTTAGACCATTCAGATGGCTAGCGAACGGAGGCTTCTATGGCTGCTTCAACAATTCCCCTTCGCGAGCTTGTACCTTGTGTTGTCACCCCTGGTTGGTACAGTCTTTTGAAGACCCTTTATCCTCACATCTGCCCCACTTCCCTTTATGGAATCTCTAGCTTTTTGGTCAACATCAAATCATTGTTGCTTTTGGGTTAAGCCAATCATTTTTTTTTTTTTTTTTTTTTTTAAATTTCTTTATTTATTTCTATACAAAAGAATCAGCTGCTACTTCTTACCTTATTTATTTATTTATTTTTTTCATTTTTAAGGAATCATCATTTTATTTTATTGCTTTTGCGATATTAGATGCTAGTTATATTAGTAATGCTAGAAAAAAGACCATATTTTTTAAATTGATGTGATTTTTAAAATCATTATAGAATTTATGATAAATAATTATTGGATTTGATCTAATAATTGTTTTAAAAGCCACTATAGAGGACAACATGGATCTTCCATCTAATACTTTTTTTTTTTTTTTTTTGGGGAACAGATAGATCTTTCCATCTAATACTACTCGATCTAGTTACATATACGATATTGGCACACTCTGGCTCCCTCTCCTAATATTCTTATATTTTTAGAGTAGAGATATTCTTACTTCCTTGATTAAGCCATTACTCTTGAATGAGCATCCCAGAATAAAAAACATCATTTAATCTTGTCAATAATTCTAACGTACGATGTTGTTTAATTTGGCTGTTGGCAAATGGTATGTCCGATCCCGTGGGACTAAGCCAAATATGTTTTATACCGCCACAGTTGTAAACCTGAATTGTGCCCGACTCTTTATATATACTAACAACTAAACTAAAAAGTTGTATCAAAATGAACCAATTTGAATTCAATTTCTATCATTTGGACATAACGAATCAAACTCGTACATTTTCACCAGTTTGAAGACTGCAAATCAGCATCTATATAAAGAAGGTGAGAGACGAGAAATTCGTTCTGAAAGTAGAAAATAGAAAGTTGCTGTAACCAGGCTCTTTTTAGAACGGAGGGCCACCTCAAGCTCAATCCTCTATCTATTCCATTGAATAAGCAGCAGAATTTCTTTCCTGTAGTTGTTGTTGATGCTGATATATATGAAGTGGAGAAGTAAATGTCACTTTTGACTGCACTTTGGAGAACCTTCACTTCTAGAGTGGGCCGCAACAGTGGAACCGCTTCATATTAATCATTTCCTTTTTAATTTTTTAATTTTTTTTTTATTTTACATTTACGCATTTTTAGCTTTCCTTAATTAAACAAAACAAAAAGAATCTAATAAAAACTCTATATTTTGCCACAAAAGTTCATGTGGCAAGATGCCACATCATCTTTTTGTTTGAGAAATGCCTGACCTCATTAAAAAGTTCATCTTTTAGCAATTTTAATCCTAGGTGGCATGACCCATTTTAAAATTAATAGATTTTAAACAATAAATTAATAGATTTAAGAAAAATGGGTCATGCCACTTAAGATTAAAATGGCCAAAAGATGAACTTTTTAATGAACCCAAGCATTTCTCTTTTTGTTTTGTCTTTTTCCCTTCACAAAAAAATAGTATGGCATCTTGCCACGTGAACTTTTATGGGCAAAATATGAAGTTTTTATTAGATTTTAGTATTTCTCATTTCGAAACTATCCTACTGATGTGGCAGCCCTTGAAGATGCGTTGGGCAAACTTTGTTGGCCCTATGATGTTGATCCAGTATTCTTAATCATATGGTTTGGAGATTATTAGGTATTCTTAAGAGAAATGATAGGGGCACCAAATTTTTTTACTAAGAGAGCCTTGCCAAATTGATGTGTAACTCATTTATCGTAGAGGAATAAAACAATTCATTAAGAAAGATGTGACAGATACCAATGAATGAGTTACACATCAGTTTGGTAAGACTCTCTTGGTAAAAAATTTGGTACCCCTAGCATTTCTCTATTATTAATAAATTATAAATCTGTTGAATTTTTTTTTTAAAAAAAATAAGACCGAATCCTCAATTATTCTAAACTATTTGTGTTTGGAACAGAATTTTCCTTCAAATTAGGTTTGGAGGAAAACTCTATCCGTTTGGGTTTGAACAGTTTTCGACATGGTGGGGATTGGGCGTTCTTCGAGGCATTCTAGATCTGCAATATGTCGTCGGGCAATCCAAATAGCTGCAAAAGAATAAAAGCATCAAAAGATCCGCCAGCGTCTATGCCAAGGAAACTCCGATGCGTAAGTCAGTTTTCAGGAGAAAGATATGCTTCAACAGACAATAATCCAATATATTCAATGTGGACAAACTGAGCTCTTTTTCGTATTCTCTAGTACTATGATAATTGAAGATCTTTTTATACCTTGTGTAAGGCCTATTTATAAGCTGGAGAGTTGAGGTCGACTTTGGACTAGTTCTTCTTATTTGATTTGATTTGGGAGTCCTGAGAGGTGCAATTGGATTTGGGCTCCTACTCCAATTTAGATTTTGAGTAAGACTTCTTGACCCATATTATTCCAATAAAGTCCCACTTGGATTGTATCTTCTGCTATTTAATTAATAACTCTGTGCGCCTTTCATTGGCCCTAAGGCCCCAAATCTGATGGGTTTGTAGTATAATTTTATTCCCAACAATTTGAATGGTAAAAGATATTTTTGAATACAAAAAAAGAAAAATGTTAGGGTTTTTCATGATGTCCTCTTAATATATGATTTGAGTATATGGCTTTATTTATAGAGCTATAAGGTGATTTCAAATACAAAACAAAAACCTTGAATTAAGAGTAATTAATTACAAAACAAATCCCCATTAATCAAAATGATTTCTATCCTTAACAATATTGATGCTCTATGTTGAGGAATATTTACGGGAGATTGTTTCAAAATGATGAACTGTACAAGTTTTTATTTATTTTATTTTATTTTTTGACATGTCTACACGAAAGGGAGAGAAATAGGGATGAAGATTCAAACTAGTGACTTTCATTTCACGAGATGTGATTTATAACCGATTGAGCTACCATTTGAGGATAAGATGAAGTGTCTCATTTACTTAAATATCATATGCTTGTCTGGATAAAATAATTTCCTTATTTCACTCAATGAGTCTTCGATTTAACTTCATCATTTTTTTTTCTACCAGCAGGATGACTCAAGCTACTGCCCATGGGTGTTGGACTGCACGACAGTTGTCCCGTTGCTTTCTACCAATTACGTTTAGTACGTTATATATCTTCTCAAAAGAGTTTATCCTAAGCAGTTGCTGATATGGAGTATTTAAGGCATGTTATTTTTTATTTTTTTAACAATATCTGTTCATTGATATAACAATCAAATGGGGCGAAATGCTCCCTCAGTACAATGTCAAAGGCTGGGTGGGAGGTGGCCAGTGGTGACGTAGCGGAAGAGACTAAGGTAATTAGTCAAAGAGCAGTAACTTTGATTTTGTAAAGAAAAGAGTGTCTTACCTAAAAAATTAAAACAAGCCCGCAAGCTAAAAGAAAAATAAAACTCCGCAGAGCATTTGAGAGAGAATTCTCTAATTTGATAATAATTCAATGAGTAAGTTCTACATAATAAGTTAGCCTATTTATAGAAGAAAAATCCTTGTAATAAAGTAAACCTATTTCTAATAGAGAAAGTAAATCTAATCCTAATAGGAAAGTAAACATAATCTTAGCAGGAATGTAAACATAATTCTAATAGGGAAATGATCATAAAAATAAATAAATAAAAACTATTTATTTATTTTTTTCTTTCTTTAGTGAGGACCACACATCCTGCATAGGGGGGGGTGCATGTCATGTTGGGTCTGGTGTAAGAAAGTAGATATATTTTCGAAAGATTTCGAGCTGAGAACCTTGACAAATCCGGCAAGAGACACAATAGAGATGGTGGAAAACCGGTGTTAACTTTGGCGAGGGGTTTGATATGTGGGATAGGGCTTCAAAAAATGCGGATAACACTTCCAATGAACCAAAGTAGGGCCTCAAAAGAGGCGAATAGGAAGACCTCCAAAAAGGCGTGCAGTGGAAGGGGTGAAAGGAAGAAGGGAGTAGAAGCAAGGGGGAGAAGGAGGGATCAGTCAAAGCTCCCTCCTTCCATGGCGTCTAAGATCTCACTCTTGTTTATTTTTTTCTTTGCATGTTATTGTCATACAGATATTCTGCATTTGGACAAATACATGTGTTTCCAATTATGACCAATAAGATACAAGTTTCTGACTTTGGAGAAAAAAAAAAAAAAACACGGCCCATAGTACGGGTTATAGGCGAGTTGATATCAACAGACAAATCTATTGTTATATTATTATACCGGTTTTGTTTCTTGGGCAAAAAATATATCGATTTTTCTGGCTTCTTGTTTCTAATTGTGCGTAGGCTCCTACAAAATGGGCATTACTCGATCTGTAATGAATTTTATGTGAAGTTTGATATGATTGGTGACTTTATTTGTAAATTAATATACTTGATAATGTATTTTCTTTCTTTTCTTTCTTTTTTGGTCTTTTTTTAATGACATGTTGATATTTTATATATCAAAGCTCATGATCGTTAAAAAAATTTTTGCGTAGCTGACTCGTTGGTCGGTCATTAAAAAAAGAAAAAAAGAAACTACTAACAAATTACAATGTGTCCATCAATGACATATCGGAGCCAGTTATCTTTCAAAGCCGGCCTCTTGGGTCCACTAAAGCTTATAATTTGTAAACTGACCAGCTGAGATATTGTAATTTAATACTAGAAGAACATTCAAGAAGTTCCTTTCCATAATACCCCACCAAATGATTTTGTGTGAGCTTTGGTCAATTATGATCGAGCCATGCATGTCGCATTCGCTTTTTTTATTTCTAAAACTTTGTAATGTATTATTAAATAATGCATGTGATGCATTAATCTTTTAAGATTAGTTTAACGACCCAAATAATTAGGTTAATCTAAAAGATGCTCATCTTAATTGGACAGGTTCATCTAACGATTTAAGGGCAGTGAATACTACTTGATCGTTATCCTGTCGCGTTGACAAATTTTATTTCTAAAATTTTGTCATGTATTAATGCATGTGGTGCACTAATCTATTAAGATTAGTTTAACAACCCAAATAATTTCTGCAAGCCAGTTATAGGCATTTCAAGTTTCGTGAATCCATATACATTAATTATATATGCATGTACAACATAGTCATGAGTAAACTCAAATCCTAAGTACTAGGAATCCGATCCCCTTCTTGTCTGTCAAGGGACTTATTATAAGATTAGAATAATAAGTAAATATACGCAAGCAATAATGAATTTGTAATTCATGAAATACTATTGAATTTTGATTTAATTATGATTTTAAAAACTACATTATCATTGGAAATTAAAGTAGAAAAAAATCGTAGCTAGATATAGCATCACTCTAATCAAATTTTAAGAATTTCAAAGTTATTTTATGCTTTTTTTTAGGTCCACTATGGTCGTTGTCTTCTCTAATTGTTATCTTCTCTCTTTATGATTTATGTTTACATCTTTTAATTTTTTAGTTATCTTTACTCGCATGCGCTGTCAGAATGCATCACAGTTCAGTCCGGAGTTGGTATCAAAGCCTAGTTCCAGTGTAGCAGTTGGTGTAGTCGCAATCAACATGGACAGGTTCTAAATGAGAAAGTCCTTAACCACTAAAAAAAAAAAAAAGCCCACAGATTAGTAACCTTTTTAAAACGCCATTCGTCATTAAAAAAACGATATATATATAGTGTCGTTCGTTCCCGTAGTTTTTTTTTTTTTTTCCTGCCTTTAATACCAGTTTTGAAAATATAAAATTCCACGGTCTTTAAAAAAAGGCGAGAATTTTATACAAAGTCACGTTGTTTATCAAATAAGAAAAGTTAAATATGCAAGATAATTCTAAAACAGACGAGAATTATCGATCTCCAATATTTTAACGTCGTTTATTCAAAAAGACGTCAAATATTGAAGATAAATAGTAGCATTTTTATACATGGGATGAGAATTGTTTCTAATTTTTAACGTTGTTTTTAATAAACCACGTGTTTCTTTTTCCTAAGAAATTAGCGGCTTTTTTTTTTTAAAAAAAGCCATTAATTTATTTCCATATAAAAAGATTTGGGTATACTAGATCCACTATGTAGTATATACCCATTTTTTTTCTTCATCTGTTAATTAATCAAGCCAAATTGAGATCCACATATATTCTATTTCACAATTCATATACCATTAAATCCACAAATCAAATAAAACCCCTTCAACTACCAAAAAATTCATAATGTCGATCTCTCCAATGCTAGAAAAAGACAAAAATCATCCTAAATTTTTTAATTAATGGCATTTTCGTCATTAGGAGGACAATGTCAATTTGTTAGTAATTTAGAGTTGACATGCATTATCGCAAATAAAAGTTCGAGATGAATATTATCAATTAATTAGTAGTTTGAGAAAGACATGTCGGCTTTTTCCTATATATTAATTGTCAATATAACCTACACAATGTTCTCGAAACAATATAAAAACATAGTCATTGTCACTATTACACAGAGAAAATAAAACATAACATTAATCTGTCCAATTTTACTCTTAATACCTAGAAGATTGGCCGACTAAAGTGGCCAAAATATATCCAAGTAGCTCGCCAACTGTCATATCCCGTCCTCAAGTTCAGATTCACCCCCATACTAACCATATGAAAAGTTCAACTAATAACAAATACGGTCCAGTATCAATTTATTTCAAAGAAAAAAGCAAAGACATGCATCTGCAGCTCAAGCTGGCACAATAAACTTTACGTATATCATCATTGGTCCATCATAGAATGTTCACTTTAAAGTCCATATCTTTTCTTGTCGAATTATGAATCCTAAGAAAACACATACTTTCTTTTCTTCTTAAAATAATAATAATAATAATAATAATAATAATAATAATAATAAATCTACTTTTAAAGGCAGGTTGCAGAGTTATGACCGTACCGTGTTTGGCTACACAAAACTTGGAGACGCGATATGTGTCAAAAACAAATCTAAATATCAATATAAGGTCACATCCTTACGACTCTTCTCTCATAAATTCAAAAGCTTTGGTATAATAAGGTCTCTTGTGTGGTAAGCCAGTGAATCATTGGTCAGCCCATTTGGAAAATAAATAATGTCTTTAATTAAGGTGGTCTCGGTAGAGTTCCCTCAAGAAAACCTTAACCCATTCGAGTGTCTACAATCTAGTGAGTTCTTTCTTTAGGAATTCATCATCTAGATCCCAAATGTCGACTAACCAAAGTGAAATTATTAATAGTGAAAAATTTAATATGAATCAAGATGAAGTTAGAAAGGAATTTATAGGCCACAAGAATATATTCCTTAAGCACCCACTGGACAAAAATTTATAAAATTATCCTTTTTAACCGATTATACAATTAAAAATGTCGGAAGAACAATATCATTAAATAATGAGTACTATGAAATTTATTCCCTAAAGAAACAAAGAATGGACGTAAAAAAAGTATTCATTTTTACATATTATAAGTAAGTTTAACCAGGCAAGGATTAAGTACTAGTGTTTTGGTGTGTATATATATATATATATATATATATATATATATTAAAACTAGTTGGGACGACGTAAGCTATTTGGATATTTCTGAATTAGAGCCTTAGCAAGTACTTTTGCCAATCACCTTTAAGGGCAAATAATTGAAATCAATTGAAATCTTCTAATTGACTGCCATGCAAATATAATGGTGTTCTTTCAGGTTGAGTACCAAGTTGTACAGTTTTTGTAATGATTTAAATTTTAATGCATGTGATCATGCACTAATATTTTTAAGATTAGTTTATATATTAACAACCCAAATAAGTCTACAAGCCACTTGTAGGCATTTCAAGTAGAACAAAGTGATCTATGCCTTCTTGGCTGTCAAGGGACTTACAAGATTATAATAACAAATATAAAAAGTGCGGATGCAAATCAAGCCATTGCAACAGTCTGTGTGTTGCATGAAGTAGTGTATGAGTTCCATGATTTTGAAGAGGGATAATACTTTTTCTCAATAATAGATGGGCAGGAAGACCTCCTCGATCGGACTGAGGAGAAGCTTACCAAGAAGTAATTTAGAGTGCCTGCTGCCATAGTTTCTGACCCAGATAAATGATTTAGTGTGTATTTAAAGTATTAAATGACAAAGTGAACATTTATTTAAATAGAAGTTTATACAACAGTTTTATCGCCTCGACTTTTATATAAGTCACAAAGCAGAATTATCTTAATTCCATGTGGCACTACTATCTTTACATACACTCGCAGTGGAAGAAAAAATGTATAATTTTTTATTTTTTTTATTTTTACAAAACCATGCACAACTCACTCATTGTCACATAAAATAACATATTATAAATTAAAAATAATGTTATTACAACAACATAAGCTAATATTATATTCTTGTCATCAAATCAAAAGATTCCATAAGGGCCTTTATTCTCATAATTTAAAATATTGATCCAACATGAGTCGGTATTTCCAAACATGAGAGGCTTCTTGCAAGCTTCATCAACCAAAAGGTTAGGCAGCATAAGGGTTGTCATCTAACTTCTTGTCACCAACATTTGTAAAATTAACACAATTTCACACGAGAAATGTGTGAGTTTACCACTCAGTAAGTATAAAATATGTGTGATTTGAGCCCTCTATTTCACTTGGAAGCCTCTATATTGAATTTACTAAAGAACTATCTCACATAGAGTTTTCAAGAAAGTGTTTACTTTCTAACTTTTATAGTTGTTTTGTAAATCAAGCCTAGAGTTTTGTTAATACATACATACTTATAAAAATCCCAAATCGTTTCCTTAGATTTAATACATATCGAACCCCACATGTCATACTAGCTATATATGGAGCAGTAAAATAGTTTATAACAAGTTAATGAAAAAAAAAAAAAAACATAAAACAGGATATATCATGTCACATGCTTTATTCAAATAATAAATATAATATCAAATTCATTTATCGCATTCCACATTTCAATGTTCATTTTTCATTTCATGTTTTGCATATGTCAAGTGTATACTCTCACTTGGCCATTGAAGTTTGCTAAGTGTATACCCCTACTTAACCGTTGGGTTGCTACCAATTTAGTCCTCTTATAACTTTGAGGTGCTAAGTGTATATATACCTCTACTTAACTGTCGGGTTGCTACCAAATTATACCTCTTATAACTTCGACGTGCTAGTATCCTTTACAAACTTTTCACATATCACATATAATTATATCTTATTTTCCTTTAAAACTCATTTCCTTTAAAACAAATTTTCCTTTAATTAACTCACATTTCTTTAAACACATGTACAGGCTCACAAACCCACTAACAAGTTTATGCAATAAAACATCAAGCGCAGGGTCAATAAATTTTATACTTACATTCGTTCAAAGTTACGCATTCGACCCGCAAAGCGTACATTAATCCAATTGTTTGAAAAATTTTAGGGTAAAATCCATTTAACCTCCTCAAACTATCACCACAATGACAATCTATCCCCAAAATATCAATTGCAACAATTTACCCCCCAAACTACCAAAACAATGACAATGTATCCCAAATTTTTAAAAAATGACGAAATTACCCTTACAAAAATAAAAATAAAAATACTAAATCTTAAATTTTTTTTCCAAATTTTTAAGGATATTTTTGTCTTATTGAAAATTCTATAGGGGTAATTTCATCATTTTGCTAGCATTATGGGGTATATTGTCATTGTCTTAGTAGTGTGGGGGTAAATTATCGTAATTAATAGTTTAGGGGGTAGATTGTCATTGGGGTAGTAGTTTGAGGGGGTTAAATGGATTTTACCCAAAATTTTATTAGTCATCAGCTTAAAAATTATGCATAGTACTTACATTTAAACCATGCCTTCCGATTTCACATTTATTTTAAAAATCATTCTTGTAAAACTCTACTTCTATTGGTCCTTATAATCTTTATATTTTCTGCTTCCCATCTTACTACGAATTTTTGCTTAATTAATAATTACGAAAATAATAAATAAAAGCAGAATAATATTAGAAGGGAAAAGAAAAAGAAAAAGAAAAAGAAACCTCGTCTTGCTGTAGTATACACCCACTCTCAACTGCTTTGTTCGGTATGTTTGTTGCAAAATAAGGACAGATGTTTGTAAAAGAATTGAAGGCCGGAAACTTGCAATTGGCCTTATATAGACCCACAATGGGGAAGAAAAACGTCGTCTCCTTAGATTTTAGTCGACAATAAAATCAACTCCTTCCTTCATGCCATTACTCCTCTGATGCAGCATTGAAGAGAAAGAATTTTTTTACCGTGGAGGAAAATAATGTGCTTCGCAGGAGGTGGAAAAGAACTCTGAAATCCGCATGGAACTTTTGTAAAAGCTTTTAAGGAAAATAAATCTGCACCGTAAGAAAATATATCATACAGAGAAGAACTTTGCTTCATCTTACGAAAGAAAGAGCAAAAAGCTTGTCGAAACTTCGTTTTTATTTGTCATTTATTTATTTATTTAAACAAAACATGACTTACTGCCAGAGACATTTTTGTTTCAAAGTTCAGCGGATAAGCTTCACGTCAGTTAAAGACTCAGTAGCTTTTCTGATATATATATATGAGGAAGTAAACTTCCTCTCACTCCTTCATGGTCGTGCATGGGAGGGGCAGCGCCCCAACTACACTCTTCTTTTCTTTTTTTTTTTCTTACCTTTCATTTTTTTGGTGAAAGCTAGCATTCTTTCTCAAACAATTCAAGTCAAAGACGTGATTTATTTTTTGTATTTTCTAAATCAACTCCAAAGTATTATCTATTGTTGTTCTAACCACTAGCCACTAAATAATTAACACTTTTTTAATCTTAATTAAATAATGATAATAATAATTAATCCAACGACTAAATATTATTGTTGGGCGTTACAATAGTCCTGTTCTGCCGTTCTGGTATGTGTTTTCACATGTGATTGTATTGTATAGAGAAAAAAAACATAAAAAATTATTTCGCTGTGAGATTTCTGCTGTATTGAATTACAATACTGGCGTCCCATCGAAAATGAAATATGTTCCGCTTGCGATTTGGTTATTAAGTCGAGGCCTTACACATATAGACGCTTGCACTCCTTTTTTATTTGTTTTTTTAGAGCGATTTATAGATAACAAACAATTTAAGTACAACGCTCAACAGATATCAAACAATGTCTGAAATACAATTAGGGACTTCCGCTCAACATGCAGAGACGCCTGCACTCCTATTCTGCAGATTCTCCTCCGTATATATCCATGTGAGCAAAAAGGCCATTTTTCCAATGACTTTGTTAGAGGTTAGGCTGCACATGCATAAGATTAGAAGCTGAGTTATATCCAGGTTTTATTTAATAAGAACTAAGATATTTTAAGATTCGACTTCTTATCAGTTTGGGTGCTATCTCATTGTTAGTTTACTTAAAGACAGTTATATGATATTAATAAAATCATTAGGAGAATTTAATTTCCAAACTTAATGAAAGAGGCACAGGGTTCCCTGTAAGAGCCTATAAATAATTTTGTTATGCGCTTGATAAATTAAGCAATGGTATGTTTGTTAATGTGTTTTGGCAAGGTGTTTTTGTTTTTCATTTGAAAAATGTTCTTGATGCATGTCACATAAAGGTAAAAATTATAAGAAATGCTTATTTGTATTCTAACGTTCATCTCTTGTAAATTTCTATTGAATTGACATGCTCTATCTAGCATTAATTAAAAAGAAAAAAGAAAAATCAATGGTAGATAAAGCATATGCCAACTGATCATTGGAGATGTACTCGAGAATGATGCCAAAGCTAACAATTTGTTATCTGTCATGTATGTCTCATTTGACATTTGACATGTTAACATTCACGTCAAAGTCCCAATGCAACGCCATGTCAACAAGTGTCATGTCAATCTTTAAAATAAAAATAAAAATTAGTATCAAATAACACAATGCATCGGTGGAAAAAGAACTGAATGAAGAATCATGAGGCAGCCAAACCATTTTGAGCTGCAAATAAATTGGCTAAACCAAGTACTAGATCTCATTTTTGTCGCATGTTCATTTTTTTCTTCTTCTATTTTTACAAGGGAATTGCTGTCTATCGCTGAATATTCATCTTCAATGGCATGGTTAATTATAATTTTAATTTATCCAATGCATATGAAGAAGATTTTACGATGAATCTTACATCTTTAATTACTTCATCCATAATTCTTTTCCTTGTTCACGTACATCAATTATAAAACTAAGCACTTGATCATCGATCAATGCATACCTGTATAAATTATAATATGTTACGTTGTGCCAATACAATTTTATTCGTACACACTCTGGAATGCATTTCTTCCAATTAGGTAGCCAAACAATGTCTACTGGGAGCCTTTGCTATTTGATAATTGGATTCCAATCACCTTCGAATCCACCATTTACACCCAAGCTAAGGCATGAACAATCACCAAATGCTAGCAAGTTTCATTTTAGGTTTTCAAGTTTTGTGTTACTCTAAGTTTTAAGTGTCACAACAATTGGTGTTGTGGGTTTTTTTTTCTTCTACAAATGACTTGACACTTGCTGACGTAGCATTAATATATTTGTTGACATGGATAATGATGCGTAAATTAATGAGACATATGACAAATCGTTAATTTGATTGCCGTAAAATGACAAAGAGCCATACATGCAGGACCTATTTTAAACTTCACTAAAACCTAAAATTAGATCTTTTAAATTGGAAATCCAAGAATTAAATCCAAATCAAATGAAAAATTGGGCTAAGTATGATATTTCTTTTAGCTTCTATTTTTAAATACTTGGTTGTGTTTGGGAAATTTGGCCAAACTATAAACATTTTCAGTTAAGTGCGCGCAAAATACCATCTATTATATATAAGGCATAAAATATTTTTAATCCACAATTTATCCTTTTAATTAACTCCCTTTTTCCACAAACATCTACGCCATATATATAACATGCACCCTCAGCACAACCCTTCCTCGAAACCCAGTATAGATGCACGCACCCGGCCCCCTTCGATCACTATTAATATTATCCGGCACTAGCGGGATTTTTTGAATATTGAAGTCTCTGGGGGTTACAACCATCTTAAGAGGAAAAAAAAAAAAAGCCAGCTCATTGCCATTGACTTTGTGATAATGATGGGCTCTTAGGTTTTTGTTATAAATAATCCCCAAGGCCTGACAGAAACTGCATTGCACGCCTTAAGGTTTGATTGATTTGTTGAGACAGCGAGAGTGTAACCACAGTACTGTTCTTGAGTGATTAACTACAGGTATTTGTTTGTCTAATACTCTTTGTCATCTCTTCTTCATTGTGTTGATCATCTATCTTAAATTGTCTGATTAGTCCATGTACACCAATCCCAGCATGCATTTGAAGCATTCAAGATACCCTGCGAAATCCTAGCTTAAATGATCAAATTGCAATATTTACAATATTAGATATATATGACTTTGAGTTTACTTGAAATATTTGCTTTGATTTCTGATAAATATCATTACTAATTATATATCAAATGGAAGAGCCGTCAAACAAAATAACGATGTGGATTGTTGGGTTGAAGTAATTTTATTCAGGGAGCTATAAAGTTGTGGAAGAATTAGCGTCCCCAACAGATATATTTGGAAGTGAAATTGCATGTTGAAATTTGTCGAAGGATTACGTTTCATCGAGAACAGTTTATCTATTGCATGCAGGTGAAGCGTTTCAAATGATCAAATCCTTAGAAATTTTATTTTTCTCTTTGCATTCTAGGTCTATCTCGGGTACAATATTTCTATTGAGTTGATATGCTCTATTCTTCTTATATTGGAATTTTTTTTTTCTCTTTAATTAAGGATGAATAGAGCATGTCGAGTCAACGGAAATGACCTCGAACTGAACGCTAGAATGCAAACAAACATTTCTCTTTTGTTATTGGCCAAAAAGTATAAAAGAACCATAAAATAGTCAAAACAAAAATAACTTTTCTATATTTTCTTAATTTTTGTATATATATATATATATATATATATCAGGATTTCACCCAAAACCTAGTTCCCTAGTATGTCATCTTCCTTTGTTAGTGATGAGAAACAAAGGTTCAGTGAGATCCTGTGTGACAGTAGAACTTTATAGGGTCGGTTGTGATGAAAGGGTTTCATATTTTACGATTTTGTGTTGTATTTTTATCTTTAATTTTTGAGAAATGCTATTTAGCATTTTTAAGTGCACATCTCATAACATTCTCTTTGTTTTTTTAGCTTTGTGTTTCTTTTTTGTTTTGTTTTGTTTTTTTGTTTTGTTTTGTTTTTTTTTTTTTTAAAAAAAAAGGAATAAAAAGAAAGCAAATGTGCCACATAGACAATAATGCTAACTGATAGACACTTGACAATAATGTTGAGTAGTATTTCTCGTAATTGTTATATAATTTTAATATTATAAATTATTTAATTATATGATTATTATAAAACTTGATATGAGAATGAAAATTAATTAATTTTTGAATCAACATTTAAGAAAAAATAAAAAATTAATGATTAATTTTCACCGCTACATTATCTCAATTAATGTATAATAGTCGTATATGAGTCTACTAAATAACATTACTATATATTAATTAGATTGAGCTAGCTAGAGTTTTAATTATCTTTTTTTCTTAACAACAATATAGAAGAGAAGCATGAGACTATATATTTTTTTATTTCCTTCTCTGTAAATGAAGGCACACATCGAAATTCTTAAAAAAATTTAAATATGTTATCAAACTTTCACAAGTATTTATTTTTCTCAATTTACTAAGTAATCAAATTATCTTTCTAACTTTTTATATTTGGATTTTTCTTTTAAGTTAATGTGTTGATGAGTATGTATACAATCTTTATATATTTTAATTCTGTAAACTATATAATTGTAGTTAATGTGTTGATGATTATATAGAAAAGTCAAAAAAAAAAAAAAAAAGTCTAAATCAACTAAATAAATTAACGTAAAAAGCAAATTACAAATTATATTTATATAATTTTTAAATGGTAATTAAATAATTTTTAGTTATTATTTTATATTGTTGTTTATATAATTTAATAATTTCAACAATCAATTTTGTTTCAACTCTTCTTTTTCTTTTTAAAAAAAATTACTCCTAAACTAAAATTCTAGCTCTAATAACATATATATATATATATATATATATATTTGAAAAATGCTACACATATTCCCACTCGCATTTCTAATTTTAAATAACTTGAGTGGTACTAAAAATTACTATTGAATTCAAAATGTGATAGTGATCCATATAAAATGTAATAATGTGTGGATTTGAGAGTGAGGGAGTGCGAGTGAAATTACTGTGTATAGCATTTCTATATATATCATTGAGTTGTTGAGCGTTTGTGCTATACTAATTACACTTTCCGATTCTACAAGGGCAAAATGAGTTGGTCTGGAAGTACTGCTGCTGGAGGGCAAGCTCCGAATCTTTGCTCAAGCCCTATGGGAATAGGTTTTTTTCCTTCCAATTATCAGCTATATATTTGTCATATTGAAACTTGGGATATATGTATCTTTGCGTGGGTGTGTTTGCATTGGATATATCATCCGGTTAATTTAGCAAATTTTCAAGTTATATCATTAATTTGGGGTGTACGTTTCAAGGCTTTTAGACATATTAATTAAAACTACGTGGGATTTGTTGAGCATATATATCTGGTGCCATTCTTGATGATATATTCATTAGCTATTGGTAAGACACGTGAGCAGTCCGTGTGTCGGTGTGTGCGTGTATCATCTGGTTAGTAAATTGTTATGACATATATATGTCGTTTAAGGTGTCAGTAGTACTCTAAATTGAGAAACAATGTTAACATTAATTTGTTATTGAATATACCAGTGACGAATCGGCCAGCTTCGGCTCAGGACATGCTTATCGTGGTTAACCAAGCTTTCTCCAAACTGTCACAGAAGTTGCAAAACATGATCAACTACGGCATCCCCACTGAGACTGCGTATCAGAAGTAAGGGAAACCACCTACTGGCTCTACTGATGAGGATTAGACTTGTGCTGTTTGAACATTTATATATAACCAAGCAATTCTATATATCCTATTTTAATTAGTTTCTATTTTGTTGAATTTTAAAGCCTTATCTTTATTCTAGAAGTACTGCTGCTGGAGGGCGAGCTCCGAATCTTTGCTCAAGCCCTATGGAAAAAGGTTTTTTTCCTTCCAATTATCAGCTATATATTTGTCATATTGAAACTTGGGATATATGTGTCTTTGTGTGGGTGTGTTTGCATTGGATATATCATCCGGTTAATTAGCAAATTTTCATGTTATATCATTAATTTGGGGTGTACGTTTCAAGGCTTTTAGACATATTAATTAAAACTACTTGGGATTTGTTGAGCATTCTCTGGTGCCATTCTTGATGATATCTTAATTAGCTATTGGTAAGACAAGTGAGCAGTCCGTGTGTCGGTGTGTGCGTGTATCATCTGGTTAATAAATTGTTATGACATATATATGTCGTTTAAGGTGTCAGTAGTACTCTAAATTAAGAAACAATGTTAACATTAATTTGTTATTGAATATACCAGGGACGAATCGGCCAGCTTCGGCTCAGGACATGCTTGACGTGGTTAACGAAGACTTCTTCGAACTGTCACAGAAGTTGCAATACATGATCAACTACGGCATCCCCCTGAGACTACGTATTAGAAGTAAGGGAAACCACCTACTGGCTCTACTGATGAGGATTAGACTTGTGCTGTTTGAACATTTATGAAAATTCTAAAAACGACTCCAACTGTCACATATTCAAATGTCTAGGTGTTTCACAAAAATTATGCAGAATAAGATCTAACCTAACAGTTAAAAATCAACCAAATACAGATATGAAATAAACATTCAAGAACACAGATATTTGGTTACGAAGAGGAAACCATTTAGAGAATCTAAATGTAAAATCTCTCCAAGGCAGCCAAACCTATGAAATCAATCTACTATAAGAAGAATAAGAAATACAAGAAGAATTACAAAACCTTTGACTCTTCCATGTACATGATAAGCGACTCATTTGACTTCTACCTCAGTAGCCCTTTCTAGAACATCTGGCACAACTCTTCTAAACGATTTCCTTTCACCGGAACTCCGATTGGCTTCACGTATTTTCTATTTTCAAATAAACTAGAACAATATCTCTCTCTAAGCTCTTTGACTTTTCTCTCCAAAATACGTACATATAATAGGCAAAATAAATTGTTTAAATAGAAAATAAACAGCAATTTAGCGGCCGTATCCGAACAGGGATAAGTGGGTGTCCGAACATGGCTAGGGTTACATATTCGTAAACTCATGGGGTCCGGACAGCCAAGCCATGTGTCTGGACCGACCATGCAAGGTGAGCTTATTGGAAATTGGGTCCGGACCCGGCTTCTGGCGGTCCGGACAGGGCCTTCTGTGTGGAGAAAACAGCATTCTGAAAATATTATCCAGTCTTGATCAACAGCTCTGATCAATGGGCATTTGTGGTCCGATTGAGCTGAAAGTTTGCAGGGACATTCATGACACATGAATCTACATTATGAACGGTGGAGATTGGATTCTAAGCATTCTATATCAGTGTTTGAGCTCGTGAACAGTAACCTCTGCATTTTGGAACTGAATTAAGCCAACACAACAACTAACAATTTATATATTACCAAGCAATTCTATATATCCTGTTTATTTTAATGAGTTTCTATTTTGTTGAATTTTAAAGCCTTATCTTTATTAATACATTTCCTATTTTTCTCTCTTGCACTATCCAGCTGGCCTGGACAGTAATGAGGTGACGGAGTCAGCGTCCTTTATCCAACTACCTGCATGTGATGTGTGTTTGTGTTTAACTATTTATGTGTCAACTGTCCTAGAAGTTAAGACTCCATCGATCTACATTCTGGTGTCAACTGCATGCCGTGGAAGAGAAGTGTCCTGGTGCCGAGCTTCTATATATATATATATATGAGACTCATGGCTCACTACATGCAATTACTCTTCATATATATATATATATATATATATATAAATAAGCAGCTGGAGACGGAATGGAGATTGCATAGCTGTCTTCCAAATAAATCTTTACCATTTCTTTTGTAATCTTTTAGTTTGTCGTTATCTTAAATAAGCGGGTAGTAGACGACTTATAAATGATCTATTTCAGTTCCAGCTGGAAGGATCATTGAATGAAATTATTAAGTTTTCATATACTTGTGAGATGAGTAAGGAGATAATATTGTGTTCTATTATCATTCTTGGGTGATTAAATACTGAAATTTTCTCCAAATTGAAATGGAAGAAATTTCATTCAACCCAATCTAGTAATTGACATGTGTCCCTCTAACATATGGGGGACATTTTTTTTTTTTTTTTTTTTTTTTTTTTAAATACTTAGCTTCCGGCTGGAAAAGATAAAGGAATCCAATTGTTGTCGTGGCTGGAGAAGTCAAATGCTTATTTGAAGGATGAAGTGAGTTAGAAATCATTATAAGCGGCAATATGGAAGTTAGAGGCACGATATATATAATTATGTGTAGGTGAATGGCAGGGCAAATCTGTTTTTGCCAAAGGAGAACTGCACTGTTATTCTTTAACCCAACATCTGCTTCCTTAATCCAATCCCTCTTCATGCTCGAGTTTCCATAGTAACTCAACAATGGTTTTATAGTGCATGATATGCTGCAGACAGGGGCGGGAGTCGGGACTGTGTGCTAGGGTGGGGGGATTTTACAATTCTTTATAAAGCATGTATATTTTATAAATTCGTCTCCTTAAAAATGATATATTTGTCCCCCAAAATTAACATATTATACATTATTTCGTTTGTATTTGGTTTTTTTTCTTAGCCATCTTCTCCACATCTCATTTTTCTTCGCATTTATTTGTGTTTTTTTGTGCAAAAATGTGAAATATTATGAAAATATCTGTTTTTTTTTTTTGGAGTGATTATTGTACAATCATTTGAGTTTACAATAATTATTTTCGATACCATTTTTCTTGAACTCTATAGATCGTGTTTAATTAGTTCATTTTACTAATTGTTTATACTATTATGTATTTATGATGCCATTAAATTTAAGGCTTCTATATTTTTATGTTATATAAACACTCACAAACACACATATAGAGAAATTATATGTATTTATATGTTGTATTTATATAAGTCAATATTCCCAATTTATAAAAATAAAAAATAAAAAAATAAAATAGTTCGTCCCTCCACTCCACAAATCCAGATTCCGCTGTTGATTTCCACGGTCAACTCATTTATTTCTGTTGAGAATAAGGTTGTATATTGAATCACAAAATATAATGTACAGAAGAGGCCTATATATAGGCGAATAATACA
>NC_081542.1:22045733-22059120 GCF_901000735.1 Corylus avellana
TCTTGCCAACCGCACTAACGCTGATGGTGATAAAAATTCCCCTCCGAACACCACCTTATTCCTACGTAGCCATAATTGCCTAGCTACTGTCACCATGAGATGCAGTTCATCCTCATCCAACCTCTGCAAAAGATTGTTTAAAAGGTCCAAAAATCCTACTTCTCCAATATTACACTTCTGTAGCTTACCCTTACATTCAGCCCAAACATCCTGGGCAGAGGGGCAACTCCATAAAATGTGCCCTGGTGTTTCCGTTTCCCTTCCGCAGATGACGCAAAGAGGATCTGGTACTGTTTTTTTCCGATACAACTTGTCTCTAGTCGGCAGTATGTCACTACACGCTTTCCACAGAAAAAATTTGACAACCCTGGAACCTTTTATTCCCCAAATTTGTTTCCATAGAGCTTTTTTCTGGTGTATCAACGAACAGCTACCTTCGTCTCTCCCAAATCTCTCTGAAGCCAAATGATATGCACTGCGTACAGTGAATAGCCCATTCTTCGTATGCTCCCAAGCCAATCTATCTGTCCCCCTTCGAGGACTTACCCCCATACTACAAATCATAGCAGCTTCCTCTACATTGAAAACCTCCTTCACTAAATCAGTTTTCCACCAATTTGTGTTTTCATCCAACAACGCACTGACCTTAGCATCTCTACTAATAATACTCACTGAAGACCGAGCTGCATGTGCTGTTGGATATGGCAACCATGGATCATCCCATATTCGGATACTTGAGCCATCCCCCACCCTCCATATAAATCCTTCCTTTAACAGTTTTTTAGAGTTCCAAATACTCCTCCAGGCATAAGAAGGCTTGCGCCCTATATTTGCATTCATAAATGTGCCATTCCGATAATATTTGTCTCTCATTACTTGGCCAACCAGAGATTCAGGGTGTTGAATTAGCCTCCAACCTTGCTTTGCGAGTAAGGCCATATTAAACCATTCCAAATCACGAAATCCCAACCCCCCTTCTGCTTTCGCCTTCCCCATCTTTTTCCAGCTCATCCATGCTATACCCCTCTGTCTCTCCTTGTTTCCCCACCAAAAATTTGACATCATACTTGTAATATCCTGACATAAAATTTTAGGTAGCTGAAACACACTCATTGTGTACGTGGGAATTGCTTGTAGTCATTAATATTGTTATCACAAAGCCCAAAACCGGTCCAAAAAAAAGCCCAAAAAAAGGCCCAAAAAAAGCGGTTATCACAAAGCGGTTAACCGCTAACCGGGCGGTTAACCGCTATCCGGTTAGCGGAGGCGGTTAGTAATTTTTACTAACCGCCTAGGCGGTTGCGGTTAGCGGTTTTAGCCACTAACCGCTAACCGCAACCGCTATTTCAGCCCTAGTTTTTTTTTTCCTATCTAAAAGCTTTTTTAATTTTTAATTTTATTTTTTCTAATTTCCTATCTAAAAGTTTTTTTTTTTTTTGGTTTTTTTTTTTTTAATTTCTTATCTAAAAGTTGACTATTAATAAAGAGTGATATACACATTATTTCAGGCGTGCATGACTATGTAATTTTTTTTTTAATTAAAAAAAAGTTTAAATACTCTTTTACCCCTAAGGTTTAAACACTTTCTCTTAGGGTTAAATTTTTACCACTCAAGTGGCGTAAAGAAACAGCAAAAAAAACGTGTGGAGGCGTGATGAACCTTGCTCACACGTGGAAGATTTAGGGATCAGCGATAGCAGCAAGGAACCATCCAGATCTGAAGTCCGTCATCTCTCAGTCCCAGCGTCTGTCACCATCAACGCCAAGATACCGTGGTCTGCGGCGTGTGAAGTTCTGAAGCCCCTCCTTCCCTCAGGAAATGAGTAAGGTACCAATTGTGTTTGTAAATTTTAATTTTTTATCAGCTGTTAGATATGTTGTTTTATTGGGTTCCCAAATCATGTGATGGGTCTGGTGGTTTCTTTTTTTTTTTTTTCACTTTAATTATTCCCTGATGTATAAATCTGGATGGATTTCTATCATGTTTTATTACAGAAATTGATAGTGAAGGTGTTCTTGCATGATGAAAGAACGGCACGAAAGGCCATCAAGTCAATCTCTCGTCTTAAAGGTATAGGGATTTTATCTGATTGTAATTCTACTACAAATCCCTCTGGTAGTCTCTGGTATTATGCTTCATGTAATCATGTAGATGGGGATCAAAATTTGAAGGAAAATCTGTCTCAATTGTCAAAGCTGATTAGGCGACTTAATTTATTTGATTTCTTTCTTGAATTTTCCTTGATTTATAGAAATAAATTCCAGATCTAAAAGATCTGACTAACTAATTTGGCTGGTTCTGTAACCTAATATTTTAGGCGTGGAATCGACCTCCATGAACATGAAGGACAAGAAATTGACCCTGATCGGGGACATGGATCCGGTTGAGGTAGTCAAAAATTTGAGGAAGGTCTGCTCCGCGGAAATATTATCTGTTGGACCAGCAAAAGAGGAGAAGAAAGAGGAGGAAGAACCTGAGAAAGAAAAATCAAAGAAGAGAAAGGAGAAGGAAGAACCTAAGAAAGAGGAGCCAAAGAAGGATAAGGAAGAAGCTAAGAAAGATGAGGCACAGACGGATGATGATGATGATGATGATGATGATGTGGCTAGGCTTGTTAAGGCCTACCAAGCCTACAATCCATACTTAGCCCCATCACGTGAATTTGCCAGAAGCGCAGAAGATACGAATGCTTGTGCAATTTGCTGATTCTTAGATCTGATAAGAATTATATTATGACCCAAGAGTAGTCTTGAGTAATTTGCTGGATTTTTGTTACTGAATTGCTTAATTATGTAGAGTAGTGATAAGCACAAAATACACGCAAAAATCAAAATAACTTTCACTTTTATTATACATCAAAACACTTTTTTCAAAAAAAAAAAAAAAATCCTCCTCAAATGCATTAACAAACCGATTCATTTTTTTCACTTAAGTTGGTGCTAATTAAGACGTGTGCTTTTTGTATATATGTTGATTTAATCCAGACGAGAACTTTGTTAGACTAATCAAAATAAAAACTTAATTTTTCTGGTGTGAAATGGTGGTTGAGAGGAGTTTTACGTCTTTTCATCATCAAAGGCAAAGAAAATTAATGAACATCCAATTTCTGCATGCGCGTTAATCGTACGTGTACACGTTTTTGACCCAACATAACATAACCTCAATCTCACACGTTTCATTTTCTTTTGCCATTAATTGACTAAATTATACCAAATCCACATATTCCTCAACCAATCACCTCTTCAAATTCCTCCTTAAAACCATCTCCATTACTTTTCTTTTTTTTTTTAAAAAAAAAAAAAATGCTAAACTTAGATACATATTATTAGTATGTGATTAAAAGGTGTTAATTTCTTTTTTTTTTTTTAAAAAAAAAAAATGGTTGATGCGGCTTTAATCACGTGTCATAATGTATCAATAAATTGTAAAAGAATCATAAAGCAATTGGAGGTATAGCATTACTTTGAGCCTGTTTGGAATCATGTTCGAAAATATAATTTTTAAAGCTATAAAAGCTTTCATTTTAAATATATATATTTTGGATAAAATCCACTTAACTCCTTCAAACTATCACCCTAATGACAATCTACCCCCCAAAATATCAATTGCGACAATTTACCTCACAAACTACCAAAACAATGACAATGTACCTTCAATTTTAACAAAATGACGAAATCACCCTTACTAAAATAAAAACAAAAATACTAAAATTTAGTTTTTTTTTTTTTTTTTTTCAAATTTTTAAAGGTATTTTTGTCTTATTGAAAATTCTATATGGGTAATTTCATCATTTTGCTAGAATTGAGGGGTATATTGTCATTGTTTTGGTAGTTTAGAGGGTAAATTGTCGTAATTGATAGTTTGAAGGGTATATTGTCGTTAAAATAGTAGTTTGAGGGGGTTAAGTAAATTTTTCCCATATATTTTTTAACAAATGTGCATTTTGACCTTTTTTTTTTTAGAACAAAAATTTTAAAAAATAATTTTTCATACTTGTTAAGATTCTTAACGCAATTCCAAGCACACTTAATTTTAACCTTTTGAGATCTATGGACATTTTTGTAAGTAGACTAATCCCCCCTCCATTGATGTCTTATTTCATTTCACGAGTATTAATCAACACTATAATAAGACAACATTCTCTCACATATTAGAAGAAAACATTTAAAATTAGTATTTATCTCAATTCTCACATGGGTTTAGCCCCATTTTCAAATAACTCTTCCTTCATCCAAATTTTGAACAGAAAATATTGCACACCAAATATGAACAAGACTTACCGATGGATTAAGTCCCCAACTACATATAGGGTGCTTTCCCCCCAAGTGTCATTGACCCTGCTTCAACAGTGAGTGTACTGATTGATCATAATACAAAATGGTGGAATCCCACGATATTGGAACAATTATTTTCAAGAGAAGAAATGCTTGCTATCCAATCGATCCCGATTAGCTCCACGGATCAAGAGGACACTCTTATATGGAGGGGTACAGCCAAGGGGATTTTTACGGTGAGGAGCGCTTACCACCTACAAAGGGAGCGGGACATGGCTGGTCAAGCGGAGGGCTCCTCAAATGCCAGAAATCACCCAATTTGGCGGACCATTTGGCAGCTCCCTGTATCAAATGCTGAAAAGCATTTTCTTTGGTGTGCTTGCCACAATATACTACCAACCAGAGCCCAGCTTTGTCACCGGAAGATCCTCACGAATCCCTCATGTCCGATCTGCGAGAGGGAACTGTAAACCATCTTCCACACATTGTGGCAGTGCCCAGCAGCAGGTGATGTATGGAGTGCAGGGGGACCTATTTTCCAAAAAAGTTGTTTTGAGGGCCCTGAATTTTTCCAAGTGGTTGAGGGACTGTTTCACAAATGTGACCGGGTGGATTTTGCTAAGTTTGTAAGTATTGCTAGACGGATATGGCTTCGACGTAATGAATTTATACATGACGGGATCTTTGCCCATCCCAATACTATTGTCCTACAAGCCACCCAAGCAACGGAGGTTTTTTTGGCTTTGGTGGGGATGGCGAAGCCAGCCAGAGATTCAGCAAGTGTCTCCCCAGTGTATAAATGGCAGGCACCCCCCAGGGTTGGCTAAATGCAAACTGGGATGCTGGAGTGGACCGAAACCAGGCTTGCGTGGGACTTGGAATCATCATCCGTGATCATCAGGGGGTTATGAGGGCTGCCCGAAACCAGGTACGCAAAGGTTGCTTGGATCCCACAGCAGCGGAAGGTATGGCTGCGTTGCTGGCCATTCAGACGTACGTGGAACTGGGCTTCTCAAAGGTCCAATTGGAGGGTGATGCGAAGAGCATTATTGAAGCAGTAAAGTCAGGGGAGCCAAATGACAGTGCCACGGGCCAACTCACAGCGGATATTCGATCCATGGTAGAGGCTATTCCAGATTGGGAGATGATTCATACACGGAGAGAGGCCAACCAGGTGGCTCATTGTTTAGCTAGAGCTGCTATTATACACTCAATGGATAAGGTGTGGCTTTACGACCCACCCGACTGTATACGTGATCATCTGCAAGCAGATCTTTCTGCTTTGCTTATTTCAACATAAATACAAGGCACCAGCTTTTATCAAACAAAAAAAAAAAAAAAAAAAGGTGGCTAGCTAGCTATATATGATGGCCATAACTTTCAAATGGAACATTTAATTCCTATGTTCAAAGTCTTTCGAAATTATCATAGCATTTATGACCTCTCTTGTACTTATCAATCCTCAGAGGAACAAGACTCATCAATGAGGAATGGGTAAAGATATTCACCACGCCTGGCGTGCATCAACAGTGATGCACGCCAGGCACAAAATTTTTTTTTTTTATTATTTTATTATTATTTTATTATTTTAATTTTTTTGAAAAAAAAAAAAAAAAAATTTTGTGCCTGATGTATTTAATTGTTAGCAATTTCAGCGTGTTCTAATCACACGACCTGCTGAGGGAATACAAGATATCAGAATGGAGAAATCATTTTATACTTCAGATTAGATTGATGCGAGATATATTTGCCTTAATGCTTGCTCATTTTCGCATTAAATATGAGTTTTGCCTAATTTTTAAACTGTTCATTCCATCTATTTTTCATCCAAATCTTTAATATTGTCGTGGTTTGCACAAAGCTACGTCTATCCACATTCACAATGAGTTCTTTATATTTATTCTTTTAAAAAGAAAAATTAAACAGAACTCCTAAAAATACACGTTTAGCAAGTTTCAATCTTATCTTTATTTTAACTATTGTCAGATTCACACTCTACATGCCTATAGCCAAAAAAGTGAAAGTTTTAATTTTTAAGATTGTCTTTTACTTTCCCATAGCTAAAATGTGAAAGTTTTGCTTTCCCAAAAAAATGAATGACCCATTTAAGCTTATTATATAATGATTTAAAACTAATAAAAAAAATAGTATTTAACTAAAATAGAGAAAGAAGTTCTTTTAAAAGGTGGCTTCCGGAATTTGATAAAGTATATGTTTCTTCTCAAATTGAACTTTTTTTTTCCATAATGTTTAACTTGTAGTTGAAGAGTTCATTGTGAATACTCTAACTTGTGCCATGACAGATACCAAAGCACTTCATTCGAATGAGGTTGTAAGAATTTCTTCTAATATAATATACTAAATTGACATTTGTTATTAGGACAAAAAAAAAAAAAAAAAAAAAAAGCCTTTGGAATGATCTTAACATTTATGACCTCTTCTGCACTTCTTCAAGCTTCCAAGGGACAAGACCCTGCTGGCCAAAGAAGGCTATGGTCTCTCTTCAATTCATCAATAAGGCTTGCATTTTGTTATTTAGAGAATGATTTTTTAGGCCTTGAATGTCAAATTGTGGTGAGGAGGGTCTTTAGAGGAACCCTGGATATTAAAGTTTATGTAGAAATCAGTTTATACTTGCTCCATTGTTTCCATAATAATTTTACAATTAAGTTGTAAGTAGGGTTTTCAATTTTTGATACGATCCGTGAATTTGACACGAACCCAATATAAAATTAGCGAATTAAGACTAAAAGTTCTAACCCATTTATTTATATGAATCGGGTTAAGGTTAACTTATATAGTCTCCAACACACGACATTTATGACTGACAATTTTTTACATGATCTACAAACTCAACATGGAATTAGTCGTTGGTAAGGTATGACCCATTAATTAAATGAGTCAAGTTAAAGTTTACTTATATAGTCTTATATAGTCTTATACTCATGTCTCGATGTAATTCGAACTCAACATATAAATACAAATTATCACCCCTAGTCGTGGGCTGTTAAGGCGCGGGCTTCGTTGTAATAACAATTTCTGATAATGAAATGCTTTGAAGGCAATAGTGAGCATAACTCTATGAAAGAATTAAAGATGAAAAATGATGCACATAATTTTAAATGTTTGCTCCAAGTGTACATTTCCTAATGTTACAGTAAAAATCACCGTTGGATTTTACATATACTTTTATTTATTATTTTATCTAATGGTAGCAGAGTGGAAACTAATATTTCTTATTGATGAGACTCCACAAACTGGATTAGAGCTGTGAGACTAGCCATACTCTTTCAGGTAACACAGCAGAGCGTCATCACCTCATCTCCTCCATCATTCTTCTTCTTTAAACACCCCGCACTAACTTGATTAAACAAAAATACTTTAAACAGAAGGGGACATAATGGATGGAAGATTCTTAGAAAAAGAAAGAATTAAAGCAAAAAGAAACTTCTTAATCTCTTCGAGTCTAAATCTTCCATTTAGAGCAAAAAGATTAGGAAAAAAAAAAAAACTCAAGCTAGATTCTTAAAACAGGAAACAGTAAAGAAAACCAAAACCAAGGAAAACAACATATGCAAGCGACAGATTCTTGGATATTCAGCAATTTAATGCCTTAAGAAATCAATGCATACCTCCTAAGCAATGAAGTGAAAGAAATATACAGATATTGTATGCACAAAACTATCACGTGGGTCCTGCACATAGGAAGGCTTTGCCTTGAGGGAAAGGCAATGACTGTCCACAGCAGGAGGATCAGGCAACGACTTCCAGTAATGCAACTGATATCTTTAAGAGTTGGAAGGCAAGTCATCCTTTTCCCCTTCAACGGATTACTTTTGGGTTAAGTATGTTATAGTACTCTGAACTATTCCATCTCTTGGTTGACTTGTCCCTATTGGGATAGCAAAGGCAGTGCATTTTGGTACGGAGATTCCCGCAACTTTGAGAGCTTATGTGAGACTTACTTGCATAAATAAATTTTGGATTGTTCAGTCACGTATAAGTAGATGGGTTTCATAAAAACTTTTTCATAATTATTATTCGAATTACTAGCGATCAGGACAACAAAATTGCTGAAAATTCTAATCTATGCTATAGTGCATCACATCCATGGACTACACTCCAACTTTCCAAGACGTATGGACCAAAGTGGCCAACCCAACAACAGATAGGAAAAGTCCCAAGATGAAAACAGCCGAAACTGGAGCAACTGAGCATGTGGAGCAGCCACAGCGTAGACGGCAACTTGTCAGGTGTTGACTGGACCTACTGCAGCAACAGTGGCTACATAGAATTAAGAAATGGTGAACAAGTGTAAATGCTTGAAGACTTTGTTGCCGGCCAAGTTCTGATGACCAGAATCATTAGTGCATCTCAGGGTGCTCCAAAAAATTCACAGAAAAGGATAGGAGAATGCCATTTAATCTTGCTTCTAATTGAAAACACGTACACCGATGCAACATCACCACGGTAATATGGAATTAAAATCCTCTCCATTTTATTTAAACTGGAAAATATTCAGTTAGTTATAGTGGAAATGTATTTTTGTCCCCTTAAAAAGTGAAAAAATAAAAATACCATTCCACAATAACTAACTAAATATTCTCCATTTGAACTGGAAAGGATCATGCTCCGGTGATATGGCACTGACATGCTTGACTGACAGAATCTAAGAGCTAGAAACTGATTGGCTTTGCCATATCCAGCTTTCTGTGTGGTATGCTATCATTTAAAAGAAGAAACTTTAGCCCAACCAACATCACTTACAGAGACAACCACTTGTAAAAGTTTCTGCTATTTAGTATATTCTTCCTCTCCTCAGAATCTTTATAAAGTAATTCTTCAGAGAGTATAAAAGTAGGATGCCTTATTCTCATGATTTTAGAACCACAACATTGATCAGAAATGACACATTTTGACCCTGGAAATTTGTAGATGCTTCTAGTTCACACGTGACTTAAAACGCAGAGAATCTGCATTCTGACTTTAACAAAAGTAGTAGTTGGAGTAGGCACTCAGTATCATATCTGTAGTGCTAGATTCTCTGCAGAGGATATTAGCTAAGGAAGAGCATATAGTGACAGTTCGAAAGATAAATCAAAGCCAGTCCAGCACATGATGCAATTAAGGCAGGCTTAAATCGAAAAAAAAAAAATTAATCAGAAGCAACACTAACCCAAGAATAGCATGGAATTCACTGATATCAGTAGTTACCCCTATACCATTTATCATCACAGTCAAAATCCATACCTTTATATTCTAGAGAGCTTCAATAATGAAGTTAACAGAAAAAATAAAAAAGATGAAGGACACTTTTCAGTTTTGAGTTGTGTAATTTATGGATATGCACCCTCATTGCGAGATATTATTGATGATAACACACGGGATACATCCAACAATTTGCTTAGTTTCTTATACTTAATTGCTGCAATAACTAACTTTATGGGAAAAGTAAAAGGCACGTGATTCTTCCATACACAGGCACAACATAAAAGCCATCAGACAAGTTTACAAGGTTCGGCAAGAATCAACTTGAATCTTGTTGTATCAGCCCATTACAGAATTCCAAATCACAGATCTTTTGTTTTCAAAAGCATGTTTGATGTATAAATGAGACATTAAAGCAATATGAAAAACGCCCTAAAGTGCTTTTTATCTGAGAGCAACGGTATCGATTTGAAATATTTGTGAACATTTTACTAATCTGTTTTTTTAAATCAATGGACAATACATATATCGAACTCGGGCTAACTGTTCAACACCACTTATCATTCATCAAGAACACATCAGATATGGTATTCCTGTAAACTTTTTCATCATGTAAATTTCAATGAAAGAATTTGTAAATACTTCCAACAAAAATGGAACACATATAGGCAGGGATGACACCGACATGAAGTGGATGTTATCACTACAAAACAGGCACTGAAATGGACATTGGCACGGAAACATCACTGCGAAACTTGAATCTCTGTTTGCAGCTGAATTGCTTGCAAATGCATACCTACACCCAATCCACCAAAATGCAAGGATGCATTCTCGCATCTCTGAAACACTCTAGCAAGTGAAGCTGCTTTTCTTCTTGCCCGCTTTGTACCTGTAAATAGCAGTCTGAAGAAGCCCAGCCAACATTGGGGCCTTAACCACTCTCTCAGTGGCTGCTGCTCCACCACAACGACATAACTCAAGCAATGCTGCCACTGCATTTTCTTTTCCCCTAGGCGTTCCACAGCGCATCATTGCTATCAATCCCGCCACCGCCATTTCCTCCTTCCTCACAGCTTCTGCCCCAACTGGCTGCCTAACAATCAAGGCCAATGCACCAGCTGCTTCCTCAGCAACCCCTTCATTTCCCAAAGCCCCTATTAGGGCCGCTACAGCCCCTGCCTCTTATCATTCTCCCACAATTTTCTGTGTGGGTCGACAGATTAAATAAAGCCATTACAGCATCCTTCTTTCCTCTTGGAGTCCCCTCACTCAACAGCCCTGCCAGAGCTTCAACTGCCCCTTCCTCATCTGCTATTCTCTTCTTATAGTCATGAACTGCAGAGAGGCTGAACAATGTTGCTGCAGCATTTTCCCTTGCCTCAGTCGTATGCCCAAATCTCAATACTTCAACAATCACTCCCAGACACCCTTCCTCATCCATAATTCGGCTTTTGTTCTTATCACATATCGATAGATTAAGCATTGCAGTCACTGAATTCTCCTGCGCCACGGGGTTCATAGAAGAAACTAGCTTCCGAAGATGGGGAATAGCCCCAGCTTCCGCAATGAAGGCACGATTCTCCTTTCCCCTTTTTGCTAACAAACGTATCTCACAAGCCGCAACAATCATCGCAAGCTACGACCCATTAGCATATTGCTGAATGAGAAGTGTTGCTGTGGCTCTAGTGGCTTCGACTACACCCCAGGTGGGAGCAGCTGCAGCAGAAAAGCTTTCAACTGAGCCATCGATGCTCTCCAGCGGGTCATAGGGAACCCCATGAGCAGTGCACCACTGCATGATCAAAATCCTCACAGCCCGATTAGGCACAAGCCGGTGGTTATGTTCAAGCATTTGGCCCGTCTTCGGCCAAGTACAATGGCCTTCTTCCATCCACCTTGCTATGGAACTCCGATCATATGTCTGCCCTGTGGATATTATCACAGGGTCTCGCATCACATCCAACGATATCGGGCAAGAAAAGTCCTTGGAACCTTAACAAAAGTCTCTGCAATCTCCAGCGTGATCAACCCCTTCCTCTGCCTCTTCACACTCCCACCCATTTCCAATCCCACCTGATCGTCCTCCTCCTCAAACCCAAATAGCAAAAACCTACTATACCGAGTGATCGCAACGAACCCATTAAGCACCGATACAGTAGGCTCCACATGCCCCTCATGATTCACAATCTGCTCCTCCAAAAACTCAATTTCAGCCCTACAACTCTTTGCATCCCTAATCCCCAACCTCTCCACAAAGAACAACCTCAATTCCTCCGAATTGGGAACCTTCCCACTCTCAAACTCATCAAGAAAACCAAAAAACCGAATCCTAAGCAACTCATCGTCCTTATCAATGAACAACCTCGATCGCCTGCCTGGCTTGTCTCTGCATAAGCTCAACCTGTTCTCTAATGTCCTCACTCAAAACGACGTCGTTCAAAGGAAAAATATCCAAAAGGGTCGATACTTCCTGATTCAGAACATGAAAATGGCCCAAAATCGAATGGTTTTGAAGCAAAAGCCACAACTTACTCGATTGCGCGCAGTAATCGAGGTGTATCTTGGAACGGTACAGCAACAGATAGGTCTCCTTGAAGCAGAGTGCCGCCGTGGAAGGCAAGCCGGAAGAGCCCGAATCCTTGAGATAGTCTAGGAGGACGAGGAAAACCTCGATTTTCTGGATGAGAGAGCGGGTGTTTTTGCGCTGGAAACAGAAAACCTTGGCCGAGAAATCCGCGACCAGCTCGGCTGACACGGTCGCTGGGGTTTGCACCAAAGCCACCTCGCTTAGGTCCACCGGCGCACCGCACCTGACGGGACTCGCGTCCACCGCCCTGACGCCGCCCGCTTCCCTTACGCTGCCTATCGCTTGTATTGCTCCCCAGGGAATGCAGAGCAGCTTGAGGTGCCTTTCAGTTTGTGTGATCCATATAGCAATCCTCAGTCTCAGGAGATACTGCAGATTTTGCTACACCCTGTTTGGGGTGAATATAGTTACGCGACAAAGCAGGGACGTGGGATCTTGGTGTTGGGAGGCTGTCTCAATCACTTTACTTCTACCAGGTTTTATTTTCTCTGTCGTCCTCTGTTTTTTTTTTTTTTTTTTTTTTTTTTTGGAATAAATGGTAAAACCGTTAAATCACCGGCTATTCTCGTAAGCTTAAGTAGGTAGAAATAAATAAATTTAATCACTTAACCATTACTTTAATATTCTCCTTTACGTGTGGTCTCAAACTTCATTTTAATAGGTAAGGTTCAACACATGAAATATTTAATTTAAATTGGGTGATATTTTAAGGAATCAAGGTTTCATCTCATGACTTTTGGCTCTGATATCATGTTTGAAAAATATAACTTTTAAGTTAAAAAATATTTTTTGACAAAAGCTTCAATTTTAAGCTTTTGTCAAAAGTACGTTTTGACCATTTTTATGTTATTTTACCCTTAAAAGTGCTTTCAAATTTTTTTACGAAACATTTACCTTTTTTTTAAACAGACTTTTAAAGTGTTAAACGCACTTTCAGGCTCCTCAAACAGGCCCTAAATCATCAATTATCCCCATAAGCTTAAACTTTTAGTTACCATATTTAGGACTTGTTTGAGATTGCGTTTTAGGAGCTTAAAAGTACTTTTAACACTCAGAAAATCCGTTTGAAGAAAAATATACTCGTTTGGTAAAAAAATTAAAAGCTCTTTTAAGGGTCCAAAAAGCACCTTGGCAAAAGCTTCATTTTTGAAGGTTTTGCCTAAAAGCTCTTTTTTACTTAAAAACTCTATTTCTCAAACGCAATTCGAAACAAACTCTAAATCACCAATTGTATAAAAGCTTAAGCTTATAATGAGAATAACCAGTGATTTAACAAAAACTAGGGGTGGAGAATATATTAAAGGAGTAACTTTGGAG
>NC_081542.1:22059220-22079794 GCF_901000735.1 Corylus avellana
GTAAATTTTTTTTAAAAAAAATTTATTAAGTATTTTGAATCAGAATTTTATGGGTGCCCCTGGTAAAAAATTACCAGGGGCACCGTTGGCCTTCCTTTGGTCGTTCAAATGGCCATTATGTAGAGAAATGAGACTATTTTTTATTAAAGAGAGAGAGAATAAAGTTATATTTTATTAGTGGAGAGAGAATAAATAATAATTTATTATTAAAAAAAGATAGTGGGTGAAATTTTTTAGTGTTTCTAGTCATAGTTTATAGATAAATGTGATTTTTTTTTTTTTTTTTTTTGCTAAATTTAGACTCTAGTCTCTTTTATGTAGGCTTAAACTCTAATATAATTTATGCTTTGAGATTTGAGGCTTTTCTAAAAGAAATAGCCGTATGCTAATAGCCCACTAAAAGTACTCATTTTTCTTAGACACTAGTAGTCATTTAATTGTGCTTAGTTTATTTTGTAAGTAGTTTAAATTATTATGTGTTTGTGATGTTGTTAGATGAAGATTTTTAATGGTTACTTTGATTTTTTTTTTTTTTTTTTTTTTTGGGTAATTTGATGAGTTTGATTTGATTTGTGATACATATATTATGGTATAATTTATTTTTTGATTGTATTTACCGTATTATAAAAAATATATATAATACATAAAGAGAAAAAAAAAATTAATTTTTTACGCCCCTGGTAACTCCTATTCCTAGATCCGCCGCTGCGTGTTCCCTCAAAATATATTATGTGTTTAGCTTTGCCTCTTTTGTAGGAAATTAATGTTTAATTTATATATGGTCATTTTCTGTTTTTTATTTTTATTTTTGTCTAGAAATATCTAAAAATTGACAATCTTAAATATCATAAAGAGAAAGGAGAAAGTTTATATATAAAAATAATAATAATAATAATAATAAATTAAAAAAAAAAAGTAAAGAGAAAGGGATCACTTATGGGTGAAAAGGAGGTATAAATCAAATTTTTAATTTTTTTAATAGATTATTCTTTTCCTAATCCTAGGTTTTAAAGGTGTCTATGACAGAGCGTTGATGTAGATGTTAGGCCATCAATTAGTTGACTACATATGGACAAAGGCTCGAACGTTACCATTGGAGCAACGTAGCAAATATTCATCTACAATTTTTATTGTTGCGGAGTTTGGGAATGTTGAATTTCTAACTATACTTGTACGATCTGATCCTGACCTCATATTTATGGTTGATGAAAACGAGCAAAATATATTTCACATTTCTATTCGATATCGGCAAGAGAGTATATTCAACCTAATATATGAGATAGGTGTTTTTAAGGATATGATTGCAACCAATTGTGACAAAGATGGGAACAACATGCTACACTTAGCTGGAGAATTTTCTCAACTAAATATCGTAGTAGGTGCAGCCCTTCATATGCAACATGTGTTATTATGGTTTGAGGTGTGTTAATATCATTGCAACTTCCTTTATTCTAGTTTCATATATATATATATTGGTCACAATTTTATTGTTCAATTTACACCTTGTTTATTGTAGGAGATTAAAAAGATTGTGCCCCTTACATTCTTGAAGGCGAAGAATTCAGAAGGAAAAACACCCAATGACGTATTTACACAAACACGTCAAAGATTACATAAAGATGGTGAAAAGTGGATGAGGGACACGGCCAATCATTGCATGGTTGTGGCAACACTAATTGCCACAGTGATTTTTGCTGCAACCTCACTATACCAGGTGGCAATAATCAAGGAAATGGAACTCCTATCTTTTTGGACCATACTTGGTTTATGGTATTCTTCCTATCAGATGCAATAGCAGCAATGTTATCCGCTTCAACTTCAATATTAATTTTCTTATCAATTCTCACATCTCGTTACACTGAAAAGGATTTTCTCGGTTCATTACCTACAAGGTTGTTGTTTGGACTATTAGCACTCTTCATCTACATAGTAGCCATGGTTGTAGCCTTTGGTGCAACTTGCTTTTTGGTCTATCAAAGTGGAACAATATGGGTTCCGGCCATTATAATTGCTTTAGCGAGTGTCCCAATTTTCTCTTTTCTTTGGCTGCATTATGAACTTCTTTCCGAAATAATCAGCTCGACATTCTTGCCTAGATTTCTTTTCCGGTCCCGTAAGCGTAGGTTTAAATGGTATTAAATGGTATATTGACTACAATCAAGCCAACGGTTCATTCTTTCCATAGCCTTCCTTGCTAAAAATCCCTTGAGTGCCTCTTACAATGCTTTCTGATGATCAATTGTTAGAGTAGACATCTTCCACTTTCTAGAAAAACCTACGCTTATGGGACCGGAAAAGAAATTTCGGAAAGAAGTTCATAATGTAGCCAAAGAAAAGAGAAAATTGGGACACTCGCTAAAGCAATTATAACGGCCGGAACCCTTATCGTTCCGCTTTGATAGACCAAAAAGCAAGTTGCACCAAAGGCTACAACCATGGCTACTATGGAGATGAAGAGTGCTAATAGTCCAAACAACAACCTTGTAGGTAATGAACCGAGAAAATCCTTTTCAGTATAACGAGATGTGAGAATTGATAAGAAAATTAATATTGAAGTTGAAGCGGATAACATTGCTATTGCATCTGATAGGAAGAATACAATAAACCAAGTATGGTCCAAAAAGATAGGAGTTCAATTTCCTTGATTATTGCCACCTGGTATAGTAAAGGCTTCAGCGAAAACCACCGTGGCAATTAGTGTTGCCACAACCATGCAATGATTGGCCGTGTCCCTCATCCACTTTTCACCATCTTTATGTAATCTTTGATGTGTTTGTGTAAATAAGTCCTTGGGTGTTTTTCCTTCTGAATTCTTTGCCTTCAAGAATGTAAGGGGCACAATCTTTTTAATCTTCTACAATAAACAAGGTGTAAATTGAACAATAAAATTGTGACCAATATATATATATATATATGAAACTAGAATAAAGGAAGCTGCAATGATATTAACACACCTCAAACCACAATAACTCATGTTGCATATGAAGGGCTGCACCTACTACGATATTTAGTTGAGAAAATTCTCCAGCTAAGTGTAGCATGTTGTTCCCATCTTTGTCACAATTGGTTGCAATCATATCCTTAAAAACACCTATCTCATATATTAGGTTGAATATACTCTCTTGCCGATATCGAATAGAAATGTGAAATATATTTTGCTCGTTTTCATCAACCATAAATATGAGGTCAGGATCAGAGCGTACAAGTATAGTTAGAAATTCAACACTCCCAAACTCCGCAGCAATAAAAATTGTAAATGAATATTCGAGCCTTTGTCCATATGTAGTCAACTAATTGATGGCCTAACATCTGCATCAACGCTCTGTCATAGACACCTTTAAAACCTAGGATTAGGAAAAGGATAATCTATTAAAAAAATTAAAATTTTGATTTATTCTATATACATTATTTTAACAAGATCCACAAAAGATGAGACTGAAATTTTCACTGAAAAAATGAAGATAACGTAATGTATTAAATGTGGTTATTTATGTCCTATTTCGTCATCTTTGGATACGTTTTGTCTTGCAGTCATTGGCATAGTCCATACACTTTAATATCTTATCTTTAGAAGCATATCAAAACAAGATAAATCAACCTATCAACAATGTTAGGATGTGACTTCGATTTTTCAGTCTCTATCAATCCTCGGCATAATTTTACAATAGAAGAAAATTTTTGTAATTTTTGACAATTAAGCTCATCAAGTTCAAAGTGCTTCAAATAAAATTTCAACTTAATTTTTTGTTTCTAAAAAAGGAAAAAAATCAAGATGATAATATTTTTCTAGAAGACTACATATATCATCAATTTTAAACAATTATAATAACCATCATTTGAAATAAAAATCTAAGTGTCATAAGTTCCATCATTATTGTGTCAATAAAAAATGTTCATCTTCTAGTTGAAAATAATAAAATACAAGCTTAACGTATTATTACTAGAACCATTTAATTACTATTATGGTTTAGTGCTTCTAAAATAATGCTTAAATGATAATCATTTTTTTTTTGAGAAAAGTGGTAATACTCTTTATTCATAGTTATTGAACATAAAATTGTATTATTGTACCCTCACTTAAATGATAATCAACATAATATCAAGAGTCAAGAAATTATATACCTTTTCCAGAGGAACACTCTATTTAGAAAAGAAGAAGACAAAAACCCTTAAGCTGGTTACCCTATTACCCAGTTATTAACCGATTTTTTAAATCCCTAAAACCGGTAACCGCAACTGGCTTAGGCGGTTATACAATTTCTCTATCCTCACTTTTTTCACAAAATTCCAACACAATCTCCAATTAAAATCAAAAAGATGAAAGATGAGAAATGAAAGAGAAATGTTTATATTAAAATAATGTATAAGAAACCACTTTTGGTTCCCTACACATTGGAAAACACTGTAGTAACCCTTCATGGTTAGTTAAATGTAGAAAATCTGATGTGAGTAGCTTTTTGTGGTTTTTTTGAAATTTTTCTTAAACATAAAGAATGGAATGGCCAATAGTCTGCTTCTAGTGCCCTAAGTGTGTAATTGTGTTGGTGCACGAATCATGTAGTCATGTATTGTATGTTATATTCTCATGAAGTTAAAACTATGATAATTATTAATTGTAATCTGTGTTAGCGCATGAATCATGCAACATTGCAACCATAACAAAGGCCACTGAACAAAAGTTTAGTGAGTGCACTCAGTGGATGGTATATAATAATATAGGCTAGTCGCTAGTGGGCTTGGTCATGGGCCCAAACCAAACTGGTATGCCTAAAAAAATAAATAAATAAATAAATTGAAAGAAATTGGGCTTTTAAACAATTTTTGAAAAACAGTTACCGCTTAATGACCAGCTTTCAATAACCATATAACCGCCAATTGCAGCTAACCGCTAACCGGCCTAATAGTTACAGTTGCAATTATTTAAAAGTGAATAATTAATTAAACCTGTTACAGTCGCAGTTATGAGTCACTAACCATATAACCGGTTGTACATCTCTAACCCATTGTGAAACTCATGAAACTCTTTGTAACCAAAGAAAACCCATTTGACGGTGTTTCCGAATTGACAGATGCACAATTAGCTAGCATGGCGACACACCAATCCCTGGACGCCGTCTGAGCCTCTGACAGTGGAGATGGCCTTTGTGAGGCTGCTTTAGCCTGTTGATCGGGCTTGCATTTGGTGTTTTTATTTTGAGCTTTTAATGAAGTTGCTTATTCATTTAAAAAAAATAATAAAAAATTAGTTATTGTAGATATGTTCGAATAGAAGAAATATATTTAATTTTTCCAGCTTCTTAACGTACATCTAAATGCCATGATTTATGATCGAAAAATTTCAGGTGAGCAAACATCTCAAGTCTCTGCTAATTCCAATAGTATAAAAGATATAAAAGATTCCCTCTATCAAGCTGCAATAAGAGGTGATTGGCAAGCTACTAACGAAATACATGAGAAATATCAAGATAAGTACGCTATATGGGAACTTCCCATAACAGAGCAGAAAATGAATACTCTCCAAGTTGCTGTTGCAGCAAAACAAAGAAGTGTTGGACTGTATGACTGAGGAGACAGTTAGAATTTCAAACTAACAATGGAGATACAACCCTTATCATTAATGCTCTGTCAGGAAATGTGGAAATTGCTAAAAAGAATAATTTTAGATTTCCACGCATTAATGATAAGGAATGTATTTCCATTGTTAGTTTGAAATTCTAACTGTCTCTTCTCAGTCATTCAGTCCAACACTTCTTTTACAAAAGTTGTTTGTTTTATTCATTTTCTGCTCTGTTATGGGAAGTTCCCATATAGCATACTTATCTTGATATTTCTCATATATTTCGTTAGCAGCTTGCCAATCACCTCTTATTGTAACTCGATAGAAGGAATCTTTTATTTCTTTTATACTATTGGAATTAGCAGAGACTTGAGATGTTTGCTCACCTGAAATTTTTCAGTCATAAATCATGGCATTTAGATGTACATTAAGAAGCTAGAAGAATTAAATATATTTTATGAGGAATCTTCTATTCGTACATATCTACAATAACTGAATTTTTCTTTTTTCTTTCTTTTTTTTTTTTTTTTAATGAATAAGCAACTTCATTAAAAGCTCAAAATAAAAACACCAAAGTAGCACCAAATGCAAGCCCGGTCAACAGGCTAAAGCAGCCTCACAAAGGCCTAACCAACCAGACTAAACCACAACACAAAACTGCAAACACAAAACTGCAGAACAACAAAATTGCAGAACAACAAAACTGCAGAAAAGGGATCCAACAAAAAATGAAACCAATAATCAACCCCCAAGACCAGAGGCTACCCCATATAGAGCAACACAAACAACAAACAGCCACAGAAACACATAGATGCTTAGCAGAAAAGCTAATTCAGAACACTTTTCCCTAAGATATTATAAAACCTATTTGTGATGTGACTGCATGAGAAGAAGAAAAGAGAGAGAACTTTACTCTCATCTGTTTGAGTTTCATTTGCACGATGCTCACTTGGGCTTGGCTCTGGATCCTCCTCTATATCTACCATCACCGAGTCTCCTTTTGTTGTTTGGTAGCTTGCTGTTGGAATTGATGGAACAGAAGAGAATCTTTGTTCATCGATAGCTTGTCCATAAGAAGTCCTTTGAGGGTAACTCGTTCGTGGAAATGTCTTCATCCTTGCAATTGTCGTCTTTGCCTGTCGTCTTCTTTTACGAGTCATGTTGACATCAGGTCCTTCCTTGATATAAAATCAGATAGAATTATAGAAAATTAGAATTATAGAAAATTATTTCATTCATTCAAAATAATTATAACGTTACATATATATATCACTTAATTAGACCTACATTCCCTTTAAAAAAATTTTACAATTTCCCACAAGTTGTAAAATAATTCTAAATGGATTATAGGTCTAGCATTTGATAGAGACACCGAGAGTTGTAGACTAAACGATTATTTTTATCATGATTTGCGAGCCAATTTTAGCAGGGCAATCACATTGCACAAAATTTATTGTTCTTTTTTTTAGTTTTTCATAAACTTTCCTTCTACAAAATTTGTAAAATAGTAAAGAAGAACCACCATGAGAAAAGTACAAGATTATGATTTATGGATTGGAAAAGAAAAGGAAAAGGTATGATATATGCTTGGTTAGTGTTAAAAAAATCTATTTTCCTGCAGATTTATATCTATTTTCCTTCTAAACAAACAACCCAACAAAAGTTGTTAAACCCCGAGATTAACCCAACATCTTCAGATTTAGATAATGAAAGAAGAGATCTCTTGGATCCCCATTCATAAAAGAGGTCTAGAGAGAGAAAAAAACCTGGATCGGCGGAGGTTGAGCGGCGGCGCAGATGAGAGAAGAGTCGGACGAGAGAGAGGAAGAGAGACGAGAGAAAGGGCGAGAGGCGAGACAGGAGAGAGAGAGAGAGAGGCGAGACTGAGAGAAGAGAGGAGAAGGTTAAAAAAAAAAACAGAGAGGTGAGGGGGAGGCGGCGAGAAAAGTAGGGTTGAATTTTAAATAAGACAAACATATCCTTTAAAATTTAAAAATAAATAATAAATATATTTAAAATTTAAAAAAATAAAATAAAATATTAAAAATGTTTGGGGGTGGCTCGCCGGAATGGGGGTGGCTCGGCCAAATAGCTCGCTCAACTCTCGTAGACGATTCCAGGAACATCGACCATGTTTTTGCCTCTGAGAAAGCCATGGCACGAGATAATAAGAGTTTTTCCCTACTTTTTACGCTAATCGACTCCTATTGTGGTGATTTCTGATTTGGGTTTTTTTGTTGCTGGTTTTGCAGGCTTGGGTTGTGTATGGTTCGCCGCAATCGACTCTGTGCGCGTTGGGGAACGGATGCGGATGCAGACAGGGCTCGAGCCATGGAAGCCGGCGACCTGGGATCTGCTTTACGCTGCTGCCGGGGAAGTAGTTCGGATGAGGATGAACGAAGATGTGTACGGACTCAACCATGGCAGAGGTCTCTTGGGTCCTCTGAGAAAGCCCTCTCCAGTCGCTCTCCCTGTGAAAAGCAACCCCAACTCTGATGTTGGATTTGTTTCACACCAGTCACTCTCTCACCAGCAGTTGCAAATGCAAGCCACTCAAGTAACCTCTCGTGCACTGTGCTTTAATCAGTTGATTATTTATTGGACTTTTTTGTGTTTTTATTTTAGCAGTTTCAGCAGCTAAGACAGCAGCAGATAATGAGGCAACAGTGGGACTGGACGATACCAACAGCGCCAGACGACCCAGGAAATGGTCCAAAACAGAGGGAGGAACAGAGAGTACGTCGGAGCCAGAAACAGTCGCCCTCTCGGTTTGTCCCCTTCTCAGTGGCGGAGCCACAGCATTCTTTGGCAGCCCCAAAGATTTAAATTTTTTTTTTCTTTTTTTCTCACCCTAAAATAAAAAAAATTTTAAAAAAAATTTCTTTTACCTACCCATTATATGTGCAAATATGACGTGGGTTGGGTTTATTTTGTAAAATTGTGTGCTTTTGCGGTGGAATTATAATTACTCATAATTCCCAAATTCAACCGCAAAAGCACACAATTTTTCACTAAATTGTTAGCTAGGATTTGTGGTTTTTCATTAAATTGTTGGGAATTATGAGTAATTATACTACCAGAGTTTATGTTAAATATTCTGCGAGTTTATATGCTCTGAATTTTCTGGGGAATTCCTGGTTTCATGTTCTTGTTTTATGTTAAATCTTCCACATGGGCACCCAACTATCGAACGAGCATTTTCAGCAATAAAAATTATTAAAACACGATTTTGCAACAAAATGGAGGATGATTTTCTTGCAAATAGTTTAGTTCTCTATATTCAAAGGAAAATTGTTGAAAACTTCGATTTATATTCGATACTTAATGATTTTGTCTTTCTAAGAAACCGTAAAGTGCAGTTCTGGACTTTTTTTTTTTTTTTGTATTTCTGTTTTTTTGATATAATGCTAACATGTTACATTTCTAATATATCAATTTGAGCACATATTTATAAACTTTTATAGTAATTGTGTAAATTACCAAATTTTTAGAGAAGAAAAAAATTTTAGGGCGCTAAAAAAAATTTTAGCGGCACTCCCAATATGAACTGTCTGGCTCCGCCACTGCCCCTTCTGCATGGCCCACATAGCAAATGGTCGGGCAACCTTCCAGGGCCAGGGTGTCGGACCACCCTGATTTAGTTTTAAATTTTTTGTTTTTTATTTTTTTATTTTTTTATTTTTTTTATTGTTTTTTGTAAGTTTTAGTATTTTGTTTTTATTTTAGTAAGAATAATTTCGTTATTTTACTAGCGTTGAGATACATTATCATTGCTTTAGGGTGCGTTTGGAATTGCGATTTTGTAAAAATAATCTGCGTTTTTAAAAGATATCGCAAAACATAAAACGTTTGACATTACGATTTAAAAAACACTTAATTTAAAATAGGAAAAAAAAAATCTACGATTTCAATAAAAAGACTACGTGATGCTTATTTGAAAAAGTGAGAATTTAAACCAAAATCATGAATTCATGTAACAAATATTTAATAAAAAAGTACTTTTTAACATGTTTTACCAAATATCTTTGCAATTTTAAAAAGTAGTGATTTCAAAAACGCTATTTTTAAAATTGCACTTATTGAAACTGCAATCCTAAACAGACATTTAATAGTTTAAGGATTAAATTGTCTCAATTAATAATTTGAGAAAAAATTGTTATTGAAATAATAATTTAAAAGAGAAAAATGCATTTATTTTGATGTCAAATGTAAATTTTTTTTGGTAAGTACATCAAGAAAAATATTGGAATATTTGCCAAGCAAATCTTTCTTTTCACACTTATCCCGAAAAATCCTTAATACGTACATTTTGGACTTGACATTTGGAAAATGGATGGCTTTTTTTTTCTTTTTCTTTTTTTTTTTCTTCTAATTTCCTATTTAGAAATTGACTATTAATAAAGAGTGATGATACCCATCACTCCAGGGTGTAAAATTCATGCACGTCAGGGTAATATTTAACATTAATACATAGTTTTCTTCAAAAAGACCTTTACATATCACCTCCTTCAAGAGGTCTTAGGCAAGGAGATCCCATATCTCATTTTCTATTTATTCTGGGTTCTGAAGCCCTCTCCAGAATCATCTTCAGAGAGGAAAATTTGGGTAATTTTCATGGCATCAGAATAGCTAGGAGCAGTCCTGTTGTCTCCCATCTTTTATTTGCAGATGACTTGATTATCTTCTCCGAAGCTAACATTTCTGAAGCTAGAGTAATCCAGGAATGTCCTTCCACTTATTCTAGATGGTCTGGGCAGAAGATAAACTATTCCAAGTCTGCTATCTTCTTTAGCAAAAATTGCAAGACTTCGATTAGAGGCTCTATTAAGAGTATGCTGGATCTTCCTCATATTTCAACGAAGGTTAAATATCTTGGGATCCCTCTGTTTTTTCATAGAAGCAAGAAGAGATCCTTGACTGATTTAAAAGACAAGATGTTATCTAAGATTGTTGGTTGGAAATCAAAGTTGTTGTCTCAGGCGGCTAGAACCACTCTCCTTAAATCAATTGCCAATGCCATTCCTTCTTATATTATGTCTTTGTTCTTGCTGCCCAAGGGTTTTTGTAAAGAGCTTAACTCTTTATTAAGGAAATTTTGGTGGGGATTCCCTCAGGACAAGAATCACAATCTTTCCTTTTGGCTTGGGATAACATTTGCAAACCTAAGGCCTTGGGTGGTTTGGGTATTCGTACTATGGAGACTTTGAACTTATCTCTGCTTGCCAAATTGGGTTGGAAAATTATTACTGAACCTTCTCTTTTGTGGGTGGCTGCTTTGTCTGGGAAATATCTTCGAAGTGGAGTCTCCTTCCTCAATGCTTCTATTAGCCCTTCGGCTTTTTGGTTATGGAAGGGTATTCTAAAGGCAAGGCAAGTTGTGGAATTAGGTGCTTGTTTGGTAGTTTCTTCTGGTCAGGATACCAATATATGGAAGTCTCCCTGGATTCCTTCCATTCAGCTATTCAAGCCTTCTCCTAATCCTAATCTAGTGGATCTTCCAGATTTTGAGGTTGCTGATTTGTTGATTTAAGGTGGCAGGTCTTGGAATGTGTCTCTTTTGGGTGATTTGTTTGACTCTAATTCAGCTCAACACATTCAAAACATTCATTTATCTCATGAAGTTTTTAGTGATAGGTGGACATGGGCTGCTTCTCCGAAGGGGCTGTTTTCTGTTAGGTCAGCTCATGAATTAGCCTCTCAGGATTTGGCTTCCCGTTCTTCTCCTCTCTCCTGAAGATTGGTCATGTCTTTGGGGTTTGAAGTTGCAGCAAAGGTTAAAACATCTTCTTTGGAAGTTGGCGTGGAATATTCTTCCTGTGCATGCTTCTTTGGCCAGATTTGTTAACTCATTTGATATGGATCCTTGGTGTTGTCCATTCTGCAAAGGCCCTCAAGAATCTCTCTCTCACATTATGCTTAAGTGCTCCTTTGCTAAGATTTTATGGAGGAGCTCTCCTTGGCCCCTTCTTACTGATGCTTTTTGTGAGCAGCCTTTTGCATATTGGATTGTGGCTATTTTGAGGCCTCATCAGAAGCTTGCAATTCCCATTCAGGAAGTCCGTAAGTTCCAACTTTATGCTGCCATCACCATGGACCATATATGGTTTTCCAGGAACCAGCTTGTCCATCAAGCTCTTAATCCTTCCCCTATGCAGTATCTCTTTCTGATTGTTTCTACCATAGTGGATCATTGTAAAGCTTGGACTGATTCCACTTTGTCTACCAAGGCAAATTTTGATGTGGCTTTATCTTCAGATTTTGCAGTGGCTGCCACAGTAGTAAGTGATTCAAATGGTAATATCATTGGAGCTGCTACTAAGAAAATTCTTACGAAGGATGTTGCCTTAGGTGAAGCTCATACAGCCCTTTTGGCGGTTTATACTGCGGTTTCTTGTGGTGCTTACTCTCTCATCCTTGAAGGGGATGCCCTCAATGTAGTCCTTGCTATTCAACAACCCTAGCTGTTTGCGGGTTGGAATTTTTCTAATGTTGTTTCTGATATTTCTTTGTATTTGCATTCTTTCTTTAGCTGAAAGGCTGAGAAAGTTTTTAGGAGCACTAACTTTAGAGCACATTGTTTGGCTAAATGGGCCGCTTCCCACCTAGTGTTTGGAAGCATTCCCATAGGATCATCCATTCGGATCAAGAGTGGTAAAGATCCTCCCTTGTAACCTTTTCCCCTTTTCAATTAGAAAAAAAAAAAAGAAATGGTATTTCAACAAAAACCAAAACCAAAACCAAAACTATTACTGTGAGAGGTGTAATGAAGATTTAGAGAGAAAGCAAAACAAGGAAGTATCCAGAACCATTGATGAATCAATCGCGGCTGAGACGATAACCGTTCAGGATCCATACAGATCTGAAGTCCCTCATCTCTCAGTCCCAGCGTCTGTCACCATCAACGCCAAGATACCGTGGTGTGCGGCGTGTGAAGTTCTGAAGCCCCTCCTTCCCTCAGGAAATGAGTAAGGTACCAATTTTGTTTGTAAATTTTAAATTTTTATCAGCTGTTAGATGTTTTATTGGGTTCCCAAATCATGTGATGGGTCTGGTGGTTTATTTTTTTCACTTTAATTATTCCCTGATGTATAAATCTGAATGGATTTCTGTATGTTTTATTACAGAAAGTGATATTGAAGGTGTTCTTGCATGATGAAAGAACGACACGAAAGGCCATCAAGTCAATCTCTGGTCTTCAAGGTATAGGAATTTTATCTTAATGTAATTAGATGTTTTATTTTTAACGCAATTCCAAGCAAACTTAATTTTAACCTTTTGAGATCTATTGGCATTTTTGTAAGTAGACTAATCCCCCCTCCATTGATATCTTATTTCATGAGTATTAATCAACACTATAATAAGACAACATTCTCTCACATATTAGAAGAAAACATTTAAAATTAGTATCTATCTCAATTCTCATGTGGGTTTAGCCTCATTTTCAAATAACTCTTCTTTCATCCAAATTTAGAGCTGAAAATATTGCACGCCAAATATGAACAAGACTTATAGACAGGTAGCTAGCTGGCTAGCTATGGTGGCCATAACTTTCAAATGGTACATTTAATTCCTTTGTTCAGAGTCTTTCGAAATTATCATAGCATTTATGACCTGTCTTCTACTTATCAATCCTCTGAGGAACAAGACTCATCAATGAGGAATAAGACATTGAGAATGGAGAAATCATTTTATACTTCAAATTAGGGGGGGCTCCCTGTGTACCACTCCGGAAAATATTGAAAATGCCTTTGTGAGATATTATGAGAATTTATTTTCATCGGCTATACCCACTAATGTGGGAAGGTGTACATCTGCTATTATGGGGAGAGTTTCAATAGAGATGAATGCAATACTGGAGGCCCCTTTTGCAGCAGAGGAGGTGTATGGAGCTTTGACACAAATGGCGCCATTGAAATCTCCGGGTCCAGAGCTGATTTTTTTCAACAAAATTGGTCCACTGTTGGGCCTGAGGTATGTAGAACAACCCTTCATTTTTTTAATAGTGCCAAGATGGATGTTAATTTAAATGTTACACATATTGCTTTAATTCCAAAAAAAAAAAAGGACCCCTCTCATGTGTCGGATTTCAGACCCATAAGTCTATGTAATGTGACGTATAGGCTTATTTCAAAAGTCTTGGCAAACCGGTTAAAAAGAGTGCTCCCCCATTTGATTTCGGAAAATCAAAGTGCCTTCATACCAGGTAGGTTGATCACAGACAATGTTTTAGCTGCTTATGAAACATTACATTCCATGCACACTTGCATGTAGGGTAAGGTGGGATTTATGGGGATAAAACTCGACATGAGTAAGGCATATGATCGGGTTGAGTGGTCTTTTTTAGAAGCGGTAATGAAAAAAATGGGCTTCTCTGATAGGTGGATTAAACTTATTTTGGAATGTGTACAGACAATGACGTATTCTATCTTGGTTAATGGACAACCTATTGGTAATATCAAACCCACTCAGGGTATCCGGCAAGGGATCCCTTTTCTCCGTATTTATTTATCCTTTGTGCGGAATTTTTGAGTTCTCTTATTACTCAAGCGGAACAAAAGGGAATTATTACAAGAGTGCCTACATCTAAAAATGGGCCACGCTTAAGTCACCTTTTTTTCGCTGATGATAGTCTTTTATTTTGCAAGGCTAATTTGGTGGAATGGAGGAGACTAATGCGTATCTTGGAGGATTATGAAGCAGCTTCGGGTCAAAAGCTCAATTTAGACAAGACATATATTTTTTTCAGTCGGAATGTACGACCGGAAAAAAGGGATGAAATATCTAGACTCTCGGGGATACAAGCTACCCAGAGTTATGATAAATATTTGGAGCTACCGACATTAGTGGGAAAGTCAAGAGCGAAGTCTTTCCAAGGTCTCAAGGACAAGGTGTGGAAGTGCATTCAAAATTGGAAAAACAAGTTTTTATCTCAAGCAAGGAAGGAGGTTTTATTAAAGGCGGTTGTCCAGGCAATTCCCACATACTATATGAGTGTTTTCCTCCTCCTTATTTCTCTTTGTAAGGAGATCCAAGGCATGATGCAGCGTTTCTGGTGGGAACACAAAGAAAACACTTCAAGAATTCATTGGGTGAGTTGGGAGAAGATGGGGAAAGCAAAGTCCGAAGGTGGGTTAGGCTTCCGTGATCTCGTGTCTTTTAATAAAGCACTCCTTGCGAAACAAATTTGGAGACTCCTCCAAAGGCCTAATTCCATGGTGGGAAATATAATCCGAGCAAAGTACTACCCTTCAACATCTATTTTGGAAGCTCAAGTGGGAAAACGTCCATCCTTTGCATGGAGTAGCATTATGGGCGCAAAAACTGTTCTTGAACAGGGACTCATGTGGTGAATTGGAGATGGTTCGAGTATTCGAGTTTGGGGTGATTGTTGGATCCCCACCCCGATCACTTATAAGGCCCACTCCCCAATTCGGGTTTTGGAGAGGAATGCAAAAGTTGTCGAACTTATTGATAGTGAGTCCAGAACCTAGAAGGATGCTCTCATTGATGAGATTTTTTTGGAGCACGAAGCTCAAGTGATAAAAGGCATTCTGCTTAGTCCTATCTCCACGGAAGATAAGCTAATTTGGCGATGTACTTCTAATGGAACTTTTTCTGTTCGGAGTGCATACCATTTAGAGGTGGACATGAGGACGAGAGCGAAGAGTTGTGGGTCGGAAGCTTTAAATTTTGGAAGTGTCTGGAAAAGTTGTTGGAAACTAAATGTGCCCAATGCAGTTAAGATGTTTTTGTGGAGAGCTTTGAATAATACACTACCTACTAGGGTGAATTTACACCACAAAGGAGTAGTGCAAGACACGAGATGCCCCTTTTGTGAAAGGGAAGAGGAGACCATTAAGCATATTGTATGGAGCTGCTCCTCAGCCAAGGATGTATAGGGCTGCGGCATTAAACGTTTCCAGAAGAGTAAAAGTGTGGGGAAGGCTTTTTTCGATGTCTTCTAGGAGGTATTGGGCAGTGGCGATAGAAAGGAGATTGAGCTCTTTGCCGTCATTGCAAGACGCATATGGCTCCGCAGAAATGCGGTTATTCATGGTGAAAATTTTCAGGATCCCAACCGACTGATTCGAGAGGCCCACGATGCTCTGGAAGAATTTCAAACGACAAATTTGCGAAAGGGGAATGATACTCATGTGGAGCCTCCTACTGATGCACTCCAGATCGTAGACAGATGGACACCTCCTCCGGATGGTTTTGTTAAGGTGAATTGAGATGCCGCCGTGGACACAAAGAATGGCAGAATAGGCTTGGGTTGTATTGCTCGGACTTCAACGGGAGCTTTCTTGGCAGCTAGAAGCTTAACAAAGGCAATGACGGCTGATCCTATTATAGTAGAGGCAATGGTGGCTTCTTATGCGATTGTGTTTGGAAAGGAAATGGGTTTTACTCAAGTTATCTTTGAAGGTGATGCTCAGTTAATTGTCAAGACTATTACCAGTGAGGGCCCATACTCAAGTTCTTACGGACAGTTTATCGAAGGGATTCTTGAGGCAAGAAAGGGTTTTGTCAAAGCTCAATTTTCTCATGTAAGGAGAGAAGGTAATAGTGCAGCTCATAGGTTAGCCAAGATGGCTACCACCCATGTCACATATATTACTTGGTTGGAGAATGCTCCACCGGATATTTGTGGTATTGTACGAAGGAAAGAACACATCCCTTCAAAGCGATCTTTTTGATCCGCTGTATTGTTGAGTTTTAAATAAGAAGAGATTTTCTTTTCAAAAAAAAAAAAGATTGATGCGAGATATGGACAAAGTTTTCCTCTAAACTGGGTTGGAGGAATTTTCTTCAACCTAGTATATAAAAGTGACATGTGTCCAATTTTTTAATAACATGTGAGATGCACATAAGTTTTTAATAAAATTTATTTCAACTTTGTCTCTGCTATTAAGAAAAACAAGTACATTTCACACGTTCCTGAACACATGTCACTTTTATAGATTAGGTTGAAGGAAATTCCTCCAAACTGGGTTGGAGGAAAACTTTGTCCGCAAGATATATCTATCAACAATGGCTTAATGCTCATTTTCGCATTAAATGAGTTTTGCCTAATTTTCAAACTGTTCATTCCAAAAAGTTAAATACCCATTTAAGATTATTATATAATGGTTTAAAATTAATTAAAAAAATAGTATTTAATTAAAATAGAGAAAGACATAGAGAGTTTGATGTTTAGTTCTTTAAAATGTGGCTTTCCAAATTTGATCAAGTAAATGTTTCTTCTCAAATTGAACTTTACCAAACTTGTGCCATTGCAAATACCAAAGTTTTTCATTCGAATGAGGTTGTAAGAATTTCTTCTAATATAATATACTAAATTGACATTTGTTATTAGGACCGAAAAAAAAAGAAAAAGAAAAAAAAAAAGTCTTTGGAATGATCAGAACATTTATGACCTCTTCTGCACTTCTTCAAGCTTCCAAGGGACAAGACCCTGGTGGCCAAAGAGGCTATGGTCTCTCATCAATTCATCAATAAGGCTTGCATTTGTTATTTAGAAGATTTTTTAGGCCTTGATTGTCAAATTGTGGTGAGGAGGGTCTTTTGAGGAACCCTGGATATTAAAGTTTATGTAGAAATTAGTTTACACTTATATAGTCTCCAACACAGGATATTTATGACTGACAATTTTTTACATGATTTGCAAACTCAACACGGAATTAGTTAGTAAGGTATGACCCATTAATTAAATGAGTCAAGTTAAAGTTTACCTATATAGTCTTATACTCATGTCTCAACGCAATTCGAACTCAACATATAAATATAAATTATCACCCCTAGTCGTGGGCTGTTAAGGTGCTGGCTTCGTTGTAATAACAATTTCTGATAATGAAATGCTTCGAAGGTAATAGTGAGCATAACTCTCTGAAAGAATTAAAGATGAAAAATGATACACATACTTTTAAATGTTTGCTCCAAGTTTACATTTCTTAACGTTACAGTAAAAATCACAGTTGGATTCTACATATACTTTTATTTATTATTTTATCTAACGGTAGCAGAGTGAAAACTAATATTTCTTATTGATGAGACTCCACAAACTGCGATTAGAGCTGTGAGACTAGCCATACTCTTTCAGGTAACACAGCAGAGCGTCATCACCTCATCTCCTCCATTATTCTACTTCTTTAAGCACCCTGCACTAACTTGATTAAACAAAAATACTTTAAACAGAAGGGGGAATAATGGATGGAAGATTCTTAGAAAAAGAAAGAAAGAAAACAAAAGGAAACTTCTTAATCTCTTCGAGTCTGAATTGCTCATAACAACAAAATTACAGATGCCAATATATGCTTCAAGACTTTGTGGAACAAGATTGCAAATGCTTCGAGACTTTGTTGCCGGGCAAAGTTATGACAACCAGAATCCCCGTACATGTTTAAATGTTTCATGATGGTAGTTATTGGTACCTTAACTCGTCCGAACTTGGCTCATTTACAACTTTTTTGTTTTTTTATTTATTCAATGCGGGAGATCTCATTTACAACTCTAAATAGGTAGATGAGCTCTTGCAAAGTTTAGCTGTGCCATGAAGAAATAAATTTAGACAGAGGGACTGGCCCATTAAGCCCACTGCATCTAATCGCCCAAGAACCAAAGGCCCAAACGGGTGAGCAAAGCCCACGGACAAGTCCAACAATCCAGGCTCACAGTTGAAGCAGGGATAAACTCCACAATAGCAACGAATCATAACTTTCCATATTTCAAGCCCAAGGGAATCGAATTCCCATTTATAGCCTTGTTGGCTTGTTCCCACAAATCAACTAAATCAAGCCTCCAACACCCTAGTTAGAAAGCTATAAAAAAAGGAAGAGTAATGCTAAGGATCAGCTAAAAAAAAAACTGTAATCCATCCATAAATGGGTGATATGGATGGCTAAAAAGTAATTACCAATAAATGCTACATCCACGTCACTCATTACAGATGAATTACACTTATTCTGTTTAAGTATATTTTTGATTTAAACATCGGAGTTATTCTCTGCCGACACACCCTGATCAATTCTTATACACGCTTTTCCTTTCTTGCAGGTGTAACTTAACTTGGTGCTTAGCACTTCGAAAACTATTCAAATAGTTTGGCTTAGCAATTTTAAAATATGCATTTTGAGAATCTTTTTTTTAAAAAAAAAAAAAAAATTCAAAATGCAGTTAATGAAAACTTAATTTTTAAAAGTACAATTAAAATGTAAAAGAGTGTCATTTGTGTCAACTGAGCGTATGAGCGTTTAAAATTATATACTTTTAAAAATACACTCTTTTGACTGTTGCACAAATACATGAATATTTTTTGCATTTTCAAACTAACTTAAAAATAAAAATAAATAAATAAATAAAGGCCCCAAATGAAATACTTTTTACAATTTTTTTTTAAAGATGCATGTTAGGCCTTTGCAATCGTGAGACCAAACACACTCAATCACCTGAGCACATGTATTAGTTTTGTATATCATCTAGGTGTGTATGAGTGATTACAGTTAGCAATTGTTGTCTTGAACTGCAACCGCACCCCATATTAGATAGAGAATAGGTCAGCTTTGTTTGATAGCATTTTTTTCTTCTCTTTTTTGTTTTATATTTTCGAAATGAAACTATTAACAAACAACTTAATTAGCACAAAATACTTAAAACAACTTTCGTCTTTATGACATATTATAACACTTTTTTCAACCAAAAAAAAAAAAAAAAAAAAAACCATCTAAAAAGCATTAACAACTTAATTGCCAACTTCGTAGCTCATCATCTAGCAAAATTAGCAGCGGGTCTAGGCTTCGAAAATGAGTGGTCGAGAGAATTCTCTGATTATATCTCAGAGATTATTCAAAGAGAGCAATCTCTATTATCTTTTGATTGATTTATGAAGAAGCAAATATTCCATAAAAAAAAAATAAAAAATAAAAAATGGATACATTTTTCCACTTAAGTTGGTGTGCTAAGACGTGTGCTTTTTCTGTGTGTATTTAATGTAGACGAAAACTTTGTTAGACTTAATTTTTCAGGTGTGAAATGGTGGTTGAGAGGAGTTTACTTGTTTTCATCAGAGAGGAATATCGAAGGAATATTACAAAATGGACACCCCATTTCTGCATGCGCGTTAATCGTACGTGTACACGTGTTTGACCCAACATAACATAACCTCAATCTCACACGTTTCATTTTCTTTTGCCATTAATTGACTAAATTATACCAAATCCACATATTCCTCAACCAATCACCTCATCAAATTCCTCCTTAAAACCATCCCCATTATCTCCATTCTCACATGGGTTGAGCCCCATTTTCAAATAACTCTTCTTTCATCCAAATTTTGAACAGAAAATATTGCACACCAAATATGAACAAGACTTATAGACTGGTGGCTAGCTAGCTATGGTGGCCATAACTTTCAAATGGTACATTTAATTCCTTTGTTTAAAGTCTTTCGAAATTATCATAGCATTTATGACCTCCCTCGTACTTATCAATCCTCAGAGGAACAAGACTCGTCAATGAGGAATAAGACATTGAGAATGGAGAAATCATTTTATACTTACTGGATTGACGCGAGATACATCTGCCGACAATGGCTTAATGCTCGCTCAATTTTGCATTAAATATGAGTTTTGCCTAATTTTCAAACTGTTCATTCCATCTATTTTTCATCCAAATCTTTAATATTGTCTTGGTTTGCACAAAGATACATCTAACTAAGAACAATCACACTAAATTCTTTATATTTATCTTTTTTAAAAAAAAAAAATATTAAACAAAACTCATAAAAATACACATTTACTTAGCGAGCTTCATTCTTTACTTTATTTTAACTATCGTCAGGTTCACTCACAACATGACAACAGCCAAAAAAGTAAAAGTTATAATTTTTAAGATTATCTTTTACTTTCCCATAGCTAAAATGTGAAAGCTTTGCTTTCTCAAAAAGTGAAATACCCATTTAAGCTTATTATATAATGGTTTAAAACTAATAAAAAAAATAGTATTTAATTAAAATGGATAAA
>NC_081542.1:22079894-22098475 GCF_901000735.1 Corylus avellana
TTAAATACCCATTTAAGATTATTATATAATGGTTTAAAATTAATTAAAAAAATAGTATTTAATTAAAATAGAGAAAGACATAGAGAGTTTGATGTTTAGTTCTTTAAAATGTGGCTTTCCAAATTTGATCAAGTAAATGTTTCTTCTCAAATTGAACTTTACCAAACTTGTGCCATTGCAAATACCAAAGTTTTTCATTCGAATGAGGTTGTAAGAATTTCTTCTAATATAATATACTAAATTGACATTTGTTATTAGGACCGAAAAAAAAAGAAAAAGAAAAAAAAAAAGTCTTTGGAATGATCAGAACATTTATGACCTCTTCTGCACTTCTTCAAGCTTCCAAGGGACAAGACCCTGGTGGCCAAAGAGGCTATGGTCTCTCATCAATTCATCAATAAGGCTTGCATTTGTTATTTAGAAGATTTTTTAGGCCTTGATTGTCAAATTGTGGTGAGGAGGGTCTTTTGAGGAACCCTGGATATTAAAGTTTATGTAGAAATTAGTTTACACTTATATAGTCTCCAACACAGGATATTTATGACTGACAATTTTTTACATGATTTGCAAACTCAACACGGAATTAGTTAGTAAGGTATGACCCATTAATTAAATGAGTCAAGTTAAAGTTTACCTATATAGTCTTATACTCATGTCTCAACGCAATTCGAACTCAACATATAAATATAAATTATCACCCCTAGTCGTGGGCTGTTAAGGTGCTGGCTTCGTTGTAATAACAATTTCTGATAATGAAATGCTTCGAAGGTAATAGTGAGCATAACTCTCTGAAAGAATTAAAGATGAAAAATGATACACATACTTTTAAATGTTTGCTCCAAGTTTACATTTCTTAACGTTACAGTACAAATAACAGTTGGATTCTACATATACTTTTATTTATTATTTTATCTAACGGTAGCAGAGTGAAAACTAATATTTCTTATTGATGAGACTCCACAAACTGCGATTAGAGCTGTGAGACTAGCCATACTCTTTCAGGTAACACAGCAGAGCGTCATCACCTCATCTCCTCCATTATTCTACTTCTTTAAGCACCCTGCACTAACTTGATTAAACAAAAATACTTTAAACAGAAGGGGGAATAATGGATGGAAGATTCTTAGAAAAAGAAAGAAAGAAAACAAAAGGAAACTTCTTAATCTCTTCGAGTCTGAATTGCTCATAACAACAAAATTACAGATGCCAATATATGCTTCAAGACTTTGTGGAACAAGATTGTAAATGCTTCGAGACTTTGTTGCCGGGCAAAGTTATGACAACCAGAATCCCCGTACATGTTTAAATGTTTCATGATGGTAGTTATTGGTACCTTAACTCGTCCGAACTTGGCTCATTTACAACTTTTTTGTTTTTTTATTTATTCAATGCGGGAGATCTCATTTACAACTCTAAATAGGTAGATGAGCTCTTGCAAAGTTTAGCTGTGCCATGAAGAAATAAATTTAGACAGAGGGACTGGCCCATTAAGCCCACTGCATCTAATCGCCCAAGAACCAAAGGCCCAAACGGGTGAGCAAAGCCCACGGACAAGTCCAACAATCCAGGCTCACAGTTGAAGCAGGGATAAACTCCACAATAGCAACGAATCATAACTTTCCATATTTCAAGCCCAAGGGAATCGAATTCCCATTTATAGCCTTGTTGGCTTGTTCCCACAAATCAACTAAATCAAGCCTCCAACACCCTAGTTAGAAAGCTATAAAAAAAGGAAGAGTAATGCTAAGGATCAGCTAAAAAAAAAACTGTAATCCATCCATAAATGGGTGATATGGATGGCTAAAAAGTAATTACCAATAAATGCTACATCCACGTCACTCATTACAGATGAATTACACTTATTCTGTTTAAGTATATTTTTGATTTAAACATCGGAGTTATTCTCTGCCGACACACCCTGATCAATTCTTATACACGCTTTTCCTTTCTTGCAGGTGTAACTTAACTTGGTGCTTAGCACTTCGAAAACTATTCAAATAGTTTGGCTTAGCAATTTTAAAATATGCATTTTGAGAATCTTTTTTTTAAAAAAAAAAAAAAAATTCAAAATGCAGTTAATGAAAACTTAATTTTTAAAAGTACAATTAAAATGTAAAAGAGTGTCATTTGTGTCAACTGAGCGTATGAGCGTTTAAAATTATATACTTTTAAAAATACACTCTTTTGACTGTTGCACAAATACATGAATATTTTTTGCATTTTCAAACTAACTTAAAAATAAAAATAAATAAATAAATAAAGGCCCCAAATGAAATACTTTTTACAATTTTTTTTTAAAGATGCATGTTAGGCCTTTGCAATCGTGAGACCAAACACACTCAATCACCTGAGCACATGTATTAGTTTTGTATATCATCTAGGTGTGTATGAGTGATTACAGTTAGCAATTGTTGTCTTGAACTGCAACCGCACCCCATATTAGATAGAGAATAGGTCAGCTTTGTTTGATAGCATTTTTTTCTTCTCTTTTTTGTTTTATATTTTCGAAATGAAACTATTAACAAACAACTTAATTAGCACAAAATACTTAAAACAACTTTCGTCTTTATGACATATTATAACACTTTTTTCAACCAAAAAAAAAAAAAAAAAAAAAACCATCTAAAAAGCATTAACAACTTAATTGCCAACTTCGTAGCTCATCATCTAGCAAAATTAGCAGCGGGTCTAGGCTTCGAAAATGAGTGGTCGAGAGAATTCTCTGATTATATCTCAGAGATTATTCAAAGAGAGCAATCTCTATTATCTTTTGATTGATTTATGAAGAAGCAAATATTCCATAAAAAAAAAATAAAAAATAAAAAATGGATACATTTTTCCACTTAAGTTGGTGTGCTAAGACGTGTGCTTTTTCTGTGTGTATTTAATGTAGACGAAAACTTTGTTAGACTTAATTTTTCAGGTGTGAAATGGTGGTTGAGAGGAGTTTACTTGTTTTCATCAGAGAGGAATATCGAAGGAATATTACAAAATGGACACCCCATTTCTGCATGCGCGTTAATCGTACGTGTACACGTGTTTGACCCAACATAACATAACCTCAATCTCACACGTTTCATTTTCTTTTGCCATTAATTGACTAAATTATACCAAATCCACATATTCCTCAACCAATCACCTCATCAAATTCCTCCTTAAAACCATCCCCATTATCTCCATTCTCACATGGGTTGAGCCCCATTTTCAAATAACTCTTCTTTCATCCAAATTTTGAACAGAAAATATTGCACACCAAATATGAACAAGACTTATAGACTGGTGGCTAGCTAGCTATGGTGGCCATAACTTTCAAATGGTACATTTAATTCCTTTGTTTAAAGTCTTTCGAAATTATCATAGCATTTATGACCTCCCTCGTACTTATCAATCCTCAGAGGAACAAGACTCGTCAATGAGGAATAAGACATTGAGAATGGAGAAATCATTTTATACTTACTGGATTGACGCGAGATACATCTGCCGACAATGGCTTAATGCTCGCTCAATTTTGCATTAAATATGAGTTTTGCCTAATTTTCAAACTGTTCATTCCATCTATTTTTCATCCAAATCTTTAATATTGTCTTGGTTTGCAGTTTGCACAAAGATACATCTAACTAAGAACAGTCACACTAAATTCTTTATATTTATCTTTTTTTTAAAAAAAAAATATTAAACAAAACTCATAAAAATACACATTTAGTTAGTGAGCTTCATTCTTTACTTTATTTTAACTATAGTCAGATTCACTCTCAACATGACAATAGCCAAAAAAAAAAGTGAAAGTTATAATTTTTAAGATTATTTTTACTTTCCCATGGCTAAAATGTGAAAGTTTTGCTTTCCCAAAAAGTGAAATACCCATTTAAGCTTATTATATAATGGTTTAAAACTAATAAAAAAATAGTATTTAATTAAAATGGATAAAGACATAGAAAGTTTGATATTTAGTTCATTTTTAAAAATTAACTTCCCGAATTTGATAAAGTAAATGTTTCTTCTCAAATTAAACCTTTTTTTTTTTTTTTTTTTTTAATATTTAACTTTTAGTTGAAGAGTTCATTGTGAATGCTCTAAGCTCTAACATATGCCATAGCAAACACCGAAGATTTTCATTCGAATGGGGCTGGAAGAATTTCTTCTAATATATATAATATACTAAATTGACATTTGTTATTAGGATCACAAAAAAAAAATAAAAAAAAGTCTTTGGAATGATCAGAACATTTATGACCTCTTCTGGACTTCAAGCTTCCAAGGGACAAGACTCTGGTGGCCGAAGAAGGCTATGGTCTCTCTTCAATTCATCAATAAGGCTTGCATTTTGTTATTTAGAGGATGATTTTTTAGGCCTTGAATGTCAAATTGTGGTGAGGAGGGTCTTTAGAGGAACCCTGGATATTAAAGTTTATGTAGAAATCAGTTTACACTTGCTCCATTGTTTCTCTAATAATTTTACTTATTAAGTTGTAAGTAAGGCTTTCAAATTTTAACATAATCTGTGAATTTGACACAAACCCAATATAAAATTAACGAGTTAGGATTGAAAGTTCTAACCCATTTATTTATATGAATCGGGTTAAGATTTACTTATATAGTCTCCAACACACGGCATTTATGACTAAATTTTTTACATGATCTGCAAATTTAACACGAAATTAGTTGATAAGGTATGACCCATTAATTAAATGAGTCACGTTAAAGTTTACCTATATAGTCTTATACTCATGTCTCAACGCAATTTGAACTCAACATATAAATACAAATTATCACCCCCTAGTCGTGGTTTGTTACGGCGTTGGCTTGTAATAACAATTTCTGATAATGAAATGCTTCGAAGGTAATAGTGAGCATAACTCTCTGAAAGAATTAAAGATGAAAAATGATACACATACTTTTAAATGTTTGTTTCAAGTGTACATTTTCTAATGTTATAGTAAAAATCACAGTTGGATTCTACATATACTTTTATCTATTATTTTATCTAATGGTAGCAAAGTGAAAACTAATATTTCTTATTGATGAGACTCCACAAACTGCGATTAGAGCTGTGAGACTAGCCATACTCTTTCAGGTAACACAGCAGAGCGTCATCACCTCATCTCCTCCATCATTCTTCTTCTTTAAGCACCCTGCACTAACTTGATTAAACAAAAATACTTTAAACAGAAGGGGGCATGATGGATGGAAGATTCTTAGAAAAAGTAGATCTCTTCGAGTCTAAATCTTCCATTTAGAGTAAAAATATTAGGAAAAAAAAAAAAAATCTCAAGCTAGATTCTTAAAACAGGAAACAGTAAAGAAAACCAAAACCAAGGAAGACAACAAATGCAAGCGACAGATTCTTGGATATTCAGCAATTTAATTGCTTAAGAAATCAATGCATACCTCTCAAGCAATGAAGTAAAAGAAATATACAGACATTGTATACACAAAACTATCACGTTCACGTGGGTCCTGCACATAGGAAGGCTTTGCCTTGAGGGAAAGGCAATGACAGTCCACAGCAGGAGGATCAGTAATACCACTGCAACCGATATCTTGAATAGTTGGAAGGCAAGTCATCCTTTTCCCCTTCAATGGATTACTTTTGGGTTAAGTATGTTATAGTACTCTGCAACTATTCCATCTCTTGGTTGACTTGTCCCTATTGGATGGCAAAGGCGGTGCGTTTTGGTACAGAGATTTTTACAACTTTGAGAGAGCTTATGTAAAATCTACTTACTTAAAATAAATTTTGTTGTAAAATCAAAGGAAATAACAAGACAAAATAAAGAGATTGCAATATGTGAAACTAGTTCTTCAAGAACAAGAACTATGTATGATTCTTCTATATTATTGTGTGATTTACATACAACTCAATACTCTCTTTTATAGGCATGGAATCATAATGAGAGGTTAGGGAATATGAAACAAAAGGGTTAATCAATTTATTACATGGATGTTATAGGAATTTTAAAAGATGACATGAATATGTAGAATTCCAAGAGATTGAACTAAATGGTCATCCATCAAATGCATGAATGCATTCATAACACTCCCCCTTGGATGACCATACACTAAGAATATGCCTCGTTAAAACCTTGCCAAGGAAAACCCAGTGGGAAAAAACCTGTGGCGAAGGAAAAATAGTACAATATTCTTGTGTGCTTTCGTATGCTTTAGGATTGCCTCATTAAAACCTTGCAAAGGAAAACCCAGTGGGAAAAACCTTAGCGAAGGAAAAAGAGTACAATCAGCATAATCATTTTACTCCCCCTCATTAGCATGAAAAGCTTCAATTGTTTATGACGAAAGATCCTTCAGTCGGCGCATTCCAATGTTATTCACCAACTTCTTAAATGTTGCAGTTGGTAATGCTTTGGTAAATATATCTGCCAAATTGTCACTTGATCGTATCTGTTTAACATCAATATCACCACTCCTCTGGAGCTCATGTGTATAAAAGAACTTTGGTGAAATGTGTTTGGTTCTATCACCCTTAATATATCATCCTCTGATCTGTGTGATACAAGCAGCATTATCTTCATATAATATTGTCGGGCTATCTTTGATTGTGGATAAATCGCACTTTTCTCAAATGTGTTGAATTACTGATCTTAGCCATATGCATTCCTGACTTGCTTCATGAATTGCAATAATCTCTGAGTGATTTGAAGAAGTAGCAACAAGTGTTTGCTTGACAGATTTCCATGAAATAGCAGTACTTCCACATGTAAATAGATATCCTGTTTGAGATCTACCTTTATGCGGATCAGAAAGAAAACTTGCATCTGCATATCCAACTAATTGTGAATTTGAACTTCTTGAATAAAATAATCCCATGTCAGTTGTTCCACGAAGATAACATAGAACATGTTTGACCCCATTCCAAGGCCTTCGAGTTGGTGCAGAGCTGTATCTTGCTAGTAAATTAACTGAAAATGCTATATCAGGTCGTGTGCAATTTGCAAGATACATCAGCGCACCAATTGCACTAAGATATGGTACTTCAGGACCAAGAATTTCTTCGTCATCTTCTCGAGGGCGAAAAGAGTCTTTTTTCACATCAAGTGATCGAACAACCATTGGAGTGCTCAAAGGATGAGCTTTCTCCATGTAAAAGTGCTTCAGGACTTTTTCTGTGTATGTTGACTGATGAACAAGAATTTCATTTGAAAAATGTTCAATCTGTAAGCCAAGACAAAATTTTGTCTTTCCAAGATCTTTTATCTCAAACTCATTTTTTAAATAAGTGGCAGTTTTTATGAGCTCTTCTGGAGTCCCAACAAGATTTAAATCATCTATATAAACTGCAATAATGGCAAATCCAGATTCTGACTTCTTAATGAAAACACATGGACAAATTGGATTATTCTCAAATCCTTCTTTCAATAGATATTCACTAAGACGATTGTACCACATGCGTCCGGATTGCTTTAACCCGTATAAAGATCTTTGTAGCTTGATAGAATAAATACTTCGGGATTTTGAATTATATGCTTCAGGCATTTTGTATCCTTCAGGGATTTTCATGTATATATCATTATCAAGTGATCCATATAAGTATGCTGTAACCACATCCATTAGACGCATATCCAAACTTTTTGTAACTACCAAGCTAATAAAAAAATCTAAATGTAATTGCATCCATTACAGGGGAATACGTTTCTTCATAATCAATACCAGGTTTCTGCAGGAAATCTTGTGCAACAAGTCTTGCTTTATATCTCACAATTTCATTTTTCTCATTTCGTTTTCGTACAAATACCCACTTGTATCCAACAGGCGATACACCTCCAGGTGTTTGGACTACAGGTCCAAATACTTCACGTTTTGCTAGTGAGTTCAATTCTGCCTGAATTGCTTTCTTTCACATTGGCCAATCATTTCTACGTCGACATTCTTCGACGGTTTGTGGTTCAATATCATCATTACTTCTGGTAATGTCAAATGCAATTTTAAATGAAAATATGTTGTCGACAACAATTTTGTTTCTATCCAATATTTCTCCCGTACTTATATAATTTATTGAGATCTCATTATTTTTAGGTACCTGTTCCTCTTCAGGGGGTAACTCTTCAGGAGAATCCTCTTCAAGGGATTCCTTTCCAGGAGAATTTTGTACAGAAAGTTTGGATGGATCAATTTTCATTGCCTGTTTTGTGGGTAAGGCATCTTCAGGAGCCCCGATTTCATTTCCTTGTGCTTTTCTCTTCCGGGGAATCTTATCATTTGCACCAATAGGTCTTCCACGCTTTAGGCGTGCCATAGACTCATTTGCTGCTGTATTAATTAATTGTCCTACAGGGACTTCTATCTTCGCTGGAGTATTAGCAGCTAGAATGTGAGATTTAATTAATTTCTTGTTGTCAGTAAATGCATCCAGCAATTGATTTGCAATACTCTGCAAATGAATGATCTTCTGAACTTCTAGTTCACATTGATTTGTACGAGGATCAAAATGAGATAACGTCGAATTATTCCAAGTGATTTCTTGTCGTGCTTCTGGCAATGACTTTTCTCTCCCTAGTGATGGGAATATGCTTTCATCAAAATGACAATCTTCAAAATGTGCTTTAAAAACATCACCAGTTAAAGGCTCAAGATATGTAATGATAGAAGGAGAATCAAAACCAACATAAATTCCAAGTCTACGTTGAGGTCCCATCTTAGTGCGTTGAGGTGGCGCAATTGGAACATATACAGCACAACCAAAAATACGAAAATGAAAAATATTTGGTGGTTGACCAAATGCAAGTTGCAAAGGGGAATATTTTTGGTAAGCTGTTGGTCTGATCCGAACTAATGATGCAGCGTGTAATATTGCATGTCCCCAAGCAGGTAATTTTGTTTTCATAAGCAAAGGTCGAGCAATTAACTGAAGTCGTTTAATAAACGATTCAGCTAAACCATTTTGAGTATGAGTATGAGCAACAGGATGTTCAACATTAATTCCAATTGACATGCAATAATCATAAAATGCTTGAGATGTAAATTCACCCGCATTATCCATCCGAATAGATTGAATTGGATAATCAGGAAATTGTGCTCGTAATTTAATTATTTGAGAAAGAAGTCTAGCAAATGCAACATTACGAGTAGAAAGCAAGCAAACGTGTGACCACCTAGATGATGCATCTATTAAAACCATAAAATATCTAAATGGCCCACATGGAGGGTGAATCGGCCCACATATATCCCCTTGAATCCTTTGTAAAAATGATGAAAATTCAACAATTACCTTAGAAGGGGATGGTTTGATAACAAGTTTACCTTGAGAACATGCAGCACAAGGATAATTACTTGGTAAAAAAATCTTCTGGTTCTTTAAGGGATGCCCATGAGAGTTCTCAATTATTTGACGTATCATAATTGTTCCTGGATATCCAAGACGATCATGCCAAAGCATAAACATCTTTGGATTAGAGCACTTCTGGTGCATCACAACATGTGATTCAATTGTTCTTATTGTTATAAAATACAACCCGGAAGAGAAAGCAGGCAGTTTTTCCAATATGAGCTTCTGGCACGAAATTGTTGAAGTAATATAAAGGTATTCATCACTACCTTCATTAGTGGTTTCAACATGATAACCATTTAGACGAATATCCTTAAAACTGATTAAATTTCTTCTAGATTTAGAAGAATACAAAGCCTCATCAATACAAAATTTTATCCCTTTTGGCAATATGATATTCGCTCTTCCAGAGCCTTCGATTAGGTTTGATGAACCTGATATTGTATTGACATTAGCTTTGTTTAATATCAAGTATTGAAAATATTTCTTATCTCTAAGGATTGTGTGCGCTGTACAACTGTCTGCTAGACACAAATCTTCACCAATCATCTTGGAATTAATCATTCCATCAATATGACCCATACCTCTATATATAAACAAAATATATATTAAAATTTTATTAATCAAAAAGAAAATAACAAAATACAATTAAATTTGACAATGTAAACATACTGTAATTAAGACATAAAGAAAACATATTAATTGTTGTAGACATATTCATCACCAATCAGAAGATCAGTATTTGTGTTAGAGTCTACAAAGAAATCAGAAACATCAAGATGAGTTCTACCCTCTCCATTTAGAGTATCAAGAAAAATTGGAGAATCTTCAGGATTATTGTGATTAGCAAAATTCATTTCAATCCCCTTTTCTTTTATGGAGGCTTGATATAGGTCTACCAGATGTTTAGGCATACGACAGGTACGCGACCAATGTCCTTTCATACCACACCTGTAACATTTATCTTCATAGTTCTTTGTAGGTTTATTCTGTAAACCTTTGTTTTCATTTTGTTTCGCCTCAATGTGGTTCCACTTCTGGTGGTATGGGGTATTTCTTTTGTAAGAATTATGAGTACGTTCCCCTTGACCTCTATAATTTTTTCTACCACGTCCACGACCATGGTTTCCTTTATTACCATGAAATGAGGTTCCATTTGCTTCAGGAAATGGTGTAGAACCCGTTGGACGAGATTGATGATTTTTTATTAATAGCTCATTGTTTTGCTCAGCCACTAGAAGACAAGATATCAGTTCAGAATATCTTGTGAAATTACGCTCTCGATATTGCTGCTGCAGGAGCACATTCGAGGCATGAAATGTGGTATATGTTTTTTCTAACATATCCACATCAGTGACTTTTTCTCCACACAATTTTAATTGTGAGCTAATTTTAAAGAGTGCAGAGTTATAGTCGCTGACACTCTTAAAATCTTGCAACCTCAAGTGCATCCAATCATAACAAGCTTTTGGGAGGATAACTGTCTTCTGGTGCTCGTATCTCTCCCTTAAATTATTCCACAAGGTCAAGGGATCCTTTACCGTAAGGTACTCAATTTTTAATTCTTCATGCAGATGATGGCGAAGAAAAATCATTGCTTTAGTGTGATCCTGCTGGGATGCTTGATTATCTTCCTTAATAGTATTTCCAAGATTCATAGCTTCAAGATGGATCTCAGCATCAAGGATCCAAGATAAGTAATTTTTGCCAGAAACGTCAAGAGCGACAAACTCAAGTTTTGTAAGATTTGACATTATCTATACAAAAATATATCAAGAATTAAATAAATAAACATTATTTAAAATTAAGTGATATTATACGCAAACAAAAAATTTTCAAATGTAAACTATAATACATTATATTCATAGCATTAGTATGATTAAATTATAGTTCATATAAATCTCACATGGATATGCAAATGTTAGAATGTTAATTAAAATAGATAATAAGATTACTAAACGTTTAAAAAACTTACAATGAATTGATAATAGGTCACATATAGCTTTTGATGTTGAAGATCAAAAGAACACAATAATTGGCTAGAGATTCGTGCTGATAACGTGTTGTAAAATCAAAGGAAATAACAAGACAAAATAAAGAGATTGCAATATGTGAAACTAGTTCTTCAAGAACAAGAACTATGTATGATTCTTCTATATTATTGTGTGATTTACATACAACTCAATACTCCCTTTTATAGACATGGAGGAATCATAATGGGAGGTTAAAGAATATGAAAATGGGAATATGAAACAAAAGGGTTAATCAATTTATTACATAGATGTTATAGAAATTTTAAAAGATGACATGAATGTGTAGAATTTCAAGAGATGGAACTAAATGGTCATCCATCAAATGCATGAATGCATTCATAACAAATTTTAAATTGTTAAGTCAGTTATTAGTAAATGCGTTTTATAAACACTTTTTCATAATTATTATTCGAATTACTAGCAATCAGGACAACAAAATTGCTGAAGATTATAATCTATGCTATATTGCATCATATCCATTGGTATGGACCAAAGTGGCCAACCCAACAACAGATAGGAAAAGTCCAAGTTGAACACTTACCAAAACAAAAGTCCAAGATGAAAACAGCCGAAACTGGAGCAACTGAGCATGTGGAGCAGCCACAGCGTAGACTGCAACTTGTCAGGTGTTGACTGGACCTACTGCAGCAACAGTGGCTACATAAAATAAAGAAATGGTGAACAAGTGTAAATGCTTGAAGACTTTGTTGCCGGCCAAGTTCTGATGACCAGAATCCCCGTACATTTTTCAGGATGGTAGGTGAACTCCTGCCAGTCTAGCTGTGCCATGTAGAAATAAATTTAGACAGATCTTTATCTTTTGGCCATACAGAATCAAGTTAACGACTTTTTAAAAAAAGAAAGAAAAAAAAAAAATCCCCTTGAATCTTCTCTTCTCCATCACTGCTTTTGTGGGTGAGCTGAGGTACTCAAGTAAAAATCAAGGAAGAGATCAAGTAGATTAGACCAAGTAGCTAATGTCTTGTTATCATCATTAGCAAAAATCATATCTTCCAGTACTAGAGATAAGCCCAACAACCACCATGAGTCTGATCGTTGGGTTTCCAGCGAGCAGTCTCCAATTATTTTTAAAAGTAAATAGCCTACTTGTACATCCACTTCGATTATCCATTCAGTCTAATCCAATAAACATGTGGCTATTTTAAGGCATGCCCCACCACAACCTTCAATTCCCAACACTCTCAATTACAAAATGATTATGCAGCTGGTGAATTTTCCCCAACAATTAGACAATTCACCCCAACAATTAGACTTAAACAGGTGATTAACACTGCAATTTTTTCTTTAAGAAAGGTCAGCAGAAGTCAATAACAATCTGCTATACTAGTGCATCTCAGGGTGCTCCAAAAAATTCACAGAAAAGGATAGGACAATGCCATTTAATCTTGCTTCTAATTGAAAACACACCGATACAACATCACCATGGTGATATGGAACTAGGATCCTCTCAATTTCATTTGAACTAGAGAATATCCAGTTAGTTATAATAAATGGGTATTTTTATCCTCAAAAAAAGTGCAAAAACAAAAATACCTCTCCACTATAACTAATTGAATATTCTCCGTTTGAACTATAAAGGATCCTGCTGCGGTGATATGGCGCTGACATGCCTGACTGACAGAATCTAAGAGCTAGAAACTGATTGGCTTTGCCATATCCAGCTTTCTGTGTGGTAAGCTGTCATTTAAAAGAAGAAACTTTAGCCCAACCTCCATCACTTACAGAGACAACCACTTGTAAAAGTTTCTGCTATGTAGTATATTCTTCCTCTCCTCAGAATCTTTATATAGTAATTCTTCAGAGAGTATAAAAGTAGGATGCCTTATTCTCAAGATTTTAGAACCACAACATTGATCAGAAATGAGTCAAATGACACATTTTGACTCTGGAAATTTGTAGATGCTTCTAGTTCACACGTGACTTAAAACGCAGAGAATCTGCATTCTGACTTTAACAAAAGTAGTAATTGGAGTAGGCACTCAGTATCATCTCTGTAGTGCTAGATTCTCTGGAGGATATTAGCTAAGGAAGAGCATATAGTGACAGTTCGAAAGATAAATCAAAGCCAGTCCAGCACATGATGCAATTAAGGCAGGCTTAAATCCAAAAAAAATTTAATCAGAAGCAACACTAACCCAAGAATAGCATGGAATTCACTCATATCAGTAGTTACCCCTATACCATTTATCATCTCAGTCAAAATCCATACCTTTATATTCTAGAGAGCTTCAATAATGAAGTTAACAGAAAAAATAAAAAAGATCAAGGACACTTTTCAGTTTTGAGTTGTGTAATTTATGGATAAGCACCCTCATTGCGAGATATTCTTGATGATAACACACGGGATACATCCAACAATTTGCTTAGTTTCTTATACTTAATTGCTGCAATAACAAACTTTATGGGAAAAGTAAAAGGCACGTGATTCTTCCATACACAGGCACAACATAAAAGCCACCAGACAAGTTTACAAGGTTCGGCAAGAATCAACTTGAATCTTGTTGTATCAGCCCATTACAGAATTCCAAATCACAGATCTTTTCTTTTCAAAAGCATGTTTGATGTATAAATGAGACATTAAAGCAAAATGAAAAACGCCCTAAAGTGCTTTTTATCTGAGAGCAACGATATCGATTTGAAATATTTGTGAACATTTTACTAATCTGTTTTTTTAAATCAATGGACAATACATATATCGAACTGGGGCTAACTGTTCAATACCACTTATCATTCTTTAAGAACACATCAGATAAGGTATTCCTATAAACTTTTTTATCATGTAAATTTCAATGAAAGAATTTGTAAATACTTCCAAACAAAAATGGAACACATATATAGGCAGGGATGACAACGACATGAAGTGGATGTTACCACTACAAAACAGGCACTGAAATGGACATTGGCACGGAAACATCACCGCTGAAACTTGAATCTCTGTTTGCAGCTGAATTGCTTGCAAATGCATATCCTACACCCAATCCACCAAAATGCAAGGATGCATTCTCGCATCTCTGGAACACTCTACCAAGTGAAGCTGCTTTTCTTCTTGCCCGCTTTGTACCTGTAAATAGCAGAGTCTGAAGAAGCCCAGCCAACATTGGGGCCTTAACCACTCTCTCAGTGGCTGCTGCTCCACCACAACGGCATAACTCAAGCAATGCTGCCACTGCATTTTCTTTTCCCCTAGGCGTTCCACAGCGCATCATTGCTATCAATCCCGCCACCGCCATTTCCTCCTTCCCACAGCTTCTGCCCCAACTGGCTGCCTAACAATCAAGGCCAATGAACCAGCTGCTTCCTTAGCAACCCCTTCATTTCCCAAAGCCCCTATTAGGGCCGCTACAGCCCCTGCCTCTATCATTCTCACACAATTTTCTTTGTGGGTCGACAGATTAAATAAAGCCGTTACGGCATCCTTCTTTCCTTTTGGAGTCCCCTCTCGCAACAGCCCTGCCAGAGCTTCAACTGCCCCTTCCTCATCTGCTATTCTCTTCTTATAGTCAAGAACTGCAAAGAGGCTGAACAATGTTGCTGCAGCATTTTCCCTTCCCTCAGTCGTACGCCCAAATCTCAATACTTCAACAATCACTCCCAGACACCATTCCTCATCCATAATTCGGCTTTTGTTCTTATCATATATCGATAGATTAAGCATTGCAGTCACTGAATTCTCCTGCGCCACAGGGTTCATAGAAGAAAGTAGCTTCCGAAGATGGGGAATAGCCCCAGCTTCCGCAATGAACGCACGATTCTCCTTTCCCCTTTTTGCTAACAAATGTATCTCACGACTGCAACAGTCATTGCACGCTGCGACCCATTAGCCAACTGCTAAATGGGAAGTGTTGCTGTGGCTCTAGTGGCTTCGACTGCAGCAGAAAAGCTTTCAACTGAGCCATCGGTGCTCTCCAGCGGGTCATAGGGAACCCCATGAGCAGTGCACCACTGCACGATCAAATTCCTCAGAGCCCGATTAGGCACAAGCCGGTGGTTATGTTCAAGCATTTGGCCTGTCTTCAGGCAAGTACAATGGCCTTCTTCCATCCACCTTGCTATGGAACTCCGATCATATGTCTGCCCTGTGGATATTATCACAGGGTCTCGCATCACATCCTACGATATCGGGCAAGAAAAGTCCTTGGGGACCGTAACAAAAGTCTCTGCAATCTCCTGCGTGATCAACCCCTTCCTCTGCCTCTTCACACTCCCACCCATTTCCAATCCCACCTGATCGTCCTCCTCCTCAAACCCAAATAGCAAAAACCTACCATACCGAGTGATCGCAACGAACCCACTAAGCACCGATACAGTAGGCTCCACATCCCCCTCATGATTCACAATCTGCTCCTCCAAAAACTCAATTTCAGCCCTACAACTCTGCATCCCTAATCCCCAACATCTCCACAAAGAACAACCTCAATTCCTCCGAATTGGGAACCTACTCACTCTCAAACTCATGAAGAAAACCAAAAAACCGAATCCTAAGCAACTCATCGTCTCTATCAATGAACAATCTCGATCGCCTGGCTCGTCTCTGCATAAGCTCAACCTGTTCTCTAATGTCCTCACTCAAAACAACGTCGTTCAAAGGAAAAAAATCCAAAAGGGTCGAGATTTCCTGGTTCAGATCATGAAAATGGCCCGAAATCGAATGGTTTTGAAGCAAAAGCCACAACTTACTCGATTGCGCGCAGTAATCGAGGAGTATCTTGAAACGGTACAGCAACAGATAGGTCTCCTTGAAGCAGGGCGCCGCCGTGGAAGGCAAGCCGGAAGAGCCCGAATCCTTGAGATAGTCTACGAGGACGAGGAAAACCTCGATTTTCCAGATGAGAGAGCGGGTGTTCTTGCGCTGGAAACAGAAAACCTTGGCCGAGAAATCCGCGACCAGCTCGGCCGACACGGTCGCTAGGGTTTGCACCAAAGCCACATCGCTTAGGTCCACCGGCGCACCGCACCTGACTGGACTCGCGTCCACCGCACCGACGCCGCCCGCTTCCCTTACGCTGCCTATCACTTGTATTGCTCCCCAGGGAATGCAGAGCAGCTTGAGGTGCCTTTCAGTTTGTGTGATCTGTTGATACCAAATATATCCCGATAACTGTCTCAACATGATCCATATAGCAATCCTCAGCCTCAGGAGATACTGCAGATTTTGCCACACCCTGTTTGGAGTGAATATGGTTACCCGACAAAGCAGGGAGAGGGTTGGATTGGGGATCCTAGGACGTGGGATCTTGATGTTGGGAGGTTGTCTCATTCACTTTACTTCCACCAGGTTTTACCAGGTTTGATTGTCTCTCTGTCCTCCTCTGTTCTTTGGAATAAATGGTACAACTGTTAAATTACCGGTTATTTTGGTAAGTTTAAGTTGATAGGGATGACTAAATTAATCACTTAATTATTATTTTAATATTTTTTCTTATATGTGGTCTCAAACTCCATTTTAATAGGTAAGGCCCAACACATGAAATATTTAATTTAAATAGGAGTGATTTGACGGAGTCAAGATTTCATCCTATGACCTTTGGCTCTATATCATGTTATAAGTTTATTTGAGATCGTGTTTGAAAAATAGAGTTTTTGAATCAAAAAAACGTTTTTTTTTTTTTTTTGACAAAAACTTCAATTTTACGCTTTTGCCAAAAATACGTTTTGACAATTTTTAGGTTTTTTGGACCCTTAAAAGTGTTTTCAAATTTTTTTACGAAACATGTACTTTATTTTTTTCAAACAGACTTTTAAAGTGTTAAATGTACTTTTAAGCTCCTCAAACGTACACTCAAACAGGCCCTAAATCACCAATTATCCCCATAAGCTTATGTTTTTAGTTACCATATTTACCAATTGTTTAAAAACTTAAGCTTATAATGAGAATAACCGGGGATTTAACAAAAACAAGGGGAAGAGAATATAGTAAAGGAGTAACTTTGGAGGAATTACATAATACAAAGTTGCCAAACTTGTATTTTTCTTCTTAACTACTTTGTTTTTGTGTTCTCAAGTTAAAAGATAACAAATAGCTCAGACACAAAAAAAAATGTTCACATATATGCCACATTATAATACATTTTCGAAACAAAAAACAAAAAATACTTTAGAAAAATAGATAGTTGCAATAAAAGTGACGACTTTTTGTTAAAATTTGCAAAGCAGGATATGAATGGTATTTAAATGTTAAATTTTTTCTCTCTGGTAACTCAGGTTTGATGCTGACAATAGCTAGAAAAACTTGAATGCAGGATCCAGGAACTCCACCAGCTAAAAGGATATGGATGTCTATTGATTTGGGAACTGAAATCTTTAAGGACCCCGACCAAGTTGCTGAATGGGCCGTTAGTGACTTTGACATCCTCGTATCTAAGCAATCAAGGCATTGAGAATGTGCACCAGCGAAGATTGTAGGGATAAAGAAACTTTTACCCAAAGGGTAAAATTTTCAAATGGGATTCTTTATATTATTGTCATTTTTTTGGCTAGTCAGCAAAATTCAATGCTTGGATTTTCTTTTTTCCTTTTATTTTTGTCAGAGCCGAAGAGCTTAAGATATAGAGCTCGATTGCTCCATTGAATATAATTTTTCTTGGTTTTAGCAAAGAGCTAAATTGGGTGCTTGTTCCATTAATCAATGTGAACTGAAAACATAAGTAGTGATATATCATTTATGTTAAATATGCTTTGATAAAATGATAGAATAATAGAGAGATATAGAAGCGGAAGAATAATAGGGAGAACGAAAATACACAATAAACTACATTGTATTGATATTTTGTAATATGAAGGACTACAGAGACCTTTATTTATAGAGAGGTTATGATTGATAAGCAAATAATCTAATAGACTAAGGAAAGGAAAACCTAATAGACCTAAAACACATAAGAAAATAAATAACCCTAAACAAATATTCTTAACATCCTCCCTCAAACTCAATGTGTAAGCTTGAGTTTGGATAAAAGAAAAGGAAAGAAAGAGTTGAAGTCGTCTAAAAAGCTGCTTGTGTCGAAAGAGTTGTTGAAGTAACGCCATAAAAGTTGCTAGAGACCGGTGAATTCTGCCTGAATTGTGGTCATGCATTTAAGCTGGAGCTTGGTTCACTTGGTTATAATTTGACTTACAAACCATATACTAGTAATGAAATAGCTGGCCTCGTCTGGTCGAGCGGAGATAAAGCAAGGCCGGTTAAAAGGGACTTGTTTGGCCCGTAACGCTTGGACTGTCTCGCCTGGTCGACTGAGCTAAAGTCTGACCCA
>NC_081542.1:22098575-22109458 GCF_901000735.1 Corylus avellana
TTAGGAGAGTTGTTGGCTGTGGATAATGAAGATAACTTGAAGCCTTCGAGAAAAAGCTTCTTGAGGATATGGGTTCTTCTAAATCTCCTCAATCCCTTGGTACCTAGTTTCACACATCATAGAGCTCCGAAAGCTCCTCTCTGGGTGCAGCTCATTCAACCTAGGACGCAGATGTCTGTGATTGAAGGTTCTAATGAGCTTGCTATCGTCCCTGTTCCAAACCAGCCTTCCACTGAGTCAACCCATTTCTCTACTCCTGGTCATCCTCACCAACCCCACCGAGACCAATCCAACTCTTCCCGCTCTTTCCCAATCCACAAGGTATTCTCCCTTCCCCAAATTACGCTAGTCCCTTCTCATTGAGCCCCATTAATCCCAACTCTGTCTTTATTAAAAAGCCTTCTCTTGTCAAGTTTTCGCCATACCTCATCTCACCAATTCCGAGAAACTCAACTCTCTCAACATTTGTTTACCTGACAACACGTGGTCTTCCCCTACTAAGACTACTACTGCTATTGGGTCCCATTCCCCTTCAACTTATAGTTCTAATCCCCACTTGGGTTCTGTAGAACTTGGTTCCACCTCAACCAACCTAGTTACTAAAAATTCTAGTTCTCCCCACACTCCCACGCATCCTGTCTCCTCGCCTGGACTAAGAACTCCTCTCTCCTTTGTCTCTTCTACTCAAAAACTGCCCCGTCATTCTTCTACCACCTCCTCTAGAAAACGTTACCATCCTTACCCCCAAACCTCCTCCTCAAAAAAACCTAATCTAGGTTCCACTCTTTCCTCCTCCAAAATTGATGATGATTTTTCTCAGAATGTTCAGAGTTCCTCTCCAGAAAATTCTTTGGCAGCCGGGGTGGCAGGCTTCAATCTGCCCCCACCAGCTCAATGAAGGCTTTAGCTTGTAATTGTCGAGGTTTAGCTCGTGGCCCGACAATTCGTGCTCTTCGAGCTTTGATCAGAACTCATCATCCTAATCTCATCTTTCTCTCTGAAACCAAAATTCCCTCTTCTCAGTTTTGCACCTCCTTGTTTGGTTTGGGTTTCTTAAAGTGGTTGGAAGTTCCTCCAGTTGGTATTCAAAGGGGGCTTTTTTTGTCTTGGAAGCATGATGTGGACATTGAACCGGTCAGACTTGACAAGAATTGTATTTCTTGTATTGTGTACTCGGATCCTCCACATAGGCCTTGGTTGTTCTCTGGTGTGTATGCTCCTCATACCAGTCAAAGACGTTCAGATTTTTGGCCTCTCTTGGCTAGCTTAGGTAATTATTTTGGTGGTGCTTGGTTTTTGCTTGGTGATTTTAACTCCATTTGTCTTCTTCAAAGAAGAGTGGAGGCCGTGCTTTTGGTTCTTCTTCTCACGGTGATTTTGTAGACTTTGTTCATTCAAATGCTATGGTGAACCTTGGTTTTGTTGGCAACAGATTTACTTAGAGTAATTGTAGGATGGGAAGGGAAAATATTCGTGAAAGGCATCGTAATCTTCCTAAATCTTTTCGGTTTGAGGCTTTTTGGACTAGGGATAAGTCTAGTCATGGGGTTGTGGTAGAAGTTTGGTTGGATGAGGTGGAAGGCACCCCGGCTTTCTCCTTGAGTAGAAAATGGAAGAATACAAAGAATGACTTGAAAAATTGGAATCATCACCATTTTGGCCATATTCAACACAAGATTAAATCACTGATGGCTAATATCAGTGTGATCCAATCTATTCCGCATTCTGCTGGTAATACGGCCAGAGAGTAGGTTCTTCAGGAAGCCTTGCAAGAACAACTTTTGAGGGAGGAAGTCCTGTGGAAGCGAAAGTCTAGAGAGTTGTGGCTTACCTGTACTTACTTCAACACGAAGTTTTTCCATGCCTCTACGGTGTGCCGTCGCAGGTATAATTCTTTTTCTAGTCTCAAAACTATAGAAGGTACTACTATTGTTGGTAGAGAGAATATTGGCAATTATTTAGTGCAGCATTTCAGTGCCCAATTTACTACTACTAATCTTATTTTAGATAGAAGTCTCTCTGACTTGGTTGATAAGGTGGTCACAGATGAGGAGAATGTTAGTCTTTGTGTAATTCCTAATGAATGATGAGTATAAGATTTTCTTAGCAATTTCTGATCTTGGCCTCAACAAGGCTCCGGGTCCTTATGGCATGACTGGTTTATTCTATAAATCCTATTGGCCAATTGTTAAAGGCAGTTTGATTTCCTCAGTTCAATCTTTTTTCCGTGGTGGTTTTCTTCTCAACGAATTCAATCACACCGACATTGCTCTTATCCCTAAGGTGGACAACCCTCACTTGGTGCATCAATTTAGACCTATTAATCTTACAAATTTCAACTATAAGATCATCTCTAGAATCTTATCCTCTAGATTCAAGCCTATTTTGCACAAGATAATTTCTCCTACTCAGTCGGCTTTTCTAAAAGGAAGATCCATTCACGACAATACCATTCTTGCTCATGAGTTAATCCATACTATGAAGCAAAAGAAGGTAATGGTGGCGTAATGGCCTTGAAGCTTGATATGGCTAAAGCTTTTGACTCTATGGAGTGAGTGTTTATGATAAAAATTTTAAACCTGTTGGGTTTTCATCCTACTTTGGTTCAGTAGATCAGTCAATGTATCACTACCTCCTCCTTCTCTATTCTCCTTGATGGTGCTCCTTTTGGTAAGTTCTATCCGACCCGTGGTCTTCACCAAGGAGATCCTCTCTCTCCATTCCTCTTTATATTGGGGTTTAAGATTCTCTCCAGATTAATTTTTCATGAGGAAAATCTGAGTCTTCTTCATGGTATTATAATGGCTAGAATGTGCCCTCCTATTTCACATCTTTTGTTTGCAAATGATGTTATTATCTTCTCTAGGGCTAATGTTTCTGAAGCTAGGGTGATTCTCAATTGTCTAATCACTTACTCTGCTTGGTCTGGTAGCATATTAATATGCCTAAATCTGCAGTACTATTCAGTGAAAATTTCCGTTCCAGCTCCAAAGCTTCTATCAATGAGATTCTCAACTTGGCACAAATTCCAGCCCGTGCTAAGTACCTTGGTATCCCTCTCTTCATGCATAGAAAAAAGAAGGATTCTTTTGTTGAGCTCAAGGACAGGTTTTTTGCTAAAATCTTAGGCTTGGTGTTCAGCTATCAATTTTTGCCTCAGGAAGTTTTGGTGGGGCTATCCACAGGAAAAGAAGCATAATCTCTCACTTCTCTCTTGGGAAAGCGTTTGCAAGCCGAAATCCTTGGGTGGTTTAGGTATTAGGACTATGGAATCTCTCAATAATTCCTTACTTGCAAGACTTGGTTGGAAGATGACTTCAAATCAATCCCTTCTTTGGGTTGATTCTCTTAGGAGTAAGCATCTCAAGAATGGTATTTCTTTTCTAAATGCTGCTTCCAATCCTAGCTCTTCTTGGCTTTGGAAGGGTTTGCTGAAAAATAGGAAGGTTGTTGAAAAGGGAGCTTGTATTTCCATCTCCAGTGGTTTGAATGTGGATATTTGGTCCTCTCCTTGGATTCCTTTGATGCCTAATTTTAGGCCTATTCATAATGCTAATTTGGATGTTTGTCCCTCTCTTACTGTGGCTGATCTTATTATTCCAGGGGAGCAAGTTTGGAATTCTCTCCTATTGCAAGACCTTTTTGATCCTGCATCAGTTCAACATATCCTTAGCATACATCTCCCTTATAGGCCTTCTTTTGACAAGTGGTCTTGGATTCCCTCTCCTTCAGGACTTTTTTCAGTGAAGTAGCGTATGAACTCTCTCTTTCCATGGGAGGAAGGCCTTCTCCTCTTCATTCTAAAGCATGGTTGCTCCTTTGGGGGCTTAAATTACAAGCTAGGTTGAAGCAACTTTTATGGAAGGTTGCTTGGGATATTTTGCCATAAAGAGCCAAGATTAGTCGCTTTGTGGTCTCTGATGACCCTGCTGCTTGGGTGTGTCCCTTCTGTAAGGGCCTTTGGAAACATTATCTCATTTATTCTTAGAGCGAAACCTGTCCATTGCTTTATGGAGCTCTTCACCTTGGCAGATTTCCACCTCCAGGTTTGCAAATCGGCCTATCTCTGATTGGATTTCTACAATCCTCTCTCCCATGGCGTCTTTTGGTATTACCAAACCTGAGGTGAGAAAGTTCCAGCTCTTTGTTGCTCTTGTTATGGATTTTATTTGGAGGGCTAGGAACTTGCTTATCCATGATGGCCTTCAACCTTCTTCCAGCCAAGCTATTGTTCAGGTTTCTAGTAGTCTTAATCACCATATTACTGCATGGCGTGAGCTTGATCTACCCACTCTATGGGTGCCTCCGGTTGTAGGTTACGTAAAAGGCAATTTTGATGTCGCAGTGAAGGGGTCGTTTGCGGTTGTGGCGGCAGTGATTAGTGATGATATGCGCAACATTATAAGTGTTGCCACTCAGAAACTTAATTCCACTGATGTTCTGCAAGGAGAAGCTTCTGTAGCTTTGTTGGCTGCACGGTTGGTAGTCTCCTCTGGTTGTGATAAGCTTATGTTGGAAGGTGATGCCCTTCTGGTTGTTTTAGCTATAAACAACCCGTCTTTATTCTCTTCTTGGACTTTTGCTAATTGTATTTATAATATTAGTTTAGTTCTTTCTTCTTTTCAAAGTTGGAATGCTTTGAAAGTTTCTCGATGTGCCAACTTTCGTGCACTTGCTCTAACTAAATGGGTCACTTCCAATCTTGTTTTTTGAAGCATTCCCACGATATCTCCTATTCTCTCTTCCATTCGGATCAGGAATGGGAAAGATCCCCCCTTGTAGTCCTTTCTTCCTTATTCAATTAAAAAAAAAAAAAAAAAAACTCTACAAAACCTCTCCTAAGAGTACTCCTAACAAGCTCGCCAAAGGAAAGATGTGTTCCCTCAAAATATATTATGTGTTTAGCTTTTGTGTCTTTTGTAGGAAATTAATGTTTAATTTATATATGGTCATTTTCTGTTTTTTATTTTTATTTTTGTCTAGAAATATCTAAAAATTGACAATCTTAAATATCGTAAAGAGAAAGGAGAAAAAACAAAGTTTATATAATAAAAAAAGAAAAAAAGTAAAGAGAAAGGGATCACTTATGGGTGAAAAGGAGGTATAGTACATCACATGACAAATGAAAGTGCTTACTAAATGGTACATTGACTACAATCAAGCCAATTGTTCATTCTTTCCATAGCCTTCCTTGCTCAAAATCCCTTGAGTGCCTCTTACAATTCTTTCTGTTGATCAACTGTTAGAGTAGACATCTTACACTTTCTAGAAAAACCTACGTTTACGGGACCGAAAAAGAAATCTAGGCAAGAATGTCGAGCTGATTATTTCGGAAAAAAGTTCATAATGTAGCCAAAGAAAAGAGAAAATTGGGACACTCGCTAAGGCAATTATAACGGCTGGAACCCTTATCGTTCCGCTTTGATAGACCAAAAAGCAAGTTGCACCAAAGGCTACAACCATGCCTACTATGGAGATGAAGAGTGCTAATAGTCCAAACAACAACCTTGTAGGTAATGAATCGAGAAAATCCTTTTCTGTGTAACGAGATGTGAGAATTGATAAGAAAATTAATATCGAAGTTGAAGCGGATAACATTGCTATTGAATCTGATAGGAAGAATACCATAAACCAAGTATGGTCCAAAAAGATAGGAGTTCCATTTCCTTGATTATTGCCACCTGGTATAGTGAAGGCTGTAGCGAAAACTACCGTGGCAATTAGCGTTGCCACAACCATGCAATGATTTGCCGTGTCCCTCATCCACTTTTCACCATCTTTATGTAATCCTTGATGTGTTTCTGTAAATACATCCTTGGGTGTTTTTCCTTTTGAATTCTCTGCCTTCAAGTATGCAAGGGGCACAATCTTTTTAATCTCCTACCATAAACGAGGTGTAAATTGAACAATAAAGTTGTGACCAATATATATATATATATATATATATATATATATATATATATATGAAAGTAGAATAAAGGAAGCTGCAATGATATTAACACACCTCAAACCATAATAACTCATGTTGCATATGAAGGGCTGCCCCTAATACGATATTTAGTTCCAATATATATATATATATATATATATATATATATATGAAACTAGAATAAAGGAAGCTGCAATGATATTAACACACCTCAAACCATAATAACTCAAGTTGCATATGAAGGGCTGCCCCTAATACGATATTTAGTTGAGAAAATTCTCCAACTAAGTGTAGCATGTTGTTCCCATCTTTGTCACAATTGGTTGCAATCATATCCTTAAAAACACCTATCTCATATATTACGTTGAATATACTCTCTTGCCGATATCAAATCGAAATGTGAAATATATTTTGCTCGTTTTTATCAACCATATATATGAGGTCAGGATCAGAGCGTATAAGTATAGCTAGAAATTCAACATTCCCCAACTCTGCAGCAATAAAAATTGTAGATGAATATTTGCTACGCTGCTCCAATGGTAACATTCAAGCCTTTTTCCATATGTAGTCAACTAATTGATGGCCTAACATCCGCATCAACGCTCTGCCATAGACCCCTTTAAAACCTGGGACTAGGAAAAGAATAATCTATTAAAAAAAAAATTAAAAATTTGATTTATTCTATATACATTATTTTAACAAGATCCATGACAAAAGATGAGACTGAAGTTTTCACTGAAAAAATGAAGATAACGTAATGTATTAAATGTGGTTATTTATGTCCTATTTGGATACGTTTTGTCTTGCAGTCATTGGCATAATCCATACACTTTAATATCTTATCTTTAGAAGCATATCAAAACAAGATAAATCAATCTATCAACAATATTAGGATGTGACTTCGATTTTTCAGTCTCTATCAATCCTCGGCATAATTTCACAATAGAAGAAAATTTTTGTAACTTTTGACAATTAAGCTCATCAAGTTCAAAGTGCTTCAAATAAAATTTCAACTTAATTTTTTGCTTCTAAAAAAGAAAAGAAAAAATCAAGAGGATAATATTTTTCTAGAAGACTACATATATCAATATCATCAATTTTAAACAATTATAATAACCATCATTTGAAATAAAAAACTAAGTGTCAAAAGTTCATCATTATTGTGTCAATAAAAAATGTTCATCTTCTAGTTGAAAATAATAAAATAAAGCTTAACGTATTATTACTAGAACCATTTAATTACTATTATGGTTTAGTGCTTCTAAAATAATGCTTAAATGATAATCATTTTATGTTTGTGTTATTGAACATAAAATTGTATTATTGTACCCTCACTTAAATGATAATCAACATAATATCAAGAGTCAAGAAATTATACCTTTTCCAAACGAGCACTCTATTTAGAAAAGAAGACAAAAACCCTTAAGCCGGTTACTCTATTACCTAGTTATTAACCGATTTTTTAAATCCCTAAAACCGGTAACCGCAACTGGCTTAGGCAATTATACAATTTCTCTACCCTCACTTTTTTCACAAAATTCCAACACAATCTCCAATTAAAATCAAAAAGATGAAAGATGAGAGATGAAAGAGAAATGTTTATATTAAAATAATGTATATGGAACCACTTTTGGTTTCCTACACATTAGGAAACACTGTACCTTTCATGGTTAGTTAAATGTAGAAAATCTGATGTGAGTAGGTTTTTGTGGTTTTTTTGAAATTTTCTTTAAACATAGAGAATGGAATGGCCAATAGGGCATTTGCTTCTAGTGCTCTAAGTGTGTAATTGTGTTGGTGCACGAATCATGTAGTCATGTATTGTATGTTATATTCTCATGATAATTATTGATTGTAATCTGTGTTAGCGCATGAATCATGCAACATTGCAACCATAACAAAGGCCACTGAACAAGAGTTTAGTGAGTGCACTCAGTGGTTGGTATATAATAATATAGGCTAGTTGCTAGTGGGCTTGGTCATGGGCCCAAACCAAACTGGTATGCCTAAAAAAAAAAATTAAAAAAAAAAAATTAAAGAAATTGGGCTTTTAAACAATTTTTGAAAAACAGTTACCGCTTAATGACCGGCTTTCAATAACCATATAACCGCCAGTTGCAGCTAGCAGCTGACCGCTAACCGACCTAATGGTTACAGTTGCAATTATTTAAAAGTGAATAACTAATTAAACCTGTTACAGTCGCAGTTATGAGTCACTAACCCATAACCGGTTGTACATCTCTAACCCATTGTGAAACTCATGAAACTCTTTGTAACCACAAAACCCATTTGACAGTGTTTCCGAATTGACAGATGCACAATTAGCTAGCATGGCGACACACCAATCCCTGGACGCCGTCTGAGCCTCTGACGGTGGAGATGGCGGCCCTTGGATTAGGTGTTCTATTCCCAGTGTTTGTGAACAGTAGACAAGAAAGAACAAGACTTTTCTTCATATTTGTTTTTTTCCATGAAAAATATGGGGACGTTACTTTTCATTCACTAAAAACCTACATGTGAGGTAGGTGGCCATTTTCCATCCAAGAAGACAGAAATGCCTGACAGATAAGCAACATTACAAAAATTATAAATTTTCCAGGGACACATTGTCACTTTTTAAATTTTAGAGACAAGATAAAAAATAGTGTATATATACTTAGTAGGGTTAAATGTATTTTTTTTTTTCCAGACTATTTCTTGGGATCAGCATATTTATTTTTCTATCATTCTATATTTTTTCTATTATTATTATCTTAGATAGACATAAGAGTGCAAAGGCGGTTACGGTTAGCGGTTAGTGGCAATAACCACTAACCGTAACCGCCTTAGCGGTTAGTAGATTTCACTAACCGCAACCGCTAACTGCCTAACGGTTAGCGGTTAACCGCCGGTTAGCGGTTAGCGAAATATATAACCGCCCGCTAACCGCTTTTTTAAAATTGGGCTTTTTGGGCTTTCTTTAGGGCTTTTTGGGCTTTTTTTTTTGGGCTTTTTTTTACCCTCATTTTTTTTTCTTGTATTTTTAATATCTTCTAAATCCTAAATTCCTAAAGTATCTAATAATGCTTTAATTAAATTGTAGACTTGTAGTTATAAGTAATATATTGTTTAATTCAATTGAATCAATTGTGATTATCATTGTACATGAATCATATGATTAACTTGTAGACTTATGACTTATGACTTATGACTTATGTCATATTATATATGCATTATTTATTATTATATAATCATATGATTTAATGATCAAGTCATCATGTGATATAATCATATCAATTATAGTGATAATATATAAATTACTAAAATTGTAATGATAATACATTAATACTTAAATTGTGTTTATAAGTAACACATTGGTCATTGTTTAATCCAATGTCAATTACTTAATTTGATATTATACGAATCATATCATCATTGTACATTAATAATATGATTCACTTGAAGTCTTGAATGAAATATTTGAATTGTCATTGAATCATATGATTAAGTATTAATATTATACGTTTATATTATTCATATACATATGTAGACTTATATAGACTTATAACATATATAGACTTATAAGTTTATAATATACATTGGAAATAAGTCTCTAGATATTTAATTGTTGTGTTAGTATGAATTGATATACTTATGAGTTATGTCATATTATATATGTATAATTTGTTATTATATAATCAAATGATTTAATGATCAATCTCATATGATATAATCATATAAATTATAGTGATAATATATTAATACTCAAATTGTGATTTAATTATTTTTTTAAAAAAAATTGTAATTTAATGATCAAGTGATTATATGATATAATCATATAAATTATAGTGATAATATATTAATACTCAAATTGTGATTTAATTATTTTTTAAAAAAATTGTGATTTAATGATCAAGTGATTATGTTATATGTATAAATATTTTTATAATTATAATTATAAAAATATATTTTATAAAAAGACAGTTAGCGGTTACGGTTAGTAGACCCAATAACCGCTAACCGCTAGGCGGTTATAGCGGTTAGGCGGTTAGCGGTTAATGCGGTTCGGGGGTTAGGCGGTTAAGCGGTTGGCGGTTATAGCGGTTAGCGGTTAGCGGACGGTTTTTAACCGCCCGCCTTTGCACCCCTAGATAGACACCTCTAGGCTCTGTAATGAATTCTATATCATTTTGACATGAATAATGATTTATTTTCTATTAGACCTTAATATTGGATCTGAACTTAAAAAGCTTATGTTTTTTTTTTAACAATATATCTCTATTTATATAACAATAAAATTGAGTAAAATGCTGCCTACAACAAAGATTCTCTTCTGTTCCATCAATTCCAACAGCAAGCTACCAAACAACAAAAGGAGACTCGGTGATGATAGATATAGAGGAGGATCCGGAGCCAAGCCCAAGTGAGCATCGTGCAAATGAAACTCAACCAGATGAGAGTAAAGTTCTCTCTTTTCTTCTTCTCATGCAGTCACATCACAAATAGGTTTTATAATATCTTAGGCAAAAGTGTTCTGAATTATGTTTTTTGCTAAGCATCTATTTGTTACTGTGGCTGTTTGTTGTTTGTGTTGCTCTATATGGGGGTAGCCTCTGGTCTTGGGGGGTTGATTATTGGTTTCGTTTTTTGTTGGATCCCTTTTCTGCAGTTTTGTGTTCTGGTTTAGTCTGGTTGGTTAGGCCTTTGTGAGGCTTCTTTAGCCTGTTGACCGGGCTTGCATTTGGTGCTACTTTGGTGTTTTTATTTTGAGCTTTTAATGAAGTTGCTTATTCATTAAATAAAAAATAAAAAATAAAAAGAAAGAAAAAAGAAAAATTCAGTTATTGTAGATATGTACGAATAGAAGAATCCCCATAAAATATATTTAATTCTTCCAGATTCTTAACGTACATCTAAATGCCATGATTTATGACCGAAAAATTTCAGGTGAGCAAACATCTGAAGTCTCTGCTAA
>NC_081542.1:22109558-22113282 GCF_901000735.1 Corylus avellana
AGTGGGTCACTTGTTGTGTGCAAGGAAGTGTCAATTGCAAAGGTTTTGTAATCCTTCTTGTATTTTTTATTCTTCTTATAGTGGATTGATTTCTTGGGTTTGACTACCCCGGAGAGGTTTTACATTTAGAGAGTTCTCTAAATGGTTTCCTCTTCGTAACCAAATATCTGTGTGATTACTTATTTCATATCTATATTTGGTTGATTTTTAACTGTTAGGTTAGATCTATTTCTGCATAACCTTTGTGAAACACCTAGACATTTGGATAGGTGTCGTTTGAAGTCGTTTTATAATTTCCAGAAGATTTCTCGTAGTGCAAATGTTTGTGCACATAATGTAGCTAGATGGGCCGCTTCCCACCTTGTGTTTGGAAGCATTCTCACTTCTTTTTTTTTTTTTCTTTGTTCTGTTCGTGTTAGGAGTGGCAAGGACATTCCCTTATATAGCCATTTCCCTGTTTCCTTTGTTTGATTTAATAAAAAAAAAAAAAGTGTGATGTGTATCATCACTCTTTATTAATAGTCAACTTTTAGATAGAAAATTAAAAAAAAAATAAATAAAAAAAAAAAAAATTTAGATATGAAAAAAAAAAAAAAAAAAAAAAACCAGCTATTTTCCAAATGTCAAGTTCAAAATGTACGTATTAAGGACTTTTCGGGATAAGTGTAAAAAGAAAAACTTGCTGGGCAAATATTCCAATATTTTTCTTGATGTACATACCAAAAACAATTACATTTGACATCAAAATAAATGCATTTTTCTCTTACAAGTTACCACTTTAATGATAATTTTTTCTCAAATTATTAATTGAGACAACTTAATCCTTCAAATACTAAATAATAACAATGTAATCTAATATTAGTAAAATGACGAAATTATTTTTACTAAAATAAAAAATAAAATACTAAAACTTATAAAAAATAAAAAACAATAAAAAAATCTAAAAAATAAAACCAAACCAGAGGTGGTCCGGCACCCCTGGCCCTGGAAGGTTGCCTGACCATTTGCTGAGTGGGCCATGCAGAAGGGGACAACCCAGAGGGCGACTGTTTCTGGCTCCGACGTACTCTCTGTTCCTCCCTCTGTTTTAGACCATTTCCTGGGTCGTCTGGCGCTGTTGGTATCGTCCAGTCCCCCTGTTGCCTCATCATCTGCTGCTGTCTTAGCTGCTGAAACTGCTAAAATAAAAACACAAAAAAGTCCAATAAATAATCAACAAAGATTAAAAAGCTTCGAGGGTCTGATTAAAGCACAGTGCACGAGAGGTTACTTGAGTGGCTTGCATTTGCAACTGCTGGTGAGAGAGTGACTGGTGTGAGACAAATCCAACATCAGAGTTGGGGTTGTTTTTCACAGGAAGAGCGACTGGAGAGGGCTTTCTCAGAGGACCCAAGAGACCTCTGCCATGGTTGAGCCCGTACACATCTTCGTTCATCCTCATTCGAGCTACTTCCCCCGCAGCAGCGTAAAGCAGATCCCAGGTCGCCGGTGGGGAAGAGGCTTGGGAAGGCCCTGTTTGGGCTTCCATGGCTCGAGCCCTGTCTGCATCCGCATCCGTTCCCCAACGCGCACAGAGTCGACTGCAGCGAACCATACACAACCCAAGCCTGCAAAACCAGCAACAAAAAAACCCAAATCAGAAATCACCACAATAGGAGCCGATTAGCGTAAGAAGTAGGGAAAAACTCTTATTATCTCGTGCCTTGGCTTTCTCAGAGGCAAAAACATGGTCGATGTTCCTGGAATCGTCAACGAGAGTTGAGCGAGCTATTTGGCCGAGCCACCCCCAAACATTTTTAATATTTTATTTTTTAAAAATTTTAAATATATTTATTTTTAATTTTTAATTTTTAATTTTTAATTTTAAAGGATATGTTTGTCTTATCCAAAATGTTATAGGATAATTGTAACATTTTACTAATATTAGGAAGTACATTGTCATTATTTTGGTATTTTTTAAAATAATTGTCACAATTAATAATTTGAAAAAAATTGATGGTGGTAGTTTTGAAGGATTAAGAAGAATTTATCCTAATATTTAATAATGAAATTAAACTGCTTTTTTTTTTCGTGCATTTAAATAAAGAAAAAAAAATATTTTTTTTTAATCGAATAGATCTTCCCCTGTCTCTCTCAACGAGTCAAGCAGTTTCTCAGATTTTTCTTTTTTCTATCAACCCAAAACTTCTTCATGAAGATTCCATCTTCCTCATCTTCACCTACGTCCTCCAACCTCAAGTGCCTCACCTATTTAAATGATTTAGCATTTTTAATTCCTTCGATTTTGTTTTATATCACAAATGATACCTCAATAATAGTTAAAAATGAAAATGTTATTTTTGTCTAAATTTCATTCTATAATTGACAATAATTTACGTCAACACTCCTACAAAATTGACTTGTGTCCATATATATAATTAGAAATAAAAAAAAATATATATTTTTTAAAATAAAAAAAAAAAAATGGAAAACGGGTGGCCTCATTTGGGGGTGGTTCGGCCCACCCCCAACTTGCAAAATGGAGGTGGTTTCGCCAAGGCTGTTGGGGGTGGCTCGAGTGGCCGACCTAGCACCGTTTCGCTTGAGATGGTTTTGGCTATCCTAGACCGGTCAATTTTGCGATGGTTGAACTATCCCCAAGTGCCAACTTTAATTTTTTTTTTTTTTTAATTGACCTTTTGATGTGAGTGGTTCAGCCACCTCAGATCGGCCCGTTTGGGATGGTCGAAACCACCCCACGCCAAACCGGGTGGCCGAACCACCCCCAAGAAATGCATTTTGCCTTTCCAATTTTTCTTTTTCTGTTTAAATTTAATTTTTTAATATTTTTAATCATTTTAATATTTTTTTTAATTTCTAATTAGTTATATGGACACGTGTTGATTTTTTAGGAGTGTTGACATTGATTTTCATTAATTTTTGGATGAAATTTAGACGAATGTATTATTTTTATTTTTAACTATTATTGAGGTACCATCTGTGTATTATTTTTTTAAGGATTAAATGCAATTTTAATCCTTGTTGTTAAGGACCTAAGGATTAAATTGCATTTAAATGCAATTTTAATTCTTTTTGCAATTTTTGAAGTGTTGCATGTTTGTAAAATTTGAGTGTTTGTTCAGCATGAATATCGAGGTAGAGGACCGAAAATGAGAAATTGTTACAGTTTGTAGAGTTGGTGGAAACATTAATTACATGGTGAGGTGTTAGATCGATAAGATAGGGGGCGCTAGGAGAGGCTTCATTTGGAAAAAGGAAAAGAAAAGAAGAAATTCATGATCACTTTATATGTAATCGTCAGCTCCTACCAAAGCATTGCTTGAATAATATCGGAAGAAAAAATTTCTTCTATATTTATTAAATTATTATTATAAACAAGTTTGTTACGAGAAGAAAACGACTTTAAAAAAGTAGTATGTACACTGCTAGCAATAATAGTGAATACTGTTTTGTTTTTATCTCTATATGTAGGGGTGAGCAAAATCCCGTCCGACCCACAAAATCGCTCCGCTCCGCCCCGCCCCGATCCGTTCTACAAAAACCGGATTTTAAGTTATTTTTCGTGGGTACAGGTGGTTTTTTTCTCAAACTCGGGCGGGCGGGGTGGGTTATGGGTTATAACAATTTTTCTCCGAATATCCGACCCGACCCGAACCGAACCGACCCGCATTAATCAAATAAAATGAAAAACCCTACTTTTCCCCAGCTGCCTCCCCCTCACTTC
>NC_081542.1:22113383-22116411 GCF_901000735.1 Corylus avellana
CTCTCGTTCGACGCTTCTCTCATCTGCGCCGCCGCTCAACCTCCGCCTATCCAGGTTTTTTTCTCTCTCTAGACCTCTTTCATGAATGGGGATCCAAGAGATCTCTTCTTTCATTATCTTAATCTGAAGATGTTGGGTTAATCTCGGGGTTTAGCAACTTCTAATTGTTGGGTTATTTGTTTAGAAGGAAAATAGATATAAATCTGCAGGAAAATAGATTTTTTTAACACTAACCAAGCATATATCATACCTTTTCCTTTTCTTTTCCAATCCATAAATCATAATCTTGTACTTTTCTCATGGTGGTTCTTCTTTACTATTTTACAAATTTTGTAGAAGGAAAGTTTATGAAAAACTAGAAAAAAGAACAATAAATTTTGTGCAATGTGATTGCCCTGCTAAAATTGGCTCGCAAATCATGATAAAAATAATTGTTTAGTCTACAACACTCGGTGTCTCTATCAAATGCTAGACCTATAATCCATTTAGAATTATTTTACAACTTGTGGGAAATTGTAAAATTTTTTTAAAGGGAAAAGGTCTGAATGAGAGTGATATATATATATATATATATATATATATATATAACGTTATAATTATTTTTTTAGATGAATTAAATAATTTTGAGAAAAGTCAGCATAAGCTTCACATGCAGAGCAATTATTGATGTCACGGCTATGAAAAAATTGTCGATGTTCCTCAGTAATGAACTAAATTATACCAGTATATAAAGCTAAAACTTCTAGAAAAATCCTAAAACAACAAACAAAAAAAAAAGAATCAAACGATGGCCAATTTTTTTTAAAATCAATTTATAAGAAAAAAATTTAAATTTTTTTTTTTTTTTTTTATGTAAAAATTGAAAATTTTCGTTTTTTTTTTTTAATTTTTAATTTTGTTTTATAATTTTATTTAAATAAAAATTTATGTTTTAAAAAATAAAATTTTCGTTTAATAAAATGAATTTTTTTGTTTTTTAAAACTAAATAAAAAAAATAGTTTTTTTTTAAATAAAAATTTCCGTTTAAAAAAAAATTAAAAATTTTTGTTTAAAAAAATTTGTTTTTTTTTTATAAATATTATCTTTAAATTAAAATTTTCATTTTTTAAAAATATCAATTTTTTTTTTTTAATTTTTAGGGGTATTTTTGTCTTATTGAGAAATTTATAGGAGCATTTTTGTCTTATTGCTAGTCTTGGGAGGGGGGCATTGACAATGTTTTGGTAGTTTGGAGAGGACATTGTCACAATTGAAAGTTTGAGGGGGACATTGTCAATTGGGTGGTAGTTTGAGGGGGGATATGTGGACTTTTCCCAATAATTTTCTATAATTCCATTTGATTTTATATCTTACGAAACCAAAAAAAAAAAAAAAATGGAAGGACCTGATGTCAACATGACTCGTAAAAGAAGACGACAGGCAAAGACGACAATTGCAAGGATGAAGACATTTCCACGAACGAGTTACCCTCAAAGGACTTCTTCTGGACAAGCTATCGATGAACAAAGATTCTCTTCTGTTCCATCAATTCCAACAGCAAGCTACCAAACAACAAAAGGAGACTCGGTGATGATAGATATAGAGGAGGATCCAGAGCCAAGCCCAAGTGAGCATCGTGCAAATGAAACTCAAACAGATGAGAGTAAAGTTCTCTCTCTTTTCTTCTTCTCATGCAGTCACATCACAAATAGGTTTTATAATATCTTAGGGAAAAGTGTTCTGAATTATGTTTTCTGCTAAGCATCTATGTGTTTCTGTGGCTGTTTGTTGTTTGTGTTGCTCTATATGGGGGTAGCCTCTGGTCTTGGGGGGTTGATTATTGGTTTCGTTTTTTGTTGGATCCCTTTTTTACAGTTTTGTTCTGCAGTTTTATGTTTGCAGTTTTGTGTTGTGGTTTAGTCTGGTTGGTTAGGCCTTTGTGAGGCTGCTTTAGCCTGTTGACCGGGCTTGCATTTGGTGCTACTTTGGTGTTTTTATTTTGAGCTTTTAAGAAGCTGCTTATTCATTTTAAAAAAAAAAAAAAAAAAAAAAAAAAAAAAGAAAAAAGAAAAATTCAGTTATTGTAGATATGTACGAATAGAAGATTCCTCATAAAATATATTTAATTCTTCTAGCTTATTAACGTACATTTAAATGCCATGATTTATGACCAAAAAATTTCAGGTGAGCAAACATCTCAAGTCTTTGCTAGTTCCAATAGTATAAAAGAAATAAAAGATTCCTTCTATCGAGCTGCAATAAGAGGTGATTAGCAAGCTACAAACGAAATACATGAGAAATATCAAGATAAGTATGTTATATGAGAACTTCCCATAACAGAGCAGAAAATGAATAAAACAATCAACTTTTGTAAAAGAAGTGTTGGACTAAATGACTGAGAAGAGACAGTTAGAATTTCAAACTAACAATGGAGATACATCCCTTATTATTAATGTTCTGTCAGGAAATGTGAAAATCTAAAATTATTCTTTTTAGCAATTTTCACATTTCCTGACGGAGCATTAATGATAAAGGTTGTATCTCCATTGTTACACTACAAAAAAGGATTTTTATTGATATAAGTTTTTTGACGTGTCAGGTGGTCTGACACGTCAGCAAATCTTCCTGACGAGGTAATTTTGACGTGTTTCAGGCATTAAGATTGTGGGTGTCAGAAATGAAAAATTTCTGATGTGTTAGATTTAACATGTCAGAATTTTCTGACGTGTTAGAGTTAACACGTCATAATTTTTTGACGTGTCAAAATTGGCACGTCAGAAAAATTTTCTGACGTATCACTTTTTGACATGTCAAAAATTAATTTGACACGTCAGTAAATTTTTTTATTAAAAAAAATTCAGAAAAAAATATTTTTTTTAAAAGAAAAATTATTTTTTTTAATAATTTTAAATTATGGACGTGTTAATTTTGACACGTCAGTAATTTAAAAAATAATTTTCTTTTTTTTTAAAAAAAAAATTTTCCGATTTTTTTTTTCAATTAAAAAATTTATTAATTTAAATTATTTTTCAATTAATATATATATAT
>NC_081542.1:22116511-22135641 GCF_901000735.1 Corylus avellana
AGATATTCACATCGGATTCTTGGGTTAATCAACATGGGGAACCAGGAGTAGACACCCATACCCTAGGCCTCATGTGTTTGTCGATTTTCATAGATTTATGTTTTCTTAAAGAACAACTTAGTAGACACCCATGCTAAATCCTTTAAGAAAGAAAAGAATTGGAGTAGACACCCATGCCTAATTCGTTGCTTAGGGAAATCAATAGCTTAAGGAGTAAACACCCATACCCTTATGTTGGCAAACATTAAGTATTCACAATATGATTAGATCATTAGCATATTATTATATTATCTAAGCATGATTAGTGGTGGATATCAAAGTCCTACCTTCACCGTTTTATTTATCTTTATATCTTTTTATTTCTTTTTCACAATATTAATTTAGTGACAAATTAATATTTTTATTAATTCTAAATAAAATCAATAATCTTCGTGGGATCGATCTCGTACTTGCTGCACTATACTATCGTTTGATCTTGTGCACTTGCGAGTAAAATGTACTAAATATTATCTATTAATTTAGGTAGTATTTGGCATAACAAGCATCAGTTTCAATGATTTTGAAAGCATTATCGGAGGGAATACTTAAGTAGGGTAGGGTCTTAACATGAGTTTTAATCTCTCTGACAAGTGAAGTGTGAATACTAGTCCAAGGAGGAGGATGGTTTAGTAAACGGTCAAACAAGGGCTTGCAATGTTTTCTCAAGTCTTTGTAGAAATCTGCAATGTAATTTAACGAACCTAAGAATCTCTAGAGCTGGGTTTTATCAATGATAACATCAGGAATGACAGTTATCCATGAATACAATATAGATATAGTACATGTTATAATCATGAGAATCAGTGACAGTTCAACAGTATGGTCTTCCCGAGATATTACCTCTTCTCATCAAGGTTGGTGCTGTCCCGAAGGACCTGTAATACAATAACAGTGCCTCGAATATTGTACGCTACATCCATAACACTAGCAGCCCAATCGAGTCTGACCTCTGGTGGCCCACACTACTAATAATGTATGCCCTTGTTGTTACAAATATCTACCTAAATTAATAGGCAAATAATTGTATGTTTTACCCGCAAGTGCACGAGGTCAACATAGTAGTATAGGCTGCAAGTACAGGGTCATTCCCACGAGGATTGCTAAATTTTGTCTAAAATAAATTCCAAAAGTAAAACAAAACAAAGATTGGTTTTCGATTTAATAATAATAAAAAGGTAAGGCTTTGACATCCACCACTAATTATATTTAGATAATATATCAGTATGTCAATGTTTTGATCATGCTATGTATATCTAATGTTTGTCAACTTAAGGGCATGGGTGTATACTCCTTAAGCTATAGATTTCCTTAAGAAACGAGTTAGGCATGTGTGTATACTCTAACTTTTTTCTTTCTTAAAGGATTGAGCATGGGTGTATAGTAAGTTGTTCTTTAAGAAAGCATAATTATGTGGAAATTGACAAACACATGAGGCCTAGGGCATGGGTGTATACTCCCGATTCCCTATGTTAATTAACCCAAGAACCCGGTGTGGATTTCTTTTGTTACTTTTATTAAACCCAGGACTCGGTCATCCAAATTGATTTAACTAACTATTACATACCACATGCATATGTTGATCAGGCACACACATATGAGGAATTCATGAAAACATGAATTAATCAAGTTAAATATCACAACATGATCATCACAAAGGCATCAATATTGAATATTAAATAAACATAACTAGGGCTTCAATCTAGCCCTACTAAATAAATTAGTTACACATAAGTTTGATGTTAAACATCTTCATAAAATAAAAGAAAGGAAAAGAATAAACCCGAAACTTGAACTTGAAGAGCTCCAATTCTTCTCCTTGGAAATTGTTTGTATTATAGAGGTTTAGGGTTTATTTATAAGCCTTAAGAATACTCTAGAAACCCTAAAAATCGTAGGTTTTGAGCCCTAGTTCGCGCTAAGTTACAAAACCCTAGGAATTGCACTTTCCATATCAAAGCTAGCGGCTGACTTGCCCACCACGCATGGGTGCGCTCGATCGCAGCCCGTGTGCGATCGATCCTCTTTGTGATGGGCACTTGATAAGCGCCGAATGTTGCACATTCAAGCCCCTTAATTTGCATACGTTAATTCCTTAGTGTTGTTATTTGTTTGATTTTGTTTTGTTTTTGTGTTTTCAGGTTATAAATAAAGATGCAATTAATTCCATTCATTTTGGGCTTAAAAGCACACTTTGAGAAGACCTAGAAGATATGATTAAGCTTAACCAATCATGGTTAAGTTTAATCAAATAAAGAAAATGATTAATTCGGAATTTCTCAAATTGGAGTCAAAATCGGATTGGATTCTGCATACATCTTGGTATTTTGGCCATAACTTTCAGCTCAAATATCCGATTGAGGTTATTCAAGCGGTACTGGAAAGCTAACTCAAATTTATACAAATCATTGTGAAATAGTATTTTCCTAATTCGGAGCGCCGCATTGCTAAAATTGCCCCGCAAGATAGGAACGCAATTCTGGGCGAATCCTATTCCGATTTGGACTTAGGTTTTCTTTATCATAATTGGACTTGGACTTAAATCTCCGAAATTTATAGGATTCCTAGAGCTTTTAGGACTCTCCTAAGCCCTATAAATAGGCCTCTAAGCATTGAGAAAAAACACACCGCCTCTTAGAGCAAAATTCAGTAAATTGTCTTTGGAGCTTAGGAGATCATGAGCGGCTAAACCCCTTCGTGGGGTATTGATGTAGCCCTTTCCAAACACAATGGTTTGATTGTATTTAATTTCTAGATTTTCAATTTATGCATGTTGATTGTATAATTATGAGGATTGCTACAATTGATTTATGTTCTTAATTATTAAATGCAATTGCTCTTAAATTCCAAAATCAATATTTTTGAAATTCTTCTCTTGTCTTAGAAAGTATTTTACTTTTATTGATCTCAAATCATTCTTGTTTTCTGTGATTATGAGGATGATGGTTATACAATGGGTTTAATTGACATATGATCAATAGGATTTGATAGGCCATGCCTAGGGAAGACGGATTGTACTACACCCTAGTTTAGTGTAATTTAGGTAGACAGTCCGTGCCAACCGAAGATGGGTTACACTTATTCATTGATTGTATGTATCTTGTTATAGAATTTGATAATTTGTACCTAGGGAAGACGGGTCGTACCGCATTTTAGTGGTTAGGTGGACGATCCGTGCCAACCGAAGATAGATTATGCTTATTCTTTAATAAGGTAGTTTCTTGTTTATTTATAACATGCATAGAATGAATTTATGGGATTAATTATGATTAACCATTGTTGTGCGGATAGAGGTGAAGTCAATACCCTACTCTCTCTCTCTTATTTTAAATCTCTTTTATTTTCATGCACTTTAGTTTTTAAGCAAATCAAATCAAAACCCCTTTTAATTAAGTTAACTTTGATCTTTTAATTTTGATAATTAAACCCTTGCAGTCCTTGAGGTTCGACACCCTCTCTATAGCCGTATCCTACAAAGATTCGTCCTATTGCGAGTGGTTATTTTTATAATTGATATTTTTGGTCACAAAAATACCACATCAATTTTTGGCGCCGTTGCCGGGGACTGCTTAACGGTTTTATTGTCAAATTTTAGAGATTAACTTTAGCTTAATAAATTATTTTCCTGTTTTAAGTTGCTAATTTGTAATTCTGTTTTGTGTTGGTTTTATTGTTTTTCAGAAACTGCAAACAGGTCCGTAAGCTGCCTTCTCTGTGATTGCGATCGAGCGCACGGCCGCATTACAGCAGGATTCCAGCCAGAAGCGCTCGAGCCCTCCACTCCTGCGCTCGCACCCCTCTGCGGCAGTACGCTCGAGTGCACCCTACAGTGCGATCGAGCGCACTTGCGGTATCCTGCATCCAGACCCTAAGTGCACACCAAGGCCGTTTGTGAGCTTGTTTATTGTCTGTTTTAGCTTAATTTTTCTGCTTTCTTCTAAATTTATGTTTAGTTTATGCTAGGTCGTCGTTCTTTATCTTTTCCACTAATTTCTTGCGACCTTGAAATTGAACGCACTCTTAGACAAATTAGATCCCAAAAGAACTCTAATTTGCTAGAAGAGTGTTCCACTGAGACCATGGGGGACGGTAACCACGTAGCATTGCAAGATCACTATCTTCCTACCACTTACACTACTCCCACATGTCTTCGGTTGCCGGAAATTACGGCAACCCATTATGAAATTAAGCCTAGCACTATACGAAGTTTACCTTCCTTTTTAGGGCTTAGCACTGAAAATCCTTATGAATTCCTCAGTGATTTCGAATCAATCTGTGAGACCACTAAAATGAATGGATTCACTGAGGATGCCCTAAGGATGCGTCTTTTTCCTTTCTCCCTCAAGGAAAAAGCCAAACATTGGTTCCAGTCCTTAACACCCAATTTTATCACTTCTTGGGCTCAATTGCAACAAGAATTTCTTAAGAAGTACTTTCCCATAGGCATGACCAATGATACTAGGAGAGCCATTACTACATTCTCCCAGTACGAGGGAGAGGATTTCCATGAGACTTGGGATAGGTTGCAGACTTTGCTTAGATCATGTCCACACCACGCTGTCCCAAAATGGCAGCTAGTGCAGTGTTTTTATGATGGCCTGACCGAGTCCAATAGAAAAATGGTAGATGCATCATGTGGGGGGACATTCATGTTGAAAAGCGAAGATGAAGCATGGTTTATGTTTGAAAACTTAAGTAACAATTCTCTTTAGCAGCTTTCCGCCAGATGAAGGGCACCAGCACCTAAAGCACCCAAGACGGAGAGTTTGTATGAAGCCGGCCATTCCCCAAACATGGCCAACCAAGTAGTTGAGGCTATCACCAAGAAGTTAGATCAAGTTCTGTTGACTGTTGGTTTTGCTCCTAATGCCGCTCACACACACACTGAAGCATGCTCATTCTGTTCCAGTCCTATGCATCATGTAAATAACTGCCCTGTTATTGGAAACTATACTGACATTTCTAATGAGCAGGTTAATGCAACTTTCTCCAGACCGGGTAACAATCAGTACTTCAATACCTACAACCCCGGGTGGAGAAATCATCCAAATTCCTCGTGGGAGAATTCAAATTCGGGCAACTGAGCCCCAGGGCCATACAATAAAGCTCAATCCAACAGGCAGCCTTACCAACCTCATTCCACTTACCGGCCTCCACAGCAGCACTACCAGTCTCCATCAGAGTCTAATTTTGAGGATCGGATTCTAAAAGCAGTGAATAAGCTGACCAGCGAGATAAAGCAGTCAATCAAATCTCAAGAGGAAAGAGTAAACTCACATACCCACTCCATTGCCAAGCTAGAAGCTCAAGTCGGACAACTTGCCAATACCCTCAACAGGAGGGAAGAAGGAAAGCTTCCAAGTCAGCCAGTGACCAACCCTAGGGGACTATACATGGTAGAAGGAAGCACATCTCAACAGGAACAAGTTCAAGCCGTCACCACATTGCGAAGTGGAAGAATGGTTGACAATCATGTGGAAGAAAAGAAGGATGAGCAAATCGAGGCCCCACAGAATCTGCATCAGGACAAGGGTAAACAAGTAAGCATCGAGGCATCTTCATCATCTACCCCCACTCCTGAGGTACCATATGAGCCTAAGGTCCCCTTTCCAGAACGTCTCAAGGCACCCTCCCACTTCGGGAAACAAGGAGAAAAGATACAAGACATGATGGAAACCTTCAAGCAGGTTCAAATCAACATCCCACTCCTTGAGGCCATCAAGCAAATTCCAGCCTATGCAAAATTTCTCAAGGACCTGTGCACTCAAAAGAGGAAGAATCAGAAGCACATTCCCAAGAAGGTCATTCTCACCGAGCAAGTAAGCTCTCTGATTCAGTATAACACTCCTCCAAAGTTCAAAGACCCTGGAGCGCCTACAATTTCATGCGTCATCGGAAACACTGAGATTGAGAGAGCTCTCCTTGACTTAGGAGCTGGTGTTAATTTGCTTCCATACTCGGTGTATCAGAAACTGGGCCTAGGGGAATTGAAACCGACAAGTACTGTCTTGCAATTGGCGGACCGCTCGATCAAGAAACCCCATGGGATTGTGGAATATGTCATTATCAAGGTGGACAAGTTCTACTATCCAATTGACTTTATAGTTCTGGACACAGAACCAGTCTTAAATCCAGAGAAGCAGATTCCAGTAATCCTTGGGCGTCCTTTCCTTGCCACAGCCAATGCATGCATCAATTGCCGGACCGGAGTGATGAAGATCTCTTTTGGGAATATGAAGATCAGATTGAACATCTTCAATGCCTTCCAGAATGCGCCTGATCAGAATGCATGTTTTTTCTTGGATGACGTTGGAGAAACTGTTGAAGACCCACCTCCTGATCCTCCATCTAGAGCCCCATCATGGAGCAACCCACCGGAGCCAATGCCTCTCACTTCAAGTACTCCACCACCTGATGACAACCCCACAGGGGACATATTTCATTCAAAGGTTGCTGAAGTTGATTTCATTGGGGTAGAAAGTTTTTTGGCAAATTCCCTAGCTACCCCAGTTTTTGAGAACTCCCATAGAGGTAAGAGGTTGATCATGAAACCAGTTCGGGACAAACACACTGAACATCGTCATGGGGAGCATCAAGACCTATTAGCTGAGAGAAGCAGTTTTAGGATGTTAAGAAGAATCCTCTTCCTTGTGGAGTGCTACATGATCATAAAGAAGAAGGGATGGAAGAGCTTGGTTGGACTTCTGAAGGATCGAGGTAAGATCCTTCGGGACTCGGACTTACATTGAGAAATACCTCCTAGGATCAAGTGCAAGCCCTGTGCGCTTGACCCTCCACTCCATCAGGGCATATGATCTCCATCCAGGTTTATTTTATTCATTGTTGTTTCATTCTTTGTTTATCTTTTTACAACAATGTGTGCACTTGATTGGTATTTGGTTGGAGTATCACTTTATTTTTAGGACATGTGTTTTTGCATTCAAGTTTGGGGGTATGATATGCCCACATCTGCTCATTCAGGTATTTCTGTACTCTTGATCTTATTCTTTAGTTCTATACATACATTGGGGACAATGTATGATTCAAGTTTGGGGGTATGGAAAAACAAAACACGGTCCATTATTATTGTTATGTCATTCTTAAGCATATGGTTGAGCTTTGATTTTGGTTAGAAATTCATTGGTAGGCTTAAAGTTGTGAACACATGATCATATGACTTAGGAATTTTGAGTCTTATTACTTACTTTTGGCAACATGAGATGCTTCTTGTTTCAATTTAAATCTATCTTGAGCACACTAGCACATGTCTGTGAGGTATGAATTTTGAGACCAATTATGTTTGTTTTCAATATCTTGAATTCTGTTGGGTGACATATTGGGTGAATAACTTTGGCATGCTATAAAAAAATAATAATAATAATAATAAATAAATAAAATAAAATAAAATAATCAAGTTTGAATTTTTCGCTGAGTAACCAGACATCTTGCCTCATTAAGCAGTGAGTGTTCGCGTCAAAAAGTGAAATTTTTGGGTTGATTAATAAAATGGCTAGCTTAGCTTCGTTGCCTTTTTGACTCGAGTTAGTAAGTCCTTAGGGGTGTCTTTACACCTAATGCCCTAAAGCCATTTGGTTTGGGAGATATTGGCCTAACACTCGATACATGAGTCAACTAGAAAGCTTAAGAGAGCTAAGTATTACAAATACAAAGCCTTAAAAAAATAAAAAAAATTAAATTAAATAAAATTAAAAAAAAAAAATGTATGCCTTGGTTGTTTCATTTGATATGAAGTCCAATAAATTCTGAGATGTTGATTCATTTATATTGGAATTATTTTGAAGCCTCATGATTATGTGTTAGTTTACTTTGTACTAATTGAAATTTGTGTATCTCAATCTGCCATTTGTAAGTGATTTGACTTGTAAATTCCTGGAAATTTTGAAAATGAAAGTTATAATTTTAAGCCTGCTAATGAATGAGAACCATTATTTTTGTGATGCTTTATCCTTTTGAATAACATAATGATGACAATGTTTGTGGGTATCATTCTTGGAAAACCCTCACGAGACTTCACTCGTCCTCTAGCGAATGCCTAGGGGTTTAAAAGGCTTGTTGCATATGCTAAATGCAATCGTACATCCCACGAAAGATGGACTTATTTTTTTGTTTTTCAGTTTATTTTCTGTTTTGTATTGCTAAGGGACTAGCAATATGTAAGTTTGGGGGTGTGATAAGCGCCGAATGTTGCACATTCAAGACCCTTAATTTGCATATGTTAATTCTTTAGCGTTGTTATTTGTTTGATTTTGTTTTGTTTTTGTGTTTCAGGTCTTATTTGACAAACCATTGAAAATTGGGCTTAAAAGCACACTTTGAGAAGACCTAGAAGATATGATTAAGCTTAACCAATCATGGTTAAGTTTAATCAAATAAAGGAAGGGATTAATTCGGAATTTTTCAAATTGGAGTCAAAATCGGATTGGATTCAAATTTGGATTCTGCATATGTCTCAGTATTTTGGCCATAACATTCAGCTCAAATATCCGATTGAAGTGATTCAAGTGGCACTGGAAAGCTAACTAAAATTTATACAAATGATTGTGAAATAACATTTTCCAAATTCGGAGCGCCGCAATGCCAAAATTGCCCCTCAAGATAGGAACGCAATTCTGGGCGAATCCTACTCCGATTTGGATTTGGTTTTCAGTCTCCCAATTGGACTGGGAGACTGCTCTCCGGTTTTCTCAGGGTTTCTAGGACTCTCCTAAGCCCTATAAATAGGGCTCTAAACATTGTAAACAGACACACCGCTTCTAGAGTAAAAATTCAGTAAAATAGTCTATGAAGCTTAGGAGATCATGAGCAGCTAAACCCAATTGTGGGGTGTTGATATAACCATATCCAAGCACAATGGTTTGATTGTATTTAATTTCTAGATTTTAAATTTATGCATGTTGATTGTATAACTATGAGGATTGCTACAATTGATTTATGTTCTTAATTATTAAATGCAATTGTTCTTAAATTCCAATATCAATATTTGTGAAATTCTTCTCTTGTCTTAGAAAGTATTTTCCTTTTATTGATCTCAAATCATTCTTGTTTTCTGTGATTATGAGAATGATGGTGATACAATGGGTTTAATTGACATATGATCAATAGAATTTGATAGGCCATGCCTAGGGAAGACAGATTGTACTATACAATGGGTTTAATTGACATATGATCAATAGGATTTGATAGGCCATGCCTAGGGAAGACAGATTGTACTACACCCTAGTTTAGTGTAATTTAGGTAGACAGTCTGTGCCAACCGAAGATGGGTTATACTTATTCATTGATTATATGTATCATGTTATAGAATTTGATAATTTATACCTAGGGAAAACTGGTCGTACCGCATCTTAGTTGTTAGGTGGACGATCCGTGCCAACCGAAGATAGATTACGATTATTCTTTAATAAGGTAGTTTCTTGTTTATTTATAACATGTATAGAATGAATTTCTGGGATTAATTATGATTAGCCATTGTTGTGCGGATAGAGGTGAAGTCAATACCCTACATTCTCTCTCTTATTTTATATCTCTTTTATTTTCATGCACTTTAGTTTTAAAGAAAATCAAATCAAACATCTTTTTAATTAAGTTAATTTTAATCTTTCAAATTTTGATAATAAAACCCCTGCAGTCCATGAGGTTCGACACCCTCTCTATAGCCGTATCCTACAAAGATTCGTCCTATTGCGAGTGGTTATTTTTATTATTGATATTTTTGGACACAAAAATACCACATCAGTGACGAACTTTAGGGCCATCCATGTTGATAACTCGGGTCATGAAAGCCTCTATTTGTTTACACAGTATCTCCACATCATCCTTCATGCGTTGCCAACAAATCGCCAATTGATTTGTCATCTCCATCGCCTTCCTAGGCACCCTCTTTTTTCCGGACTTTTCTATCTTTTCTTTTTGGGTGTCGAGCTTGACACTTGCGTCCCGTGATATAGCATTGGCTTGTGCCGTTAGAAATTCCTTCCGTACTCCGCACCCCGCATAAAGATTGACAGGTTCACTCTCAACGATAAATTTGTCTTTTGCCACCACATACCGCAATCTTGGTTGACGACGACGAACGTTTGGACCATCCATGTCAGCCAAGTGATTGGTAGGGACCTTTTTCCGCACGGTTAGACTACCAAACCTCTCCTCCATGTGCAGCAAATAAATCGCCGGTTGCTCCTTACGTGCTGTTTCTGTGCCACGTGCACCTCGTTCATGTCTACAAAGTGGTTGCTCCTTCCCATTCATGGAAAGTAATTGAACTATGATACCAACTGATGCAGCATGACTTAGTGGGCTGCAACAAAGAACATCAATACGCTGTGGTTAAATACTTTTAGATCTTGATTCTATCAATGATCTAAGAACTTTTCTTGACAAAAGTTAGATACTCTCTAGGTTTTGAAAGAAGAAAAGAAAGAAAAAGGCTCAACTCTAAGGTTTCTTATTCAACAAAATCAATAATCAATATAAACTGCTTTGCTATGAAGGCTATAAGCATATATTTATAGCCCAAAACCCTAGACCTAATAAAATATGACATAAATACCCCAAAAATCCTAAACCTAATAAAATAACGAAATAAAAACTTTCAAAACCCTAACCTTAATAAAATAACAACATAAAGTTGGTTTAGAAAATAAAACAAACTGATGACAACTCAATCTGCATCAGTTTTTGTGCTATTGGCTTTTCTATTAATGAGATCAGATTGATTTTACCTAAAAAAAAAAATGTTGTCCTTATATTTGTGATGCAGGAGGAATTTTAGGAAATTGTTATTTTAATTATGCATGTGTTTTTTAGTTTTCCTTTTTAATAAGGATTGAGTTTTTCCTTTCCTATTAGGATTTGTTTTCCTTTTCCAATTAGGTTTGCTTTTCCTTTTCCTTGTTAATTTAGGAGGTGCCTAACCTATACAAAGGCATCTAGTCTTTGTTGTTTTTCAATTCAGTTTATACTATCAATTAAATTTAAGTCTTTTAGAGTTATTTTTCTGTTTACTTATTTGGGGCATTTAGGGATTTTCTCTTCCTTATTTGTTATTTTCTCTCTTCCTGAGTTTCTTTTTTAATCTTCAATTCTTAGTTTCTGCTGCTATTATACGTTGTCAGAACAATCTAGTTATGCCCGGCGTCAGTTGGTATCAGAGCTTAGCTTCTTCTTGGGATGAATTTTTTAATTAGTTTTTCATGACTAGTGGTCGTGGTCGACGTTGATAGGTTTTGAAGGAAGAAGTCCCTTACTATGAGCGCAGTATACAAGACGTGATGATTGAAGATTTGCAGAGGCAGGTTGCGGAATTAACCCAGAGTCTAGCGGCCCAAAATTTGGAGATGTATTGCGATATTGACGATCGCAATTCAAAATCCAATTTTGAAAACCCGTATCACAAGCCTGTTCTATTTTGGGAACAGCGTGCTCGGGATGAACGACATGGTGACTTAGACTTCAGAGTTAAGTTTGTTGATGAAGAGTTTCAATATGAAGAAGACGTTGAAGATCCTTCTCAATGTTTCATGGATTGGAATTCTACACCAACTTATGATACATATGTCGACGATGAAGATCTTATAGAGGTAGAGGAAAATTTTATTTTCAATGAGGAAGAAATAGCTGATCCTTCTCAGGAGATTTATATGCTGCACGAATGGGAGAAGATAAATGCATACCGTGTAAAGATTGAAGTATCTCAATATGATATGAAGAGTTTACAAACTACTATTCGCAGTCATGTTGTGATGGTCTGTAAATTGTTTCTCTTGTAGTATCAAGTTGCATTGACGTTGAGAAGTACAAGATGGAAGGGATTAATTGGACATCTAAAAGATCGAGGAAAAGATGATTTGAACTCGAAAGCGAGTTCTTTCCAACTTGGAGAGATTGATGCAGGAAGAATTTTAGAAAATTGTTATTTTTAATTATGCATGTGTGTTTTAGTTTTCTTTTTTCAATAAGGATTGGGTTTTTCCTTACCTATTAGGATTTGTTTTCCTTTTCCAATTAGGTTTGCTTTTCTTTTTCCTTATTAATTTAGGAGGTGCCTAGCCTATATAAAGGCATCTAGTCTTTGTTGTTTTTCAATTCAGTTTATAGCCACTACAAAAAAGCTGTGAATTTTTAACTAGAAGTATTTGACGTGTTAATGGTATTGACACGTCAAAAACCCCTTCTGACGTGCGCCTTTTGACGTTTCTCAACGGTTAAAATGGAGGGTGTCAAAAATTTCAGATTTTCGACGTGTTAAAACAGTCACATCAAAAGTTTTTGCAATATTTTTTGACGCATTCGTTTGATATTACATCTAATATATATATATATATATATATATATATAGAGAAGGGTAGGTATATATATATATATATATATATATATATATATATATATTCAATTAAATATTACAATTCCAATATCCAATATATATCCAATAATATATATCCAATATCCAATACATATCTAATATCTAATACATATCCATTTTTCAATACATTCAATACGTATGAAATTCCAACACAGCTTCATTAAACAAAATTCTAACACACATACTACGTTCCAACACAACACATAACAAAACAGATTTATACATCGAAAACACATTCCAACGCAAGCCAAAACAAATATACAATCAAACACTTTTGGACTATCTGCTAGAAATAAGTTCCAATTAGTCTCAACAAACATATAGTTTGATCTAACTATATGCAAATCAATAAACAAAATATATATATAGAACTTAACAAACAGTGATGATAAACGACGTGCTCAGCCCAACTTAACACAGTCATCCCCCAACGCTTAATCTGCATTACCTGCAAATGAGTTGTGAACCAATAATAATCAATACAACAATTCAAAATTAATCTATACAGTGATACAAATATACGTTAGTTTTAAAATGGACCGCTGTAACAAAGCGTTGCTAACTAGGACTTTTGTGAAAACTAGGGGTTTCTAACAGTTAACAACTGTTAGAAAAACAACACAAAATATATCATTACCTCTGTGGGGTGCAGATCTAGAGGTCGATACGAACATGGCCTCAAGCTGGCGGAAACGAGCCAAAAAGATGGCATCTTTCTTTGCTATTTGAGCTTTTTGTTATTCAATCTGTTTCGCCATCTCATCCATCGCACGTCTTTGTTCTGCCTGCTCCTCTTCCATCGCACGTCTTTGTTGTGCCAGCTTCTCTTCAAGTTCTCTAATTCTATCCATCATCTGTGAGAACGAGGAGCTCCAAAAATTCTGAGATCGTGCCTGGGACGATATATAGTATGAATGTATGTTTTCCCACACCAGCAACACATTCGGACCCACCTGTCGGACCCTACCAGCTTACTCAGGCATATTTCCGTGCGCCTGAGCATACGCGTCATTAGGTGTCCATCATACCGTCCCTTCAGTCACGGTCGACGTCAATGCCGGGTCAGTGAGCATCAATTCCTTCATCCTCTCCTGTACATTAAAAAACAAGTTAGTATCTCATATAAGAAAGGTTAATCATAAATAATTTATTAAAATATATATCGGTGAGTACTTACGCATCTCTCCCTGACCACTTCATTTGAATAGCCACCATCTTTCTTCGTGTGTGTCGTGATGTAATTTTACGCTCGAGTCGAAGTAGTGCCCAAAGATAAGGTCTGCATAGAAAAAAAAAATCAATCAAAAAAAGACCTAAACAACCATATATATATATATATATATATATATATATAGTAAATAAGACAAATACTTTTTGATGTGTCTCCCTAGCGAAGTTCATCGACCCGGTGCAGTCAGGTGTGTTGTTTTTTGCTCGCAATGCCTTCATGTAGGCAGCATACACCTACATGAATACCACCCTTAAAATGTCAGGCCTAACACAATTACAATTAATGAAACTACACAATTACAATTAATTCAACTACACTCGTGACCTACCTAATTTTTCGGGTCGTACCATTTAGCCAACAAGACATTCAAGTCCTCGGCGTTGTATGCTCTAGTGGCATCCTGACCCATTCTCGCCTTCACTGTATCTGGAGTATCGCCCGGCTTGATTTTTAACGCGCATTTTACAGCGTGTCTCCAACTCTTCAGCTTCACGCCCATGTCTCTGAACGCGTCTCTTTTAATCGCCTCGAGATTGTACTCAGGCGGGATGTAGAACTCAGTTTGCACAAGTTAAAAAAGTTAGGCGTATAATTCACGCATTAATAACGTTTAAAATATTGAAATACACGTGCGAAAATAGAAGAAAGAGTTTAACAATACCATCAAGGCGTCCCATATATCCTCCTTCATACGGGGAGGTACATCCACCAATTCATCCCGTAGTCTAATATAATTCTCGGCCCTTATGACATTGCCGATCGACCTTCGGAATTTCATTGCGCTAAATCCTACGGGCTGCCACACCCTACTGTACTCGCACACGACCTTTTACCCGGGGGGGACATCCCACATCTTGTTCGATGGTGGGATGGTCACCACCTGAATTTAGGTGCCCTCGTCTCACCCGATGCCTAACACATTAATAATTGTAAATGTTAATTATTTGGTATTCCATAGTAACTACATAAATTTTATACGTATTCAATATTGGTATTTGAAGCATATATACATACCTATTGTCCGGAGCTGGTGAATGCCCAACACTTCTAGAGGATAATTGGGCTGCGAGTCACCTCAGCCATCATCCACGTCCTCTCCATAGTACTATGTCTCGTTGTCATCCGGCTGCGATGGCTCACTGTATGGGACACTGTTCAACTCGGGGGGGAACAACTGCTCTACCTCGACATGTGCACATATCCCCATCTCGCTAATCGTAGGCAGTGGAGTACCAACATCATATGACGGCTCCATGTCATACGAAACCTGCTGAGACCCTTCCACATACTCAGGAAGTACTGGTCTATACCCCTGGTCGTCTATATGTAGGGACCCCCGTCACCTACTCTTCCCCCTAGTACTCATGTCAGCGTATGAAACACATAACGCACCCAATTAATTATGTATATAATAGATAAAATATACGCTATAATAACCAATCAATGTAGAAAGAAATAACATAAAACATGTCAAATAATGTGAACGATATATATTATTACTGTAAATTTTTTTTAACCACATATGGATCTAAGTCTTGTCGGATGTAGTCAATGTCATCCCGCAGATCCACTTCATTATTGCTGGCCAGTAGGAGCGGCTCACACTCGTGGTAGTTGGCACATTCATCATCAGGACCTTCACCTTGACCAACATCATATACGTTTCTAGGTTTAGTCTTTACAACACAAGCTCAATTAGGGTCCCTTTCATCTTGGACGTAAAAGACTTGGTCAACTTATGACATTAGCACATACGGCTCATCAGTAATTTCTTGGCCCCGATGGACAAGGTTTTTGAAGCTGACAAACATCATGCCATACTCGTCTACCTTGTACCCCATGTCCCTCATATTGTCCGCCCAATCGCACTTGAACAAAACATACTTAGTCTTGTCGAAGTACTCCACTTCAATTATTTCCGTCAACTTCCCATAGTACGTTACGCCATCAACAGTCTGCACGCACACGCCTCTGTTCTGCGTCCTCTTTCCATCATCGAATGCAATAGTTCGAAACAGCTTCCTGTTAACCACATATCTGTTATATTTGGTAGCTGTGGCCTTCGGCCCTCTACAATGCATTACCAGTTTGTCACCTATTTCCTTCCTTCGTTGATCGTCCAATCGATCGACCTGCGAGTATATTATGTACAATTGACCATAAAGAAGTTAGTTTTGTTAGTTGTTATGACTAATAAGTAAATATAATTGGACTGTAACAGTTAAACATCACGGTAGTCTTATGTAGTCACGGTACCAATCGTAGAACAGCGCATAATGTTGGGTTTCCAACTGATTCTCCGTTGTTCGCCCCTTATCGCATGATCGCTTGAGTGTATCCATGTGCACTCTACATTACGAAATTTAAATTTTATTATAATTCACAACTAAGAGTGCAAGGTGATATTGAAGTTGCATAGACTACTAATACGACTTACGTTCGTAGTTGAAGGAACTCGTCCGAGTTAAACATAATGTATCGGTGAATTTGTGTCAATGTGACACGGTTGAGGATGACTCGTGTTCCCGCCCCCTTTGAATCATCCGGGTTTCTTTGAGCCCTATTGTGAAATGTTGGTGCGTTGTCTAAATACTTCAAGCAGAACGCCATCAACTCCGTTGCTATGTAGCCCTCCGCAATGCAGCTCTCAGGAGTCGCTATATTGCGAACATTACATTTGAACCCCCCAAGGCTCCTACATATGAACATAATTCATTCATTACAGTTAGTGATGGTTTTATAACGGAAGAAAAATAAATTTATGAATAGTGGTAAAGTTATTTTACTTCTCTGCTTGATACATCCCCCTACACTGTACCGGTCCACTGAGTCAGCATTTACAGATAAGATGTACGACCAAGTGAACCATCACGGTAAAAAAACTTAGGGGGAAGACCTGTTCCATCTGGCACAAAGTGATACAAATGTCACCCTCTAGTCAGTCCATATCATTTTGTGTCAATGATGTTGAACATAAGCTCCTGAAGAATGCAGACATTCCAACAAGTGGTCTAACCACATTTCCTGGCAGTGATCCATGCAATGCAATAGGGAGAAGTTGTTGCATAATGACGTGACTGCCATGGCTCTTCAAACCGGATATCATACGATCACTAAGTCGTACGCATTGAGAAATGTTTGAGGCATATCCGTCTGGCACGCTTATATTTCGAAGCACTTTCAAAAAATGTGTTTTCTCGTCCTTAGACATCATCTGACAAGCTACGGGCATATATGTTTGACCATCCTCGCCCGTGTCTGGATGAAGTATACGTCTCAACCTCATTTTTTGCAAGTTTGTGCAGGCTTGGAGGTTGTCCTTCGTTTTCCCTGGAATGTCCAGTATTATGCCAAGTATGTTGTCCATCACATTTTTTTTAATGTGCAAGGCATCAAGGTTGTACCGCAATAGATTATCTTTCCAATGCGGCAACCTAAAGAAAACACTTTTCTTCTTCCACAATACGTTAGCAGTCTCACCTTCTCTTATTTTCCATCCTTGCCTTACCGGCATTCTCATCCCCTAAGGCCATATCTTTTAATTGTTTAAGGATTTTAACTCCACTTGGCACATCAGGGGCACATTCTAATTCTTGTTTGCCATTAAATGTTCTTTTGTTCCTCCTCCACGGATGATCCATGGGCAAGTATCACCTGTGCCCCATATAACAAAATTTCTTGCCGTGTTTTAACCTCCTGGACTTTGTTGAGTACATACAGCAGGGACATGCCTTTTCACCCCTGTTAGGCCACCCGGACAAATCTGTGTATGCCGGGAAGTCATTAATTGTCCACATCAACTGCGTTCGCAACACAAAGTTCTTTTTCTTGGACACATCAAATGTGCGTACACTACAGTCCATAGTTCCTGTAACTCCTTAATTAAGGGTCGAAGGTAGATATCTAGATCCATTCCAGGTGACTTTGGGCTCGAAATTATCAGGGATAGTATAAATGACGTTTGTTTCATGCACGTCCAATGAGGCAAGTTATACGGTACAAGCATTACAGGCTAAGTGCTATGGGATGTGCTCATGTTTTAGAATGGATTAAATCCATCCGAGGTTAGTCCAAGCCTGATGTTCCTATTGTCCACTGAGAAGTCTGGATGCAAATTATCGAATGCCCTCCACGCTTCACCATCGGCCGGATGCCTCAATACACCGTCTCTAGTCCAGCCTTCTGCATGCCACCTTATATAGGGTCGTAGTATGAGTGGAAACCACCACAACACCTTGACTGAGCGTTTCTTACTCGATGGTAAGGGTTGACCATCCTCATCCAACTGAATTTCATCCTTCCACTTAGACACTCCACAAACAGTACATGTATCCAAATCCTTATTGTTCTTCCAGAATAACATACAAATTATTCAATCATCACGACACGCCGGGATCTTCTCATACCCGAGGCCCATGTCCCTTAGAAACTTTTTCACCTCATATGTATTAACCGGCTAAACTTCATCACTAGGAGGCAGCAACTAATTGATGAACTAAAGGAAAGATGAAAATATTGCGTTACTAAGTCCACCAACACACTTCAAATTGTATAGATGTACAGTAACACTAAGCTTGCTATGTTTGGTCTCATCATGAAGTGGCTTCTCTGCCTTCTTAAGCAAGTTGTAGTACTTTAGTACGTCACCATCGTCGGCTTCTTCATTCACAATTTCTTCGTTCCCCTGCACTGCCATTTTAGGCTCACAATTGTCTTCCATGACACCGTGCATACCAAATAGATCACGCAATATTGACTGCATGTTTTCACCTTGTGTTATGCTTATACCCTCATCTGTGATTGTGGTAGTCGAAGTAGAGACTGCAACAGGAGACCGGACAAGCTTTTCCCCATGATAATACCAGTTTCTGTATGCAGCCATTATTCCTTTAACCTCTGTCAAGTGGTCAAATACGAAACCCGGCGAGTGGCGCTGCTTATTAATACACGCCTTACAGGGGCAGTGAATTTTTTCATCAGGGATTGTACAGTTTCTAACTGCGAAGTCCACGAATGATCTACACTCATCTTTGTATTCCCTCATACCCCTAGACTTTGTCATCTAACTCTTGTCCATAGCTTTAGTTACTGGAACCCTAATTGAATAAAATAAATCTAAGTTAGTTAGTTAGATGTTATTTTTTTTTAGTGTATTCCTTTAAGTACATCATTTCAATTTTTTGTTTATTTTTAACAAATAAACACATACATTTAATTTTAATTATAACATCTACATAACCTAAATTTACAAAACCTAAACAAAATTAAGGTCCAAATTTAAATACATTTGTTATACATGGAGACCCTAGATAAAATATATGTGGCTATCTTATTTGTTGTAATTTTTTTGCTTCCGTTTTTTTTATGACATTTACATAATCTAAATATGTAAGACCTAAATTAATTTTTTATATATGGGGACCCTAGATAAATTAGATATAGCTAGCTAGGTTAAATGTTGGTTTTTTTTTTTTTTTTTTT
>NC_081542.1:22135741-22162532 GCF_901000735.1 Corylus avellana
CGATTTGAAAATACAAATTTTTTTTTTCCACATTTTCAAACTGCCATTTTGAAAAGAAAGAAAAAAAAAAAACGCATTTTCAAAGGAGATATTTCTATAATTTTGTTTTAAAACATGCTTTTAATATAAGGACTACAAGCCTGTTTGGGATTGCGTTTGAGGGTCCTAAAAGTGCTTTTAATACTTAAAAAACCCGTTTGAAGAAAAAAAGTACTCGTTTGGTAAAAAAAATTAAAGCGCTTTTAAGGGTCCGAAAAGCCTAAAAATGGCCAAAACGCACTTTTGGCAAAAGGTTAAAAATGAAGCTTTTGCCCAAAATCTATTTTTGACTTAAAAGCTCTATTTCTCAAACGCAATTCCAAACAGACTCTACATTGTATTGATAATGATATATTGAGAATGATTATAGAGACCTCTGTATATAGAAAGGTTATGAGTGATAAGCAAGTAACTCTAGACTAATTGATGTTGGGAATAAACCTTAGAGAATAATATAAAATATTCTAACAATGTAAAATTAAGATATATAAAATGTTATTTTTTTTATATTACCTTTTGTACGTCTACAAGTATTTGAAAAATGTCAATATTAAATAATATATATTGTAAGATTAAGTAGAATTAAGCTGTTTAAAATGTCTTTTTCCCTTCTTTTTTTTTTTTTTTCCTTTTGTCTAGAAATATCTAAAAATTGATAATATTTAATACCCTAAAGGAAAAAAAAAAAAAGGAACATGTAGGGAAAGAGAGAGCACATAAGGATATATATCACTTATGGGTGAAATGGAGGTCAAAAGAGAGGTATATAATATTACATCACATGACAAATGAAAGTCCTTATTAAGTGTCACATTTACTACAGTCAAGGCAATTGATCATTCTTTCCTTGGCCCTCCTTGATAAAAACCCATTGATTACCTCTGGCAATTCTTTCTACTGCTCAATTGTTGGACACTTGGAGTGGACATCTTCCACTTTCTAGCAAAACATACGTTTACGGGACCCGAAAAGAAATCTAGACAAGAATGTTGAGCTGATTATATCAACCAAAAGTTCATAATGTAGCAGAATATAAGTGGAAATTGGGACACCAGCTAAAGCAATTATAACAATAGGAACCTTTGTCATTTTGTGCTGATATACCAAAAAGCAGGTTGCACCAAAGGCTACAACCATGCCTACTATGGAGATGAAGAGCGCGAGTAGTCCAAGCATCAATCTTCTAGGTAATGTACTGAGAAAATCCATTTCTGTGTAACGAGATGTGAGAATTGACAAGAAAATTATTATCGAAGTTGAAGAGGATAACAATGCTATTGAATTTGATATGAAGAATACCAAAAACCAATTATGTTCCAAAAAGATAGGAGTTCCCTTTCCTTCTTCATTGCCACCTGGTACAGTGAAAGTTGCAGCGAAAACCACAGTGGCAATTAGTGTTGCCACAAGCATGCAATGATTTGCCGTGCTCCTCATCCACATTTCACCAGCATGTTGTAAATTTTCATATCTTTTTGTAAATAAATCCTGGGGTGTTTCTCCGTTGCAATTCTTCGCATTCAATAATTTAAGGGGCACAATCTTTTCAATCTCCTACAATAATCAAGGTGTAAATTGAATGGTAAATTTTCGTCCAATATATATATGAAACTAGAATAAATGAATTGAAGATACAATAATATCAACACACCTTATACCATAATAACTCTCGTTGCATATGAAGTGTTGCTCCTGAAAGGATCTTTAGTCTCTCTACATGAGCTAATTCTCCGACTAATATTCCAGTTAAGTGTAGCATGTTGTTCCCGTATTTGTCACAAATGTTTGCAACCATATTCTTGAAAATGCCTATCTCATGTATTAGGTTGAATATACTCTCTTGCCGATAAAGAATAGAAATGTGAAATATATTTTGCTTGTTTTCATCAAGCATCCAAATGAGGTCATGATTATTGCGTATAAGTATAGTTAGGAATTCAACATTCCCTAACTTAGCAGCACAAAAAATTGTAGTGGCATATTTGATAAACTGCTCCGATGGCAACTTTCGAACATCTGTCCAAATGGCTTCAACTAATTGATGAGAATATGCCCGCATCAACGCTTTTTGATAGACGCCTTTAAAGCCTAGGATTAGGAAAAGAATTTAAAACAAAAAAAAAAAAAAAAGATTGTAAAAATTTATTTATTCTATATTAGTATATTACATTATTTTAATTAACAAGATTCTTAACAAGAAATGAGACAGAAATTTTCATTGAAAAACTGAAGATAATGTAATGCATTAAATGTGGTCATTTATGTCATAGTTGTGGACTTCTTTGGATATGTTTTGTCTTCCCGTCTTGGCATAATCCATAAATAAATATAATACATTAGGAGAAAAGTACAAACTATTTACATTTTGATTCTTAAGATGAAGTTAATTTTTGGTTCAATAGGAAGCCCTGGCCTGTTGTCAGCCTTTTTTGAAGTTTGGCTCATTGTTAGCCCTCGCCTGTTGTCGGTAGAGTTTTCCTCCAAACTGCGTTGGAGGAATTTTCTCCAACCTATTCTATAAAAATGACATGTGTCCTCTACATGTGAGAAGCACATTCTTTTTTTAATTGCAATGACAAAGTTGGAAGAAATTTTATTTAATTAGCATGTGATTCTCATATGCTAATTAAAAAATATGTGGATCTCACATGAAAAGTAACACATGTTATTTTTATAGAATAGGTTGGAGGAATTTCCTCCAACCCATCCAAAAAACTCTTTCCATAGGAAATATCAATAAACCTTTTTTTTTTTTTTTTTTAGCATCAATACACTAACTTGATTGTTAGAGTGGGTAAATACTAGACAAGTACTTATGTGACTAAATAATGAGTTTTGCCTCTTTCCTCCTCATCTTACATTATTTTTTTTTATATGTAATCAAAAATTTATAGAAAGCTTAAAGTGCGCTAAAGGACTACCAAATAGAAGAGTAAGAAGAGCAGAAAAAACCTAACGAAAGACACCCGCAAAAACCCAAAAAGAAGAAGACTCAAAATGAAAACCCCCATACACTTCTCCACTACCCTGCCTTAAGTCCCACGAATAATTGTAAAAGTCATTCTTGTATCTTTCTTGTATCACTCCATAAATGAGATGACATTTAAAATTACTATTTGATCAAAATTTAACAATGATCAACTACAAGCCAAATGGTAATTTAGAAGCCGCATCATTTTTAAAGTAACACAAAAGAGACACAAAAGTAACTTCTAACATTACTCAAATCCCACAAAACAAAATGACACCAACAAAAAAACACCCCACAACTGTTGGGAAATTAGGCGCTGCCAATTCCTTTCTAGGATCTTGGGACAATCTGTCAAGAAAACAACACACAAGTGCAATAAATAGTATTTTACTAAATATACAACTCAGTACGTCCCCAGGTAAGATTGGAGGAGTCACACCGGTCTCACTTAAAATCCAATCTTTCCTAGTCAGAACATACCCGTGTATTTTTGATTAGTACTATAAACACGCACAAACATACACAAGACAAGAGATTTATACGTCGTTCGCCCAATACTGTCTACATCCACCGAGTTGCAGAGATTTCACTACTTTGGGAGAAAATAATAGGGAGACTTTACAAGAGATATTTCAGAGAGAGATTGCACACAATTCTTCTATGTTGTGATCTGCAATTCTTATATGCCTAACACTAGACTTATCTCTCTATACTCTTTTCTCTCAACCTTTCCTTCTTTTTCTCTCTCTATACTTTTCTTGTCTTAGCTTTTTGAAACATTGAAGCTTTGATGCTCCTTATATAGGTGTAGAAGGGTTGGTGAGAAACATGAAAGTCCATGGTTGGTGCAACAACCATGCACTATTCCTTCGACAGCTTGGTTGGTGCAACAACCTTTCACTATTCCTTTGACGGCTTGGTTAGTGCAACAACCTTTCACTATTCCTTTGACGGCTTCTAGAAAAATACTACCATAGTTTACTCATTTGGCTCCATTTTCCAACAATCTCCCACTTGGAGTCTAATGAGTTGTGAATCTCAACAATCTCCGCAATTCCCTCTTCTGCAACTCGTCCACTTGTCCTCAAGCCTGAAGACCAACTGAAGTTGAGCACAACTTCAATTTCTCTATAGTAACTATTTTGGTTAACATGTCAGCTTGATTCTTGCTGCCCTGGATCTTCTCAAGTGTCAACACCTCATCATCTAGAAGTGATCTGACGAAATGATACCGAAGTCCTATGTGCTTGGTTCTTGAATGAAATGTTGAATTCTTTGCCAAGTGTATCGCACTCTGGCTATCACTGTACAAAACATTCTTCTTTTGTCTGATGCCAACAATCCTTGTAACCAAATCATCTCTTTGCTAGCCTCAGTTACAACCACGTACTCTGCCTCTGTAGTGGGTAAAGCAACAACCTTCTGTATCTGCGAAATCCAACTCACTGTAGTAGTACCTACTGTGAAAACATATCCGGTAGTGCTCCTCCTGTGATCTACCTCTCCAGCAAAGTCTGCATCTACAAACCCTTGTAGTTTTAGCTCACCATTTCTGAAACATAGGCTTCTGTTAGTTGTACCTCGTAGATACCTTAGTATCCACTTCACTGCCTCCCAGTGTTGTTTCCCGGGTTTTGACATGAATCTGCTCACAGCTCCCACTGCATGGGCTATATCTGGTCTCGTGCAAACCATAGCATACATCAAACTTCCAATGGCTGAGGCATATGGAACCTTAGCCATGAAGTCCTTCTCTTCTTCTATCTTGGGGGACTGATCCTTGGATAGCCGGAAGTGACTAGCCAAGGGTGTGCTAACTGGCTTAGCATTACTCATACTGAACCTTTTCAGAATATGGCCAATGTACTCCTCTTGAGACAACTGCAAAGTACCCATTTGCTTGTCCCTATTTATTCTCCTCCCAAGAATCTGCTTCGCTGCGCCCAAATCCTTCATGTCGAACTCACTCGATAGTTGCTTCTTCAACTTCTGGATTTCATCCATATCCGAACTTGTTACTAACATGTCATTGACATATAGTAACAAAATAATGTAATTGGATTCAAACCTTTTGAAGTAACAACAAGGGTTAGCGTTGCACTTGTTGTAGCCATGCCTCTGCATAAACCCATCGAACTTCTTGTACCACTGTCTTGGGGCTTGCTTCAGGCTGTACCAGTTTTTAGTCAATTTGCACACAAGTTTCTCTTTCCCTTTGATTGGAAAACCCTCCGGTTGTTGCATGTAGATCTCCTCCTTTAGGTCTCCATGGAGGAAAGCAGTCTTCACATCTAACTGCTCTAAGCGCAACCCCTCTGCTGCAACAATGCTTAGAACTGAACGAATGGTATTAAGTTTCACAATCGGTGAGAAAATGTCGGTGTAAGCCTTTGACCACCAATCTCACCTTGTGTCTCTTGGAACCATCATGTTCCTCTTTGACTCTATATACCCATTTGTTGTGTAGAGTTTTTTTTCCCACTGATAACTTAGCTAGCTCCCATGTCTTGTTAGAGATGAGAGACTTCATCTCATCCTTCATTGCAAGCTCCCACTTGCTCGAGTCCTCTACCTAACATGCTTCATCATAGCATTTAGGTTCTCCACTATCTGTTAATAATAGAAAGTTCATGTACTTCCTGTTTGGTACATGTGGACGAGCAGACCTTCTAGGTGTAGGCGTAGGAGTTGGATCTTGTGGTGCATGTTGTTCTGTAGGTTCTTCAGGTTCTTCAAGCTGAGGATCCTCACCAACTTTCTGCACCGGACTACTTTCTAAAAGATCATTCAACTCAACATACACAGGATCATCTTGTACTGGACTAGTAGGTTGTGTAGTACCTCTATCTTTGTACATCACCTTTTCATTGAAAACCACATCTCTACTTCAAATGATTTTCTTATTTTGATCATCTCATAGTCGATAACCGAACTCATCTCCTCCATATCCAATGAAGGTGCACTTTAGTGACTTAGGGTCTAGCTTTCCCCTGACATGATCACTAATGTGCACATAAGCAATGCAACCAAAAACTTTTAACCATGAAAGATTTACCTTCTTTCCGCTCCATATCTCCTCCGATATGCGTTGCTCCAATGGCACTGATGGTCCTCAATTAATGAGGTAGGCTGCTGTGTTGATTGCTTCAGCCCAAAATTGCTTGGGTAGGCCTAACTAAATGGGCATGCTTCTGGCTCTTTCTGTCAGTGTTTGGTTCATCCGTTCTGCCACCCTGTTCTGCTGTGGGGTTCTTGGAACAGTCCGTTCCAAACGGATACCATACCTTCCTGGAATGGTCATCAATGAAAGTCACAAAGTATGACTTTCCGCCAATGGACAAGACTATAGCTGGCCCCTAGACATCTGTGTGAACTAGCTCCAGCTTCTCATTTTTGAGGGTTCTGCCACCCGTTTTAAAACTCACCCGTTTCTGTTTGCCGAAAATGCAATTTTCACAGAAGCCGATATTAATCGACTTTAACTTTGGTAGCTTCCCCAATGAGTGCAAAACTTTGAGCCCTTTTTCACTCATGTGGCCTAGCCTTTGGTGCCACAGATCTGCTTCAGCACTTATATTCGCAATAGCAATAGTATCCCTCATATCTGTGGTCATATAGAGGGTATCAGTCTTTTCACCTTGAGCTATCATCATAGCCCCAAATGTGACCTTCCATTTACCTTTGTGGAAGTGAATGCCATGCCCTTCATCATCAAGCTGTCCCACAGAGATCAGATTCTTCTTCAGCTCTGGAACATGTCTGACTTTGTCCAACTTCCATACTGAATCAACATGTATTCTGATCCAAACATTTCCCATGCCCACAACATCCAGCGTTGTACCATCAGCTGGATACACTTTCCCAAAATCTCCATTAACATAGTTTCCCAAGATTTCGCGTATCGCTGTTATATGAAAGGAAGCCCCTAAGTCCAACACCTAAGAATCAAAGCGACTGTCAACCAAGAGGATCAGGGCCTCTTGCGCTTCATTTGCCACCACGTTTGCAGAGTCGCTTGTTGCCTCCTTTTTTGGAGCTTTACACTGATTTTTGTAGTGACCCGTCTTGCCACAATTCCAACACTCAATAGTTTTTGAGCTATTCTGGCTGTTGGAATTTCTTGGATACCTTGACTTGGACCTACCGACCCTTGATCTCGACCTTCCATGCCCGCTGCCTCTGTTTGAACTTCTGCCTCTACTTTCCACATTCAAAGCAGATCCAGAAGTGGACTTATCATCTGCCTTTTTCATGGTCACATGAGAGATGATGTCTTGCACAATCTCATTGAACTCGAGAGTTCTCTTTCCAAACATGAGCGTAGTGACAAAATGCTCATATGAATCTGGAAATTATGCAAGCAATAACAAGGCTCGATCTTCTTCACTGAATTGAACATCTATCCGGTTCAAGTCGTTGATCAAAGCGTTGAAGATGTTGATATGCTTCATCGCGTCCTCGCCTTCCTTCATCTCCAGTTTGAAGAGTTTCTTCTTGAGGAAGAGCTTATTTGACAAGGATTTCCCCAGATATATGGCTTCTAGCTCGTCCCACATATCTTTGGCAGAGATCGCTGATATCATATGATTTAACACATCATCTGTGATGTACATCTCAATGGTAGAGATTGCTTGTTGATCGATATTTGACCATTCGGGGTCAGTCATGTCCTCAGGTCTTTTTTCTAAGGCAACTAGCAGCCTTTGTTGAATAAGAACGCCACACATCCACCTTTGCCATAAGCCAAAACTGATCTTCTTATCAAATGGCTTTATTTCAACTTTTATAGATCCGCCTGATCCATAATTTGGACTCCACTTCTTCGAACTGTCACTTGGAGAAGCAACTTCAAGGGTGGTTTCGGGGGTTTCGATAGACATCCTTCTTGTTGTATAAACTTGACGCTATTGCTCCCACTCGAACGGAACAGGAACCGAGCTCTGATACCAATTGTTGGGAAATTAGGTATTGCTAATTCCTTTCTAGGATCTTGGGATCCAATCTGTCAAGAAAACAACAACACACAAGTACGGTAAATAGTATTTTACCAAAGATACAGCTCGGTACGTCCCTAGGTAAGATTGGAGAAGTCACACCGGTCTTACTTAAAATCCAATATTTCCTAGACAGAACATACACGTGTATTTTTGATTTGTACTATAAACACGCATAAACATACACAAGACAAGAAATTTATACGTGGTTCGGCCAATACTGCCTACATCCACCGAGTTGCAGAGATTTCACTACTTTGGGAGAAAATAATAGGGAGACTTTACAAGAGATATTTCAGAGAGAGATTGCACACAACTCTTCTATGTTATGATCTGCAATTCTTATATGCCTAACACTAGACTTATCTCTCTATACTCTTTTCTCTCAACCTTTCCTTCTTTTTCTCTCTATACTTTTCTTGTCTTAGTTTTTTGAAACATTGAAGCTTTGATGCTCCTTATATAGGTGTAGAAGGGTTGGTGAGAAACATGAAAGTCCATGGTTGGTGCAACAACCATGCACTATTCCTTCGACGGCTTGATTGGTACAACAACCTTTTACTATTCCTTTGATGGCTTCTAGAAAAATACTACCATAGTTTACTCATTTGGCTTTTTTTTCAACAACAACTACCCCTCAAACACCCTTTCATGACCAAGAATGCCATGTTTATTTCTTACCCTAGATTGTTTATTGGGATCAAACATATTGATTTTCTTATCATTCTAATTTTTTTTAGCTATACACATATGGCAGTCTCAACCAACTCTTGATCAATCTTTAAAATAAAGATGTAATTTCTAACATTTTATATATATATATATAAAGAGAGAGAAAAAGAGACAGATTTTATATATATGCAAGGAAAAAGAGTTTGGGTTGGAGTCAAACTAACAGTAGCCTATGCATCTTTCCCAGACTGACATGTGACTTCTACTCCCAATTGCAATAGGTTTTCTTGCCAACTGTTCCAATGCTGTACCCCCACTTTTATCCTCGGCAATTGTTAATGATGAATCTTTTTTCAGCATTTCCAGTGCTATATCTGTTCTCCAAAACAACACATTAATTTGATGATCAATGTCAATGGTTGGTTCAGAAATCCTTACATAATCAATAATATTGCATTAGTAGTGGTAACTCCTACTTATCTAACTACCTAAAGCTCATTGTCACAATGCATAACCCTTATGAAATTTCAATGCGTTAATTGTCTAAAACTGATCACATGCACTCAGTGAGATGAAGGACATACCATACAAATCGCAGAAAATAACTTGTAAGAGGAGCTTAATGCGTTCATCAAAAGTCAATTCTTCAAATTTTGTCACACCGTATAGATATAACACCATGTCTTTTTCTCTGTGCATAGCTGCTATGAGAAGTGGTAGAAGTTCTTGTTTATTTCGGATCATTGGCAGTTTATTGTTCATTTTCACCATCTTCTTAGCAATTTCCACATTTCCTGACAAAGCAGTAATGGCAAGGGCGGTATCTCCATTGTTGTTTATGAATTCTAACTGTTCTGCAGTCATACAATTCAACAGTTCTTTTACAAAAGCGGTCTGTTTTGTTGTAACTGCAACTTGAAGAGCATTCATTTGCTGCACTGTTATGGGAATTTCCCATATATCTGAATATTTCTTATTTAGGTCGTTAGCGCTTTGCCAATCACCTTTTGCTGCAGCTGGATAGAGGGAATCTCTTATCGATTGATATCTTTGCTCCCCTGAAATTTTTCGAAGTAGCAAGGTATTAATTGCAATATTTCGATGATAAATCATGCCAATTTAGATGCTAATTAAGAAACTGGAAGAATTAATGGGGAATCTTCTATTCGTACATATCTACAGTAAACGATTTTTTTCTTCTTCTTTATTTTCAGACCCTTGTGGGGATAAGGATCCCTAATTTTCAAATTACGTGAATTTACGTGAAAAATGCTATTTAAGTATTTATTAAAAATGTGATGGTGTTACGAATGAAAATTGAGTATATTTTTATCATTTTCTTGCACTTTATGTCACTAAAAAACTTTGAGTAAAAAAACTGTTTTTTGATTTACCTAAGAAAAAGTATCTCCTCAAAAGTGAAGAAAAAACCTTTTAAAAGAACATTTATTTTTGCTGCCTCCTTAACATGTCATATTTTTAATAGGTAGACCGTTTGATGCAAAAAAAATATAATAAAAAAAAATCACATAATTTTAGAATTTATAATTTTTTTTTTTTAAAAAAAAAAAAATAGTACATCTTGATCTCGTATGTGGTTTTTATTTTTCTTTTTTTCCTTTGTCTTAATTTCTTTGTCTATAAATAAAAGATGCTTTTGGCAGAAATTTGGAAGTTGGAAAGGAACGGAAGAAAAAAAAAAAGAAAAAAAAAAGGGTTTTTCCCTAATATATTCTAAGGGTATGTTTATAATTGTATTTGAGAAATAGAGATTTTAAGTAAAAAAGAGTTTTTGGACAAAAGCTTTATTTTTAATCTTTTACCAAAAGTGTGTTTTGACCATTTTAAGCTTTTTGACCTTCAAAAGCGTTTTGAATTTTTTTTACCAAATGGATTTTTTTTTTTTTTTTTTCAAACCAGTTTTTAGGGTATTAAATGCACTTTTGAGGTCTTCAAACGCAATCTCAAACAGGCCCTAAAACTTATATATGATGTAACAACGTCATGAGGACAAGAAAATAGCAGTAATGCTAAAAGTCCATTTTGTGTCCCTCTTATATCACTCTAAGAATGATATGACTCTTGAAATGACCATTAGGCTTGTGATTGATCATTATTAGATTTTAATTAAATGATAATTTTAAAAGCCACTTCATTTTTTGAATAACATAAGATAGACTTCTAAAATTACTCAGAAAAGAGAGACAGCTTACTGTCATCAGTTTGAAATTCATTTGCATTATGCTGGCTTGTGCTTTCCTCCTCTACTACATCTATCTTCACCGATTCTTCTTGGGAAGTCCTAGCGTCTACGCTAGTTTCTTGAGGTACTTCAACATGCTGATAGCTGCTTGATGGAATTGATGGAGCAGAAGAGGATCTTTGTTGATCGATAGCTGGTTCGGAAGAAGGCCTTTGAGGATAACTCGTTCGTGGAAATGTCTTCTTCCTTGCAAATATTGTCACCTTTGTCATTTTTATTGTCACCTTTTGTATTGTCACCTTTGCCTTGTGTCTTCTTTTATGAGGTATGTTGACAGCAGCCCCTTCCATTTTTCTTTTCTTTTTTTTCTTTTTTTTCCTGGTTTCGTAAGAAATAAAATCGGTGAGAAACTAATTCATTCATTTACAATAACTATAACTTTATCTATTTATAAATCACTTAATTAGGTCAAGTGGTGAAAAGTGACGAGTACCAAAAAATAAATAAATAAATAAAAATACTAGACCTACATCCCCTTTACAAGTTTTTTTACAACATGCGGCATGTGATTTGGGGTGTTAAATTTCTTTTAGTGGTTGACGTAGCTCCAATCACATGCTGACACATGTCGACATTTAGTGTAGAGGAATTTTAGGTAGAGAATTACTCCAAAAAAAAAAAATTAGTGTTTCTCGATCAAAATGAATAACTTATGATCTAACTCAAGTTTACAGATACTGATGATTTATAATGGTAATTGAATTGGATATTTTAATATTTCAATCGATCTCATATTGAGAAGATGTATAGCCCACATAGAATAATAGGATTATAAAAAGATGTGTTAAGTCTTACATTGGTTTTTTACTAGGTGAAAATGAGTTTTATATAAGCGATTATAGAAAGCTCCAATTGCAACCTGACTTCTTTTAAAGTGTGATAGCGTAGATATAACTAGAGCCTTCTCTTGGTCGTTAAAAAAAAAAATTGTATGAGAATCTAGTAATTAGGTCATCTGGTACTAAAACATAACATGCGCCGATGAGGCATCAAGAATATAAGGGAGATTGCAACACTACAAACCCACATAGAGTTCGATGGATTACAAAGAAGCCCAACTTTATAAGCAATTCTATAGAAATCTAATTGGAACTTGATTAGTCATTTTGTTGCAAGTGCACTTATGAATGTCGAGTCTCACATTAAGAAAATATAAAAGAAAATAATAGTTAATATACATAAGTGGATCTTAGCTCATTAGCTTAAGCTTTTGGGCTAGAGTGTTGTTCAACTATGTATTTAGCCAATGTGAAAGAGACTCACAAGTAAGGGGAAGATTGTTGTAAGTGTTGAGTCTATTGAAAAAATATAAAAGAAAAATAGTAGTTAATATACCTAAGTGGACCTTAACCCATTAGCTTAGGCTTTTGAGCTAAAGTGTTGTTCAACTATGTGTATTAATGTACTCTTGGTAAAAACTTCATAACTACTTTATCTCTCAACAAGTGGTATCAAAGTCATGATTAGCTTCCTAGGACACGTCGGGTTTGGAGTTATGTCCACTTCCGCAACTCTTGAGGCAAGACACTCTTGGAAATGTAAAAAGAATCACAAGCAAAAGAGAGTTTGGTCAATGTGAAGAAACTAACAAGTGAGAGGGAAATTGTATGAGTACAATTGTGTGCGTTGAGTCCTACATTAAGAAAATATAAAAGAAATGAGTAATTAATATATCTAAGTGAACCTTAGCCCATTAACTTAGGCTTTTGGGCTAGAGTGTGTGTTGAGTCCTACCTTTTGAAGTGATAAAACATATGCGATTAACGCATTTTCAAGAGAGAGGAATAATTTTAAGTAAAACTGCATTTTTCATTTTTCTTGCTCATAATGCCTATCAAGTTTTCTTCCCGGAACTTACACAACACAAACTGGGAATAAAATCCTCTCAATTTCAAATGAAATGAAGAATATCCATTTTAGTGTAAAAAGAAGAGTAATATTGTCTTAACACTAAAGTTGAATGATAATATTTACAATATTATACATACTTTTACACTAAATGGATACTCTCCATTTCAAATGAAATTGAGAGGATCTTATTCCCACAAACCAGTAGATAGAGACACCTAGTTGTAATTGATTATTTTTAAGAGAAAGTTCACATACTCCCTTCAAATTACTACCCAATTGACCATTTTTCTCCAAATTTTCAAATGCTACAATATCCCACACAAACTACCAAAAATTGACAATGTCCCTCTAATGACGAAAATATCCTAAATAAAATTCAAAAAATTAATAATAAAAAAAAACTAAAACTAAAAATTTTAAAAAATTAAAAAAGGGACTAAATTTTTTTTTTTAAAAAAAAAAAGAAAATAATTAATTCATATATTCTTTCTCGAATTTATGGGGGTATTTTTGTCTTTTTTTTGAAAAAAAAAAAATTATGGCTATTTTATCTTTTTACAAGCTTTAGAGGACATTGTGATTTTTTTTTTTTTTTGGAGGGAAAATCAATATGATTTTATTAATAATGATGAAAAGCATAAAAGCTCTTATAATCACAGAACATACAGTTCTGCAAGATCATAGCCGAAGTTAAAAGATTACACGTCAAAAAATGGAAAACATAACAGATCTTATAATAAAAAACCAATCTATGACGTCAAACATCCGTTATCCCAGCCCGATCTTCAGATTATAGAACAAATCTGCTAACATAGACTCCTTCGAGGAACACAGGAAGCCATTTCCCAGGTGTGATAATTTGGCAGCCAAGGTATCAACCAACTTGGTGAATTTCTGAAAATATTCCGAAATTGACATGCTTCCCTTCTTGAGAGTGGTAAGTTGAAGGCGAAGTTGCATTGAGCGAGCACGGGCTTTGGAAACAAACATAGTTTCCAACGTGAGCCATAAGTCCCGTGCAGTGACACATTTAACGACATGAACTACAACGTCGACGGTGAGAGATGAGATCAAAATGCTAAGCACCAACTGATCACGCATGTGCCATTTAAGCCAATCTGGATTTGTGGACACAATGTCAACGTCATCAGTTTTGGACTTGAGGGTTGGAGGAGGACTTTTAATGGAACCATCAATATGGCCTTGAAGATCTTGGCTTTTGATGATGGGCAAGATTGCAAGTTTCCAAACTAGATAGTTGGTATCAATGAGTTTGTGAGGAAAAGAAGAGGGAACTGTGTAGGTGATGGGATTTGCGGAAGAGGATGAGGCAGCCATAGAAACAGAAAAAAAAAAAACTTAAAAACGACGTTAGTCTAGGAAAGCTCTGATACCATGTGATAATTTGGTAACTCTAGTGTTTGGGTTGTACTGCCTTACCATTAATTGTGGTTAAGGCTTTGTATATATAAATAGAACTGTTACAAAAGATAACATAGAGATTACAAATTCAAATTACAAATTCAAATGACAAATGGTTTATCTCAACTAATTCTATCCTTATCTTCACTTGAATGATTGTTTGAATTCTTGATAACATGGAGAGAGTTATTAGTTGATAACTCTCTAACACCAGGTATAAACAAAATACTCACACCCAAACCATTCTCCTCTTGACCCGAAAGCCAGAAGCATTATTCACGTCCTCAGCCCAACAGCTAGGACCATAAAATAAAAATAACAACAACAAACAAACAAACAAACAACAAAAAATAAAAACAACAACTCCCACAAGCAGCAATGGAGAAGCACAACATCGTAGATATTCCTTCGGAAGACACGCCTTGGCTGAAGAAAACAATCAAATCTAAGGTTGAAGAGACTGGATTTGGATTTAGATCTAGATCTACAAACTAGATTTAAAGCAACCCGCCAGAAACGGAGACCAGTGGAGCCTATAGAAAATACCTCAAGCACTGCTACCATGAAAGGGAATGAGGAAAGATCTAGATCTAGATCTTCTTTCCTCTTGAGGTTCTTCTCAGTGTTTTTTAGATGAAAAGAGAGATAGATGAATTCTAGAGAGAAGGCACCGAGGAGATTGTGAATTGAATGATAATTTAAGACAATATATATATAGACTTTTACCTTAATTTATAACAATTTGCGAACCAATTTTAACAGGACAAACAGTACTGCACTAAACCATCACTCACAGAACTTTTTTTGATAACTTCCTTTTTCTGGTTTTTCATAAACTTTTCTTCTACCAAATTTGTAAAATAGTAAAGAAGAGCCATCATAAGAAAAGTACAAAATTATGATTTAGGGATTGGAAAAGAAAAGAAAAACGTATGATGCTTGGTTAGTGTTAAAAAAATGAAAGAATATACAGATACAAATTTAAAAATAAAAGAATAATGGTAAGGAAAAAGCGTGAAATGCTAAAGTCATGAATCATGATGATAACAACAACTATGGTGAAGATTTAGATTTACTACGTACAAGTACTTGCATACTTACTATTCGAATTCTTGCCGTTGCAGATTGAGCTTCAGATCCTCTTGAGCAGTCGGAAGAAACGGGGGAAGTCTTTTGATACTCAACCTTGCTGGAGTTTTGGCCAAAAGGTGGGTTAGATTTATAGATAGGTTTGATTTTTTGAAGCGCCTTTTTGTTTTTTTTTTTTTTAATAGGAGTTGAGATTTCTGACTGCCTCAAGCGTCAGAGACCTCTTTATTTTATTTTATTTTCTTTTTTCTTTTCAAAAAAAATTGTTTTTTTAAATTGAAGAAGAGAAGTATTAAAGGAAAATTCAAATTTGAAATATTAGCATTAAATTTGAGATATTAGCACTAAATTTAGGATGATAAAATCTATTTTAAGTGATACCATCCCTAAAGGATTAACCTTCTACTCCTAGGTTTTAGTTTTAAATCCAAAAATAAATTTTGAGGCATTAGAAACTAAATATTAACTCATAAAAATTTAACCAAAATAATAATAATAATAATAACAACAAAATCTAGCATGACTAGGAAGAGAGAGATTTTTCTACAATTTTTTTTTTTTTTTTTTTTAATAAAACCACATCAGATTTTGACAGACACTTGTCTGACTCTTGGCAGCCTGATAGCAGAATTCTTTTAATAGTAATAGCAAGAAGGGAAAAGTTCAGACAAACTACTACCCACAATGTCTTTTTACACTTCTAATTAGGACAATGTCCTTGCCAAAAAAATTGATAATGTCCTTCAAGACAAGACAAGACAAGACCAAAAAAAAAAAGGAAAAGACAAAAATGACTGTAGATTTTTTCAATAACACAAAAATACTCTAATAAATTAGAAAAAAAAATTTAAGAAAAAATAAATAAATTTCCACACACTAATTTTTTACTTTTTTTAAAAAAAAAAAAAAATTATTAAGGGTATTTTCATCACTGGGGGACATTGACAATTTTTTATAATTTGGGGACGTTGTCCCAATTAAAAGTTTAGAAAGACATTATGAGTTGGACAAGAACGGAACTAGGTACAACAATGGGGGACAAATGTCCCCCCAAAGTTTTTGAAATTTTCATTAAAATAGGTATATTTTATATATTTGCTCCTTAAATTTAGAAATTTGTCCCCAAATTAATTTTTTTACTCCCTTGTGTTTATCTGCAGCAAGACTCTCTCTTTCTCTTAAACTTTTTCTCTCACACCATACTCGAAGACTTTCTCAGTTCTCTTTCTCTCAAACTCTCTTAGACAAGATAAGTCTTACTGGTGGGCCGTGATTTGTTGTGTCCTGTCACCTATGTCTAGCTCATCTGAAAAGTGAAAAGTCTTGTTGATCTCATTCTCAACAAAGAGCTGTGCGCATGCTGTTCATCTCATCTCATTTTGATTTCTTGAAGGAAGCCTTAAAGGTTCTTTCAATCATTTGTTTTGTAGCTTAGTTGCATTGCATTGTTATATATATATTCATTAAAAGGTACACTTGCAAATTGCAAGTTGCAATCTTGCAGAATGCAGAGATTCCTTGCTACTAGCCTACTTCCTATGTGGACCACGTGGGACAGAACTTAAAGTGGCCAAGTGGGTCAGTGGGTATGTTAGTGGGTTGGTGAATTAGAAAAATAAAAAATTAAATATTAGCTTTGTGAGTGTGGGCTGTATCATACTATCACGCTTGGCTTAGTTCCTAAATATTCATCTAATTTGAGATTTGATCATAATTCATATTAAAATTAATATTTGATGACTTATCTTTATTATTGTAAATTTGCAGCATTGTTTTGAAGTAGTATTGTTGTTGGGAACAGATTTGCAGCGGGAACAATATTGATAGTATTGTTGTCAGGAGCTTCAAGATATTTTGTTAGGAGAAACAATTCACACTCGAACATACCATTTTTCTTAAATCCTATAGATTGTGCTTAGTTTATATTGCTAATAATTTATGTTTTTGTGTTTTTGAAATGCATAAGATTAAGATTTTGAATAAGTATTTAATGTATTTTGATCTAGAAAAATTATACAAGTTTTGTTTTTAGCTTTCATTGTTGTTAATTAACTTAAATATTTGATGGGTTTGGATTCATTAATTCATTTGGCATTCTTTTACTTGTTAGTGGTAATAACAACTATAATAAAATTTTAACAAAAATAGCTTGTAATTTACTATGAAATTATATCTTACTATATGTATCTATGTATTCGGTAGGTGCTATTATGGCCACGCTCAGGTAGAATAGCAACAATTAGTTTCTCCGGCCTACCCTTTGAATTAGAAAAATAAAAATAAAAATCCGTCCTCCCACACTCAAAATCCTAGTTCCACCTCTGGAGTTGGGTGATAATTTGAGGATAGTACGTAGACTTTACTCTAACAAAAATCAACTAATTTGATATATATATATATATATATATATATAAGAAAAAAAAAAAAAAAAGTAAAAGACAAAGCGTTGTGAAACACGCCAAATTATGTCAATTGCAATCCATTATTGTTTCATTGTCACCAGGCAAAATAACTATTGAAAAAAATACAAATTTTTACTTTAGTTACTTATTTTTTTATATACACTTCAACAAATTCTCTATTTTACTATCTATTTTCTTTAATATTATTTTGTGCGGAGGAGAGTGTCAAAAAAAAAGGAGGAGATAGAGAGTAAAAGGAAGAAAGAGAGATAAAAATAATAATAAACAAAAATTTTAATGTGACTAGTGAATAGGCTAATCAATCTATCGACTATTATTTGTATTTTTTTCTTTTCAACAGAATAATTATTTTGCAGTTTTTCCTTTAAGTATAGAGAATAACTATTCTCTACAAAATAATTATTTTGCTGTAGAGGAAAAAAAGCTAATAACAATCAAATCTAACTATTACCAAGGATTTGTGAAAAAGATCACTGCATTATTTATTATTTTTTGGAGGGGGTAGTTCACTGCTTTATTTTTTTATTTTTGTTCTGGGGAGTTCACTGCATTATTGTTAGTGGGGTTAAGACACCTTTTTAAAGTCATTTTCTTAAAAGCAAATGGACAAAACACTGTTCACTACATTATTGTTAGTGGGGTAAAAATACTTTCTAAAGTCGAGTGATTATGTCATAAGAAAATGACTTTAGAAAAATATCTTTAACCCGAGTCGTGCTATGTGGCTGCCTTAATTCGTCGGCCAAAAATTAAAAAAATAATAATAAAAAAAATTGTTATTTTGTTTTTTTTTTTTGTTAGTTAAATTTCTATGAGTTAGTATTTATGTTCTAATACTTCAAAATTTGTTTTTAGATTCAAAACTAAAACTTATGGGTGTGAGATTAACCCTTTAGGAATGATATCACTTAAAAGGGATTCGATCATCCTAAATTTGGTGCTAATGCCTCAATTTTAGTGCTACTGCTTAAAATTTGGTGCTAATATTTCAAATTTAAATTCCCCTTATAACATCTTTCTTCTTTAATTAAATTTAAAAAAAAAAAAAAAAAAAAAAGTAAAAGACAAAGCGTTGTGAAACACGCCAAACTATGTCAATTGCAATCCATTATTGTTTCATTGTCTCCAGGCAAAATAACTATTGAAAAAATACAAATTTTTACTTTAGTTACTTATTTTTTTATACACACTTCAACAGATTTTCTATTCTACTATCTATTTTCTTTAAATATTATTTTGTATGAAAGAGAGTGAAAGAAAAATGAGGAGAGAGAGAGAGTAAAAGGAAGAAAGGGAGATAAAAATAATAATAAACAAAGTTTTTAATGTGAATAGTAAATAGGCTAATCAATCTATCGACTATTATTTGTATTTTTTCCTCTTCAACAGAATAATTATTTTGCAATTTTTTCTTTTAGTATAAATAGTGAATAGACTATTCTATGCAAAATAACTATTTTACTGTAGAGAAAAAAAAGCTAATAATAATCAAATCTAACTTTTACCAAGGATTTGTGAAAAAGACCACTGCATTTTTTTTTTTTTTTTTTTCCACTGTTTTATTTTTTATTTATTTTTGTTTTGGGGGAGCTCACTGCATTATTGTTAGTGGGGTTAAGGCACCTTTTTAAAGTCCTTTTCTTAAAAGCAAATGGACGAAACACTGTTCACTACATTATTGTTAGTGGGGTAAAAATACTTTCTAAAGTCTTGTGCTTATGTCATAAGAAAACGACTTTAGAAAAATATCTTTACCCCGAGTCGTGCTATGCCAGCCAAAAATTAAAAAATAATAATAAAAAAAATTTGTAATTTTGTTATTATTGTTATTTTTTTTTGTTAGCTAAATTTTTATGGGTTAATATTTAGGTTCTAATGCCTCAAAACTTATTTTTAGATTTAAAACTAAAATCTAGGGGTAGACGGTTAACCCTTTAGGGATAGTATCACCTAAAAGGGATTCGATCATCCTAAATTTGGTGCTAATGCCTCAATTTTGGTACTACTACTTAAAATTTGGTGCTAATACTTCAAATTTGAATTCCCCTTATAACATCTTTCTTCTTCAATTAAAATTAAAAAAAAAATTAAAAAAAAAAAATGTAAAAGACAAAGCGTTGTGAAACACGCCAAACTATGTCAATTGCAATCCATTATTGTTTCATTGTCTCCAGGCAAAATAACTATTGAAAAAATACAAATTTTTACTTTAGTTACTTATTTTTTTATACACAATTTAACAGATTTTTTATTCTACTATTTATTTTCTTTAAATATTATTTTGTGTGGAAGAGAGTGTGAAAGAAAAATGAGGAGAGAGAGAGTAAAAGGAAGAAAGGGAGACATAAATAATAATAAACAAAGTTTTTAATGTGAATAGTAAATAGGCTAATCAATCTATCGACTATTATTTGCATTTTTTTTCTCTTCAACAGAATAATTATTTTGCAATTTTTTCTTTTAGTATAAATAGTAAATAGACTATTTTCTGCAAAATAACTATTTTGCTGTAGAGAAAAAAAAAGCTAATAATAGTCAAATCTAACTATTATCAAGGATTTGTGGAAAAAGGCCACTGCATTATTATTATTTTTTTTTGGGCGGGGGTGGGGGGTTAGTTCACTGCTTTATTTTTATGTTTTTTTTTTTTTTTTTGGGGGAGCTCGCTGCATTATTGTTAGTGGGGTTAAGGCACCTTTTTAAAGTCATTTTCTTAAAAGCAAATGGACAAAACACCGTTCACTACATTATTGTTAGTGGGGTAAAAATACTTTCTAAAGTCGTGTGCTTATGTCATAAGATAACAACTCTAGAAAAATATATTTACCCCGAGTCGTGCTATGCGGCTGCCTTAATAGCGTCGGCCAAAAATAAAAAAATAATTAAAAAAAAATTGTTATTTTGTTATTTTTTTTGTTTTGTTAACTAAATTTCTATAAGTTAATATTTAGGTTCTAATGCCTCAAAACTTGTTTTTAGATTCAAAACTAAAACCTGAGGGTGGAAGGTTAACCCTTTAGAGATGGTATCACCTAAAAGGGATTCGATCATCCTAAATTTGGTGCTAATGCCTCAATTTTGGTGCTACTGCTTAAAATTTGGTACTAATACTTCAAATTTGGATTCCCCTTATAACATCTTTCTTCCTCAATTAAAAAAAAAAAAAAAAAAAGAGGAAAAATGGCTAACGCTTGGCTGACAATTTTGACAGCCGGAAATCTCTACTCCTTTACCCCCCTAACAATAATGCGAATCCGGCTAGTTTGTTAAAACTTTTTTTTTTTTTTATAGAAATTTTTTTCATATTAGTTTAAAAATAAATTTCTCCAACCCACTCGACTGTTAAGTGTCTTCTAACATGTGAGATAGGCATATTTTCTTTAACATCATTTACACTTCTTTATTGCCCTCTTACTAATTTGGGAACCCAAATATTCATTTTTGAAGAACTCAAACAAACTTGACATTTATTAAAGTGGTTGAAGAAAATTTCTTCCCAAGTGGTTTAGAAAAAAATTGTGTCTTTTTTTTTGAAAGCCCACATACTTCTTCAAACTACCACTCAATTAATAATGTTCCTTAAATTTTAAATTGAGACAATGTCCTCTTCCAAACTACCAAAAATTGTCAATATCCTTGGAATGACGAAAATACTATTAAAATAAAAAATAAAATAAAAAACAAATTCAAAATAAAAACTAAAACTAAATTTAAAAAAATAAAAATAAAAAACTAAGGTGTTAAAATTAAAAATTAAATTAAAAAATCATTTTTTTTCTTCAAGAAAAAAATTATTATTATTTTTTGACTTTATTAGAATATTTTTGTTTTATTGAAAAATATTTATGGTCATTTTTGTCTTTTTGTTGCCCTTAAGAGGGACATTGTCAATGTTTTTGATAGTTTAAGGGAGACATTGTCGCAAATGAAAGCTTAAAAATACATTGTCAATTGGATAGCAGTTTGAGAAAAATATGCAAATTTTTCCTCTTTTTTTTTTCTACCCAAAAGTTAAAATATTAATAAATAATTTCCTACATAACACATTTACATCTAGTGATTTTTTAAAATATGAGATTCTCAGATTTTAAAATCTGACCTCTCCATTACATCTAACAGTCCAAACAAATATAGATGTTTGTTTGTTACCGAAGTAATAATTTCAACATGTCAAACTCACTTGCCTTGGTAACACACAAACCTCTACATTTATTTAGACTGTCGTTAGATATAATGAATGACTCAAATTTTAAAAAATAAGAATATCATATTTTAGAAAATACGAAGATCGGAATCGCTTTGTTGAAATATATAGGCTTTGATACCATTTTGAAATATAAAAATACTAAAATATTAAAGAGAAAGAAAAAGAGAGCGGAAACGAAGAGACACGTGTGGACTACATCTTGTAGAGTAATGATGCAAAGCACGCGGCGTGCGTGGCACGCCCACGCACGCCAGTGCAAAAATTTTTTTTTTTTTTTTAAAAAAAAATAATAAAAAAATAATAAAATAATAAAAAAAAAAAATTTTGTGCCTGGCGTGCATCACTGTTGATGCACGCCAGGCGTGCTTTCCATCATTACTCCATCTTGTATATTCAGTGTATCAAAAAATATTACATAACTCTCTATTTATAAAGAGACAATGAATAATGATCAAGAAACCTTAAAGTAGACCTAGACTAATTAAGAGAATAAACCTTACAAGGAAATATAATAATGGATAATAAAAATATTCTAACATAAAGAAAAATAACTTATTAAGGAAAATATTAATAAACCTAATTTAGAAAATATAAAATATTCCAACATCACCCTCAAACTCAAGGTCTAAGCTGAGTTTGGAAAAGAGAAGAAATTAAAGGCATCCAAAATTGATGGTTGGATCAAGGTAATGTCAGGGAGACAGGCTGAAAATGACGGCCGGAGAAATACCAGAGGACGGAGACAAGCTACTAAAAGAATCCAGCGAAGGGCCAAGCCACAACTGATAATGAGGCCGGAGAAAAGAAACTAGCCGTTAAAAATCCTGTGAAGGTCCAAACCACATGATGCCAAGATTCGTCGACAAAAAAGATGAAAAAAGGCTGAAAGTGACGGCCGGAGAAATACAGGAGAATGGAGACAAGCTGCTAAATGAATCCGGTGAAGGGTCAAGCCGCAACTAACAATAAAGCCGGAGAACGAAAACTAGCTGCTAAAAATCCTGTGAAAGGCCAAATCACATTGTGCCAAGATTCGCCAATGAATAAAACCGTGAATCACAACAAAATTGGAAGATCGTCATAAGAGAATGCTAGAAAACACCATAGAAACATCATAAGACTTTTATTGAAAGCCACAGAAACAGACACGTGGCTCTGACACCGTTAAAATATATAGGTTCTGCAAATTTTTTCTTTACAATTATCTTTCTATTATCTTTTTCTACACGCTTAAAAATACTTTTACATCATGTTAAAATATTATTTCACCCAAACCAAAACAAAAAATCGCCTAAAATGAGTTATCAAACACCACTATAGTGTCGTGAAGAAACAGCAAAAGAGAAAACGTGTGAAGGCGTGATGAACCGTGCCCATACGTGAAGATTTAGGGCTTAGGGCAGACGAAGGAGCCATCGAGGAACCAATCGCGGTTGAGACGAAAACCGTTGAGAATCTATTCAGATCTCTCAGTCCCAGCGTCTGTCATCATCAATGCCAAGATACCGTGGTGTGCGGCGTGTGAAGTTCTGAAGCCCCTCCTCCATCAGAAAATGAAGGTACCAATTTTGTTTGTAAATTTTAAATTTTTATCAGCTGTTAGATGTTGTTTTATTGGGTTCCCAAATCATGTGATGGGTCTAGTGGCTTATTTTTTTCACTTTAATTATTCCCTGATGTATAAATCTGAGTGGATTTCTATCATGTTTTATTACAGAAAGTGATATTGAAGGTGTTGTTGACTGATGACAGATCGAAGCAAAAGGCCATGAAGTCAGTCTCTGGTCTTAAAGGTATAGGGATTTTATCCGATTGTAATTCTACTACAACCCCTTTGGTAGTCTCTGGTATTATGCTTCATGTAATCATGTCGATTGGGATCAAAAGTTGAAGGAAAATCTGTCTCAATTGTCAAATCTGATTAGGCGACTTAGTTTATTTGATTTCTTTCTTGAATTTTCATTGATTTATAGAAAAAAACTGCCAGATCTTAAAGCATGAAGATTTGACTGACTAATTTGGCTGGTTCTTTAACGTAATATTTTAGGGGTGGAATCGATCTCCATGGACATGAAGGAACAGAAAATGACCGTGATCGGGGATATCGATCCGGTTGATGTAGTCAACAAGTTGAGGAAGATCAGCTCCACGGAAATATTATCTGTTGAAACAGCAAAAGAGGTGAAGAACTATGAGCGTAAGAAAGAAGAGCCTAAGAAAGAAGAAAAAAAATGTGAAATGGCACCACCTATGGTGCATTATCAAGCTTATAGCACTTTCCAGCGGTTCCAGCCCAAGGATGATGACGTGGCTAAGCTCGAGAATGCCTACCAGGCCTATAATCCTTACAATAAAAGAAAAAATAATTGAAATCTTTTTTTTTTTACTGTTCTTCAAGAAGAGAAACATATGTACATGCATATTAATGTTTTATGTTGTTTGGAATGGTTTGTTTTGAAGGATGCTTTGTCCCATTTACTCATTTCCAATGTTTCTTAGGTCATGTTTGAAATTGTATTTGAATGGTTTAAAAATGTTTTTAATACTCAAAAAACTAGTTTGAAGAAAAAAGTATTTGTTTGATAAAAAAAATTAAAAGCGTTTTTAAGGGTTAAAAAAACTTAAAAATTGTCAAAACGCACTTTTGACAAAAGCTTAAAAATAAAGTTTTTGCCCAAAAGCTCTTTTTGACTTAAAAGCTCTATTTCTCAAACGTAATTACAAACAGACTTTAAAAATACTTTGCCCCCTTTTTATTATTTTTCCTCTCCAATACTTGAAAAAAAAATTTTAAAAATTAAAAAAAAAAAAAAAAAAAAACTCGGAGAACGATAACTAATTAGCTAGCAAGCTCAGCTAGAGCCCATAACTTTCAAATGGTATATATATTTTATGCAATTTTCTTCCTTTAACTCTACTTCGCTAATTTTGAAATGAAAAGATAATTTATGACCTCTTCTACACTTCTTCAAGCTTCAAAAGAACAAGACCCGGTTGACAGAAGAAGGCTATGGTCTATCTTCCATTCATCAATAAGGCTTGCATTTTGTTATTTTCAAAATGATTTTTAGGCCTTCAATGTCAAATTGTGGTAAAGGTCTTAGAGGAACCCTGAATATTTAGTTGATGTAGACTATAGCATATCAAATCCAACAAATGTTGCAGCAGCAAGGAACAGAGGCAGAAATCAGTTGAGACTAGCTAGCTCCATTGTCTGCCTCGTCTTCTCCTGGAATCACTTATTCCATAACATTTTTACAATGCGAGTACAACCGGCAATTTTTGATACAACCTACAAATCTAACATAAACTCAATACAAAATTAGCAGGTTAAAGGTGTATGGTCTAACCCTTATTAGTTAAATAGATCGAGTTAGAATTAACTTATATAGTCTTGTATCAATGACCTGACACGACTCGAACCTAACATGAGACATTTAGGGCTGATAAATTGGTTAAGACTGAAGGGTATGACTCGTTTAATTAAATGGGTAGACTTATTGTTGACTTATATAATCTTATATACATACCTTAATGCGATATATACAAACATGAATTATTACCCCTAGTTGTGAGATGTTAAGGCAATAGTTTTCACTATAGTAACAATTGCCAATAAGTTCAACATATTTGACCCATATTCTCCTACAAATTCAATAGATCAACAATTAGATTTGTAGTGTCCATCATTGACTTATATGGTGTCCACATAAGTCCACAAATCTAATTGTTGGTTTGTAAGGTAAATGAGCCAAATATAGAGAAAATATTGACCTCTAGCATTTCTCAATTGGAAATAGTAATCTAATAATGAACTTCAATCACTATTGTTTTCCAAAACTGCATTCTCACATTAGGAAAAGAAAAAAAAAAAAAAAAAAAAAACACACTCACACACAACAAATACACTCTCCAAACACATTAACAAATATATTCATTTTTCTTTCCAATTCGAATTTATTTGATTTAAGAAGAAAGAAATGTATACCAATAAATTTGGCATGCACCAAAATTTTGAGTATACTGCTCTGAGTTTACAAGGTTTTTACTTGGTGTAAACCAAATTTGTTCCTATTACTAATGGAAGGGGAAGAATGTGACTGTTATAATGTTAAATTTTATCCATCTGGTAATTGAGGTTTGATGCTCACAATAGCTAGAAAAACTTCATTGCAGGATCCAGGAACTCCCACCAGCAGAAGGCAGTGGATGTCCATTAATTTGGGAACTGAAATCTTTAAGGACCAAGTTGCTCAATGGACTGTTAGTGACTTAGTCACGGGTTAATCAAAATAATTAGAAAGTTATTTTGACTAGTCTTGTAACAAAAATTAGCAAAAAAATGAGCGTCATTTGACTATACATTTTGGATAAAGAAATAACTGGTTATTATAATGTTCAGTAAATTTGTTGAGTAATACTTCAACAGTATTTAAAATAAAAAATAAAAAATAAAAACATGAATTTTTTTTTGAAAAAAAAAATGTTACATAAATAATGATTTTTTTTTTTTTTTTGAGTATTTATATTAAATCCCATGTGAACGCTTGCCTGTGAAGTCTTTAGTTTTAGATTTATTAATGTATATATGGATTTCGTAGTCGTCATTATGAGCCCGTCCTCGTCTGCAATCTGATCCATTCCTACCTACACGGGGCCCACTTTTTTTGTTTGTACATCATCTTCAACGGAACTTGCAAGATAACATTCTTTTTGTCGTTTTGCCCCTTCAATTATGTAACACATCTGGCAGTTATTCCTCACTCTTGCGTATTCCTAAAGGCATTTTATTTTATTTTATTTTATTTTATTTTATTTTTTTGGCTCGAGTCCATCTTAAAGTTGACTTTTTTTCAAAAG
>NC_081542.1:22162632-22177211 GCF_901000735.1 Corylus avellana
GGAAGCAAGATTTTTCAACTCAAACTGAAATTTTTTCTAAATTCATGTTTGGCAATTTTTTAAACTCAATTCAACTCAACTCAAAAAATTTCAACTTAACTCAAAAATTTTCATCCAAATTAATAAAAATTATAAATAAAGATTGAAAAAATAAATAAATAAATTTAGGGTAGCCGAAACACCCCAGGTGGTGGTTGGGCCACCCCAAGCCCAACTGGGGTGGTCCGACCACCCCTTAATATTTTATTATTTTTGTAAACTTCTTATTATTATTTTTTTAATTAAATTTAAAATATATAGAATATTTTATTATTATTTCTATCAATGTGACATAGGTTTTATTTATGGCCTTAGGATATCTCTCAAGAGAGATCCTAATTATTAATTGACATATTTTCTAATTATTTGACATATTTTCAACTATTATAGAGTTGGCTCGGTTGCCTTTATTTTATTTTATTTTTTTTGTAACTTTTCCCTCTCCCCTCTTCCCCGCATTGAAAAAAAAAAAAAAAAAAAAAAAAAAAAAGGGTGGGGGTTGGTGGGGGGTATGAGCATTTTAAAAAAAAAAAAAATAATAATAATAATTTGAACTTTGCTAGTATTATTTTTTATATTAGCTTAGATTTATCTTCTTTTTAAAGTTGGAATGCTTTGAAATGATGGTAATGTGCAAATTTTAGAGTATACATTTTAGGCAAAGTAGTTGCTATTTGCTTCTCGTCTCGTATTTCAAAGCATTTTCATGAGATATCTCATTCTCTTTTCCATTTAAATAAGAGTAGGAAAATCTCACTTTGTAACAACCCTTTTTCCTACGTCAATTAGAAGATCGTACTTTAACTAACATAAGTATGCTAATCTTTGCAAGCAGATTGTACTTTTTTTCCCCTTTCTAACAAGCAGATCATTTTATGTTGATATCTCATGCTTTGGTTTAGAAACAATAAGTTTAACTCCTCTTGTATCCCCCTCCCACGTTCCTGTATTGTATTTGAATAAATAAAATAAAATTATAAAAAATAAATAAATAAAAAGTGGAACCCCTCCAGTGAATTCAGAGCTACATGGCCTAAAAGAATTTCTTTACTAACACATGCCAGCTGGTTCTAAAATGAGTCCCTTTTGTGATCCAAAGTACTAATATCGCCTATTATATATATACAACCTTTCGAGTAATGCCGTTATGGAGAGAATCCGTTTTTTAAAGTGTCAATTATGCTACATAGATTTAATTTAAGGGTGAATTAAATTAAGCTGGAAGAGAAATGATAGGATTATAAAATATTTTACAAAATAATTTTATTGTCCTATTATGATTGAAAACGAGTTAAATTTATATTTTAAAAAATTTAATCATATTTTAAAAAAAAAAAAAAAATTAGAAGCCTAACAATTTTTCAGCTGAAAAGGCTAAAAAAAAAAAAAATTGCTAAATAGAAAATCTCTTTTTAAACCATGAGATGGTAGAATTTGTAAATGGGTTAAAGTAATTCCAAAAATATTTATGTATAATATTTATCCCACAAAAGAAAAGGTAATTGTGAAGTGGGAGAGTGTTGTTCTCAAAGTTAGAATTGTCAGAGTCATTCATTTATGAGGACCTCAAAGGGAAGTTGTAGCATTTAAAACTCTCCGCATCCAATTCCCAATGCTCCAACTACCTCGCATTTACTCCGATGGACGGATGGACGAATGGATGGGACGGATGTGCTCTGCGCCAGCATTGGTGGTGGCTCAGAAACGACCACCCAATTTATCGTGATTCGTGAGAGAGAGAGAGAAAACACATAAGCATGCATGTGAAGCTCATAAATGAGACAATTGGGGCTGAGATTTGTGTCGTCTTCCTGTGGTCCCCCCTCTGGCCTCCACGCACAACAGGACAAAAAGAAGTCAGTTGAGTATAACACGGCCATCAATAATGGGGAGGAATAGGTCTGTCAATAGAAAAAGAGAAAAGAAAAGCAGAAAAAAGTATCCAGCTAGCAAAGGAAAAAATCCAAACACAATTTCGTCCTTATTACATCAAAATCATGTGACCTTGTCCCCAAAAAAAAATAATAATAATAGTCGTTTTTTCTTTACCTGCCAGAAGAGAACAAAGCCATGTGAAAATCTGCTTTTTGTAAATGATCCTCTGATGACTTAGCGATAGCAGTAGTCCTTCTAACATTTCCACCACAAAAGTCTGATTCATGGAGCAGTGGAAAGGACAGAATCTCTGCTGGATCACCGACACACCCGGACATGCAATTTTGTCAAATACCACTAAGAACATCAATACAACAAAAACACTATAAAAATAAGAGTTGCAAGATGATTACCTTTTTTTGTCTAATCAGCAAAATCCAAATATTGGATTTTCTTTTTTTACTTTTTATCAGAACCGGAGAGCTTAAAAAAAAAAAAAAAAAAAAAAATCTTAGTTTCAACAATGAGCTAAACTACCCTTTTTGTTCCATTGATCATTGTGAACTAAAAAAAAAAAAAGTGAACTGAAAAAAATAAATAGTGATACATCATTCAAATTAGAATTTTCTCTATGAACGTGTAATTATAAGAATATTTACATGTTTTCTATACCTATTTTACATCACAATTAACTCTAATTTCTTCTAAGAGAGCCCACACTATCAGGTTTATCCTGATAACACCTCTTTTGCAGCCTCCATCTATTATGTGACACATCATCAATTTAAGAAAAATGCAAGAAATAAAAGTGAGAACAAAATCACACCAAATCAGAGGAAAAACAAACCCGCAGCCGATGGGTCTGGCTGGACCCACGCCGTGGGTCTGGCCAGCGGTGAACGCCTCAATCCCTGCCGGCCGTGACCCGCCTCAAAACCCGTTTTTAATGCCTCAAAACCCGTTTCTAATGCCCCAAAACCCATTTCTAATGCCTCAAAATTCGTTTCTAATACTTCAAAATTTGTTTTTATATTCAAAACTAAAACTTAGAGGTGGAAGGTTAATCCTTTAGAGATTTTATGGCCCTAAAATCTAGTGTATTTTGGTTCAACTTATTTTTGTGCACTTTTTATATTTTTGCTTATATGTCAATTATTGATTGGAAGCTGTAAAAAAAATGTTATCAGGATAGTCATGATAAAAAGTTTTATCTTCTTCTAATCCTCCCGACATATCACTTACCAGTCTGCCTTGAGCTTTCATTTATTTTGGCTCTTGCAATTAATTTGATTTTGTGTTTGTTTGTGTTGGGAGTTAAGCCCCTATAAGGAACTAGCCCATTTTCAAGCCCACTGCATTTAATCGCCCAAGAGTTAAACAGCTATGCAAAACCCACTGACAACTCCAATAATCCAGGCTCACACAGTTGAAGTAGGGGATAAACTCCAATAGCATAATAGACATTTTTGACCCTTAACTAAAAACTCAAACTCATGGATTACTCTACTTTTCCTTTTCAAGTGGATTTCTGACTTTTTAAGTATAAGAGTTATCCTCAACCGGCACACTCTAGCAAGTTCTTGTACTTATACTTTCCCTTTTTTGTTGGAATTTGGATCGTACGAACTTGTAAAATAAATCTCATGAAGGATTTCTCCTGTTAGGGTGGAAATCTTGTGGAGAACAAGAGACCTTAAGAACACACAATCTTGTATTCTCCTGGGACTCCATTTATAGAGTCCCAACTCAACTCTTGACCAAGAGTTGTGTCTCTTGACCAGTTACCTTCATTGAAAGTTATATTACCTTCCTGTATATATTATACAATCTAGTTTGGGTATGATCACACTTATGATAGTGTGATCATTTTATGCACCTTATTTTTTTTAGGTATAACCTAACTCAGTGCTTACCACTTAGAAAACGATTCTATCAGTTTGGCTTATCGGTTTTAAAACATGTACTTTGAGAAGAAAAAAAAAGTTCAAAATGCAATTAATGATAACATAATTTTTAAACTTACAATTAAATGTTTGATAAAATATGTAAAAGAGTGTCATTTGTGTCAACTAAGCGTTTAAAATCATGTATTTTTAGAAACACGCTCCTTTGACTGTAGCACAAAAAACAAAGGTTTTTTTTTTTTTTTTTTTTTGTCAATTTCAAACCATTTTTTAAAAATAATAATAATAATAAGAAATAAAAAAGAAGCCCCAAATAAAATACTTTTTATAATTTTGTTTAAAAATGCATTTTTTTCTCTTATCCAATTAGCCTTCCTAAGGAAAGTAAACTTTGTTTGATAACATTTTTTTTTCTTCGTTCTTTTGTTTTCTATATCATCTTCATGACATAGCAAGATATTATAACACTGTTGAAGTACCCTTTAAAAATGCATTATTTGTTAAATTAATGATTAAGTGATTAAATTTATCTCTTTTTGTTGCTTTGTCTTTTAACAATGATTCTACTTCCGAGATAATATTTGTGAAATCAGAAAAAAGTAGTAGACTCTTTGGTTAAAAGAAAAACAGCAGTTGCCTCGACCTCACAAGGTAAGAAAGTTAAGAAAATTCATATTGAACTTTGTGTATCTTACCCCAAGTATAGAGTCGTTCATTCTCCTAGGAATCTACCTCCTAAAAGGTTTATCCCTACTTGTCATCATTGTGGAAAAGTTTGTCACATTCGATCCAACTGTTTTAAATTGAAATTTCATGTGCATAAAATAAAAATTTTGTTTTTAGGAAAGAACCTTTGAGGTTATGCACAATGATGATGGGAGGTTTGTCTAGATTAGACAAGATTGAAAATGTTCACGTCTCTACACCTTCTTTCAAGAAGGTTTGGGTTAGGAAGGATTATACCATTCACCCATTGAGGGGAAGTAAATAACATGTCTAGAAATAGTTGTTTTGCCTATTTTTGAAAATCTTAGAGCATGTTGTTTTTCTTTACTTTGCATTTTTTTTTGTTTTTGCTTTCTAGTTTATGCATTGCAATTTTTTTTTGTTGTTACACTTTTTGTGTGAGTGTATACATGTTTGTTTTAAGATTCTTGTTATGAGGCATATTCATAAGGATTTTTCAAGAAATTCATATGTTATGATATTTGAAAGGCTTATAGATGAAATGTTGTGTGCGAACCTCCAAGGCTTTTGTTTACTTGCTAATCAAGTGTTCATGAATGTGTAATGTCTTGTGAAGACCTAGAAGTAGTTATTAAACCAAATCATTATTTTGCAGTGGGACTTATAAGATGTGATGAAAGTTTAATGGTAAAGAACATTCATGTATTGCCTAGTGTAATCTCAATTCAAACATGTTGTTTTTCTTTGCTGCCCTTCTCTGTGGTTTATTTGTCTTAATACATTTTTTAAAAAGGAATTGGTGTTAAAAAGATGTTTGAAATGTTAAGATGGATATATACTTTAAATGCTCTTTAATTGCTTAATTGGAAATCTTCTTAATTTATGTACCTATGCAAAACACTTATCATGCTTGAGTTGATTATCTTTATAATGAAATATTATTAATCCATTCAAGTATGTATTATTGTGGTACTTTCATTTATACTATCTCTATGTACTTAAGCTTCAAGAAGGAATGTCAATCCATGACAAATTTGTTATGTTAAACAAACCATTTGCATAGGATGGATTTTTTTTTTTTTTGTGGGTTAAAATTGACCAAATGTTGGTTGAACCTAAAACCTATAAATTTCAGTTCAAACACTTATGTCTTGTACTTTAATTTTTATGAAAAACACGTTTTCAAAGAGAAAATCTAAAGTGAAATGTGCAAAATGCCAAAATATTCCAAAAAGGAAATTTTCATTGTGTCAATTTTTTGTGCTTGGCTCATCCATAATTAAAATTCTGGATGTAGTTTTGAGCCTTGTGATAAGACTAAGGAGAAAATATTGGATGAGGGTGACTAGACCCTAGTAAGGTTTGACTTTTAACCTAACAAGATATGAATTTCTTTCTATGGTTTGGAAGTTTTAATGAGCCTTCTTTATCAATATATGTTTGTCCATTGCTTGACTCTTGACTGTAGGTTATCACACACAACACATATAGCATAAATAGGGATGGTACATAATGGCATGACATGAGTTGCAACAATGATTTTATTTATTCATTTTTTGATATTCTTGCATGCTTTTGAGTTTTTTTTTTTTTTTTTGGTACATTCAACAAGAGTTTCTCCTAATCTACAATTTTTTATCATTTATTGGATATGCTCTTCTTATGAATACTCCTGCTTGAAACATTTTTCCCTTGTTGATATTGAGTCACACATTAAGGGGGAGTTTTTGCTGATGTTTCTTCATGATCTTGGATTACTTCATGCATGTTCTGTTATTTGTGATCATGAGTTTTATTTTGATATTCTTGTTCCACATATGCCTTGATGTATTTTGTAAAGTGTTTCAGGAAACATGAAGACCTTTTGTCATTCTGTGACAAAAAGGAGGAGTAAATATGGGGAGATGATGGGATTGGCTCGGCATTTTGGTTTTGTCACCGAATTGCCAAAAGGGGGGGGGGGGTTTGTTAGTTCTTGTGTTGGCTTAATTCAGTTCCAAAATACATAAGTTACTGTCTACGGGCTCAAACACTGATATAGAATACTCAGAATCAAATCTCCACCGTTCATAATGTAGATTCATGTGTCATGAACGTTCCTGCAAAATTACAGCTCAATCGGACTACAAACGCCCATCGATCGAAGATTTTGATCAAGGCTTGACGGCATTTCCAAAATGTTGTTTTCTCCCAACTGCTGGTGATGTCTAGACAGGGTGTTAGGCTATCCGGACAGGCTTTCCAGCAAGCATCTTTTTGCTTCGCAAGGCCCTGTCCGGACACAGCCCATTATCCTGTCTGGACACCCCGTACCTATTATGCCCAAAAACATGTTTTTAGTGGGCCTAGGTCTAGGGTTTGATGTACTGATATATATACAACTTTATAGAAAAGAGAGACACAAATTTTCGCCCTCAAAGAGTTCGTCGGGGGCTGAGCTAAGAGAGATCATATGTGGTGAGCGTTAAATTGAATCTCTTAGAGTTTTATTTATTCCTTTGATAAATCTACAGTTGAGAAGTCTATCAAAATGGTCTAGTAAAGGAGAATCACGTTGAAGAAGATTGTGAGTAAGGAGACAAGTTGTAGGCTTGTCGATCTTATAGAGCCAAGGTCTTGCAAAGGGTTGTAAGTGTTCCTAGTGTCAGTAATCTCAGGATAATCTTTTGATAGTGATTTCCTGAGTTTAGGTACCCCGGAAAGGTTTTACTTTTAGATCGGTTTTTAAAAGGTTTCCTATTCGTAACCAAAATATCTGTGTCTGCCTCTTCATTGCATATATTTTGGATGATTGAATTGTTTATTATTTCATAGTATTAATTTCGTATAAATTGTGATAAACAAATTTTTAGAATCGACATAGCATTTTTAAAAATGGATTCATTTTTCTACTTAGTTGGTGTGCTAAGACGTGTGCTTTTTCTGTGTCTATTTAATGCAGACGAAAACTTTGTTAGACTTAATTTTTCTGGTGTGAAATGGTGGTTGAGAGGAGTTTACTTGTTTTCATCAAAGAGGAATATCAAAGGAATATTACAAAATGGACACCCCATTTCTGCATGCGCGTTAATCGTACGTGTACACGTTTTTGACCCAACATAACATAACCTCAATCTCACACGTTTCATTTTCTTTTGCCATTAATTGACTAAATTATACCAAATCCATATATTCCTCAACCAATCACCTCTTCAAATTCCTCCTTAAAACCATCCCCATTACTTTTCTTTTTCTTTTTTTTTTTAAAAAAAAAATGCTAAAATTACTCTAATCTACAATTCTTTCACAACTTGTTGATACATATGTGATTAAAAGGTGTTAATTTTTTTTTTTTAAATGGTTGATGCGGCTTTAATCACATGTCATAATGTATCAATAAATTGTAAAAGAATCATAAAACAGTTGAAAGCATAGCATTACTCTGAGCGAGCCCATATGGAATCACATTCGAAAATATAATTTTTAAAACTATAAAAAGTTTCATTTTATATATATTAATATATGTGCGTTTTGACCTTTTTTTTTTAGAACAAAAAGTTAAAGAAATAATTTTAAAAACTTGTTAAGATTTTTAACGCAATTTCAAGCAAACTTAATTTCAACCTTTTGAGATCTATTTACATATTTGTAAGTAGACTAATCCCCCCTCCATTGATATCTTATTTCAAGAGTATTAATCAACACTATAATAAGACAACATTCTCTCACATATTAGAAGAAAACATTTAAAATTAGTATTTATCTCCATTCTCACATGGGTTTAGCCCCATTTTCAAATAACTCTTCTTTCATCCAAATTTTGAACAGAAAATATTGCACACCAAATATGAACAAGATTTATAGACTGGTGGCTAGCTAGCAATATATGGTGGCCATAACTTTCAAATGGTACATTTAATTCCTTTGTTCAAAGTCTTTCGAAATTATCATAGCATTTATGACCTCTCTTGTACTTATCAATCCTCATAGGAACAAGACTCGTCAATGAGGAATAAGACATTGAGAATGGAGAAATCATTTTATACTTCAGATTTGATTGACGCGAGATACATTTGCCGACAATGGCTTAATGCTCGCTCTATTTTGCATTAAATATGAGTTTTGCCTAATTTTCAAACTGTTCATTCCATCTATCTTTCATCCAAATCTTTAATCTTGTCTTGGTTTGCACAAAGATACATCTAACTAAGAACATTCACACTAAATTCTTTATATTTATCTTTTTTTTAAAAAAAAAATATTAAACAAAACTCTTAAAAATACACATTTAGTTAGCGAGCTTCATTCTTTACTTTATTTTAACTATCGTCAGATTCACTCTCAACATGACAATAGCCAAAAAAGTGAAAGTTATAATTTTTAAGATTATTTTTACTTTCCCATGGCTAAAATGTGAAAGTTTTGCTTTCCCAAAAAGTGAAATACCCATTTAAGCTTATTATATAATGGTTTAAAACTAATAAAAAAATAGTATTTAATTAAAATGGATAAAGACATAGAAAGTTTGATATTTAGTTCATTTTTAAAAATTAACTTCCTGAATTTGATAAAGTAAATGTTTCTTCTCAAATTAAACCTTTTTTTTTTTTTTTTTTTTTTAATATTTAACTTTTAGTTGAAGAGTTCATTGTGAATGCTCTAAGCTCTAACATATGCCATAGCAAACACCGAAGATTTTCATTCGAATGGGGCTGGAAGAATTTCTTCTAATATATATAATATACTAAATTGACATTTGTTATTAGGATCACAAAAAAAAAATAAAAAAAAGTCTTTGGAATGATCAGAACATTTATGACCTCTTCTGGACTTCAAGCTTCCAAGGGACAAGACTCTGGTGGCCGAAGAAGGCTATGGTCTCTCTTCAATTCATCAATAAGGCTTGCATTTTGTTATTTAGAGGATGATTTTTTAGGCCTTGAATGTCAAATTGTGGTGAGGAGGGTCTTTAGAGGAACCCTGGATATTAAAGTTTATGTAGAAATCAGTTTACACTTGCTCCATTGTTTCTCTAATAATTTTACTTATTAAGTTGTAAGTAAGGCTTTCAAATTTTAACATAATCTGTGAATTTGACACAAACCCAATATAAAATTAACGAGTTAGGATTGAAAGTTCTAACCCATTTATTTATATGAATCGGGTTAAGATTTACTTATATAGTCTCCAACACACGGCATTTATGACTAAATTTTTTACATGATCTGCAAATTTAACACGAAATTAGTTGATAAGGTATGACCCATTAATTAAATGAGTCACGTTAAAGTTTACCTATATAGTCTTATACTCATGTCTCAACGCAATTTGAACTCAACATATAAATACAAATTATCACCCCCTAGTCGTGGTTTGTTACGGCGTTGGCTTGTAATAACAATTTCTGATAATGAAATGCTTCGAAGGTAATAGTGAGCATAACTCTCTGAAAGAATTAAAGATGAAAAATGATACACATACTTTTAAATGTTTGTTCCAAGTGTACATTTTCTAATGTTATAGTAAAAATCACAGTTGGATTCTACATATACTTTTATCTATTATTTTATCTAATGGTAGCAAAGTGAAAACTAATATTTCTTATTGATGAGACTCCACAAACTGCGATTAGAGTTGTGAGACTAGCCATACTCTTTCAGGTAACACAGCAGAGCGTCATCACCTCATCTCTGAAAAGACAACAAAACACCACCAGAAAAAAGTAGCGGAGGAGCATGCCATTGCAGACATCCCTGAAAAGACACTACTTGGCGCGTGAGAAACATGCTCCGGCACACAAAAATCTGTTGGTTGATGAGCGCAGAAGCAATGGAAAGCGGAGAAGCCGACCGAGACAAGTATATCTGAGTATGAAGAACTAGATCTTGATCTAAAATAAAACCACCAAACACAGAGACTACAAAAAAGACATTGATCACTGCTACTAGGGGAGGAAGAGGGAGAGGGTTCCCTCCTCTGTGTGTGTGTGTGTTAAATGTTTTCAACTTCTCGTAGTTCTAGTCTTCTAGATAAATATTATTTACTAAAAATCATATGAAAGAAATAAGGATTAATTTCTTTTTTGTTGTTTTAAAAAATAGGGTTAAATGCAATTTTAATACTTGTGGTTAAGGCCAAAATCAAATAGCCCCTTGATTTATCGTAGAGATTGATTAAAAATTTGAACAGCATCTGGAGAGAAGTAACAAATTAATATTTTTAATAATTACTTATACCGGTTGTAACACTTTTTAAAACTGAGAAAGTTGTTTGATTATGACCTTAGGTCCTTAACAACAAGGATTAAAATTGCATTTAATCCTTAAAAAAATAATACACAGATGGTACCTCAATAATAGTTAAAAATAAAAATAGTATATTCGTCTAAATTTCGTTCAAAAATTAATGAAAATCCATGTCAACACCCCTAAAAAATCAACAAATGTCCATATAACTAATTAGAAATTTTTTTTTTTAAAAAAACAATTTTAAATTAAAATGATTAAAAATATTAAAAAATTAAATTTAAACAGAAAAAGAAAAATTGGAAAGGCAAAATACATTTCTTGGGGGTGGTTCGGCCACCCGGTTTGGCTTCGGGTGGTTTCAACCACCCCAAGCGGGCCAATTTGAGGTGGCTATACCACCCACTCCAAAAGGCCAATTAAAAAAGAAAAATAGAGTTGACACTTGGGGATGGTTCAGCCACCACCAAACTGACTGGTCTAAGATAGCCAAAACCATTTTAGGTTTAATGAGCTGGCTCGGCCACCCGAGCCACCCCCAACAGCCTTGGCAAAACTACCTCCATTTTGCAAGTTGGGTGTGGATCCCCCCCAAATGAGGCCACCCCTTTTCTATTTTTTTAAAAAAAATTTAAAAAATATATTTTTTTAATTTCTAATTATATATATGGACACATGTCAATTTTATAGGGGTGTTGACGTAAATTATCGTCAATTATTGAATGAAATTTAGACGGAAATAACCTCTCTATTTTTAACTATTACTTAGGTATCATTTGTGATATAAAACAAAATCGAAGGAATTAAAAATGCTAAATCATTTAAATAGGTGAGGGACTTGGGGTTGGAGGACGTAGGTGAAGATGAGGAAGATGGAGTCTTCATAAAGAAGTTTTGGGTTGATAGAAAAAGGAAAAATCTGAGAAACTGTTGACTCGTTGAGCGAGACGAGAGAGAGAGAGAGAGAGAGAGGGGGGGGAAGATCTATTCGATTAAAAAATATATATATTTTTTCCTTTATTTAAATGCACGAAAAAATCTTTAAAAAAAAAAAAAAAAAAAGAGCAGTTTAATTTCATTATTAAATATTAGGATAAATTCTTATTAACCCTTCAAAATTGCCATCATAACGATAATTTTCTTTGAATTATTAATTGTAACAATTTATCTTCAAAAGTTCTTCTTAATCCAAGTAAAATGTTACAATTATCCCTATAACATTCTAAATAAGACAAACATATTTCTTAAAATTAAAATAAAAAATAAATAAATAAATAAAGTGAAAAATAAAAAAATAAATATATTTAAAATTTTTAAAAAATAAAATATTAAAAATGTTCGGAGGTGGCCGAGCCACCCTGAATCGCCGGAATGGGGGTGGCTCGGCCAAATAGCTCGCTCAACTCTCGTTGACGATTCCGGGAACATCGACCATGTTTTTGCCTCTGAGAAAGCCAAGGCACGAGATAATAAGAGTGTTTCCCTACTTTTTACGCTAATCGACTCCTATTGTGGTGATTTCTGATTTGGGTTTTTTTGTTGCTGGTTTTGCAGGCTTGGGTTGTGTCCGGTTCGCCGCAATCGACTCTGTGCGCGTTGGGGAACGGATGCGGATGCAGACAGGGCTCGAGCCATGGAAGCCCAAACGGGGCCTTCCCAAGCCTCTTCCCCACCGGCGACCTGGGATCTGCTTTACGCTGCTGCGGGGGAAGTAGCTCGAATGAGGATGAACGAAGATGTGTACGGGCTCAACCATGGCAGAGGTCTCTTGGGTCCTCTGAGAAAGCCCTCTCCAGTCGCTCTTCCTGTGAAAAACAACCCCAACTCTGATGTTGGATTTGTCTCACACCAGTCACTCTCTCACCAGCAGTTGCAAATGCAAGCCACTCAAGTAACCTCTCGTGCACTGTGCTTTAATCAGACCCTCGAAGCTTTTTAATCTTTGTTGATTATTTATTGGACTTTTTTGTGTTTTTATTTTAGCAGTTTCAGCAGCTAAGACAGCAGCAGATGATGAAGCAACAGGGGGACTGGACGATACCAACAGCGCCAGACGACCCAGGAAATGGTCCAAAACAGAGGGAGGAACAGAGAGTACGTCGGAGCCAGAAACAGTCGCCCTCTGGGTTTGTCCCCTTCTGCATAGCCCACTCAGCAAATGGTCGGGCAACCTTCCAGGGCCAGGGTGCCGGCCCACCCTGGTTTAGTTTTATTTTTTAGTTTTAAATTTTTAGTTTTTATTTATTTATTTATTTTTTTTTTTGGTAAGTTTTAGTATTTTGTTTTTATTTTAGTAAGAATAATTTCATTATTTTACGAGCGTTGGGATATATTGTCATTATTTTAATAATTTGAGGATTAAATTGTCTCAATTAATAATTTGAGAAAAAGTTATCATTGAAGTGAGGGCTGTTAAGTGAGCGAAGCGTCTCGCGAATAAGCTTGGGCTCGGCTCGGCTTATACTCGACTCGAATATTAAATGAAACGCTTCATGAACACAAATTTTGGCTCGAATATTAAACGAAGCAAGTTCGGCTAGATTCGGCTAAGCTCGTGAGTAGCTCATGAGCTAGCTCATATAAGGCTTACCTCACTTATTAGGCTCGGCTCGTATATTTTTTATTAAGTAACAAATAACAATATATAATCAACGTTACTCATTTACTCAATAATAACAGATATATTATATACCTTTGTTTTTTTTTTTTGTTATTTATGCATATGTGTGTATATATATTATATATATGTATTGTATATATTAATATAAAAACATATAAGAAATATATATAAAATAACAAAATATATGATATTATCATTAATCATTTTATCATATGATATAATCATATAGTACAACCGTACAAGTTATTGTGTCATTTAATACAAATATTATAATTAGATAGTTTATACTTTGGAAATTGGAATCGTATATATCACATAATCATTAATCATTATATAATCATATGGTATATCTACATAAGTTATTGTGTTATTTAATCAATACATTATAATTATACACTTTATTCTTATAAAACATATATGATTTATCACATGATCTTAGATCTAAGATAATATTAATATTAATTGTGAGATAATATGATCATAAAATTTAAGTATGAATGTACGACCATTAGATCATATGAATTTATTACTTAGAGTTTGTGTATTACTATTAAATTAAATGATTAATAATTAAGTAACTAATATGTTTCTTATAACTTATACATTATAATCACAATTTACGGTAAGTAAAAGCTTAACAATTTAAATTTAAATCATATATCATGAATCGTGATAATGAGAACATATAATATAAATATATAAGTTATAACAATTAACATTGACCCATTACCCATATAAATTAGATAATAATACAACCATATAACCATATAAGTATATAAATATTTACATATAAGATACAATATATATTAATATTGACATTATATACTTGACCCGTGTTAAGCATTAACATTTTAACATATTAACTAAATAATACTATATGTAATATGACAATAGTGATTACTGTGTGTGTGACATAAAGCGTTTTACTTTTGTGATTTAAAAAATATTTAATCTAAAATAATAAGAAAAAAAATACGCGATTAAAAAACACAATTTTGAAAATTGTAATTATTGAAATTAAAATAACAAACTGACCCTAAATAATACTACATAACACAATTTTTATTCTTAATTCTTAAATTTTGAATTTTGAATTTTTTATTAAGTTTAATAATTTAATTGAATTTGAATTTGATATATGGAATATAAGTGTAATCGTAGCCGTCCAAAATATTTTGATAATTTAATAGCCGTTGGATGATATTAATGGATGACAGCTATCAAGCATTT
>NC_081542.1:22177311-22237834 GCF_901000735.1 Corylus avellana
GAATCAAGAAATCATCTGAAAACATTCTCTAGTGAAAAGCTAAATCACATGTTGCATAATCAGAAACATTCATTTGATAGAACTGGATTGGGCTTTGATAAATCTGTTGTTTCTTCTACTAATGTTTCTTCTCCTTCAAAGTTAATTTTTGTGAAACCAGTTTGTAAAGAAGAAAGCTTGACTAAGAAGAAGGAAATGTATCCTCCAGTTTCAAGAGGTGAGAAAGGTAAGAGAATTCTAACTGATTCCTATGTGTCTCGTTCTACACCGAGACGTGCTCATATGCCAAGGAACCAACCTTCTCAAAGGTTCATTCCTACATGTCATCACTGTGGTAAGATTGGGCATATTCGCCCTAATTGTTTTCAGTTGAATAATCATGAGTCAAAAAGAGACTATTTGCATTCTAGGGATAGTCATGAGGAATTATTCAACATGCTAAGGGGTGTTATCGCCCAGTTAAATGACTTGGACAAGAGTCGCACTTCTGTTCCCAAAATGAAGAAAGTTTGGGTTAAGAAAGTTGATATCGTTCACCCGTTAAGGGGGAGTGGTATTGGACTCACCTAGTTTAGGTGGGCACATTGCATGCCTAGGACAGACTTTGCTTATATATATATATTTGTGTCCTAGTGTCATAGTTTGTTGGGTGTTTATTTTGTTTTGTTTAAATTTTTGTTGTTGTTTGTTTTTGTTGTTTGTGTTTTGGTTCTTTTAACATGTTCTGTTTTGAGTTCATTTAAAAAAAAAAAAAAATTCAAAAAGACAAAAATATTTTAATTTGGCTGTTTTTTTTTCTTTTCTTTTTATTTGTCTTATGTACCCAGATAGTCCATGAATTTCTCATGTTGCTTTCATGGATTTAATTCCTTGCATCTTGGAATATTCTAAATATGCATGAGATAAACAATTGTTTCAATGGACTTGTTTTTGTGGTTACCTAAAGCTTAAGCGTATGTGGTACATTTTACCTATGCTTAATTCTTACACACACTTAAGCTTAATTTGAGGAAATTTTTTAAAAGTGAGGTATGATAGGTAACTACATGAGGTGTTTTTGACTAGTCATATTTTTTTTTAAATTGACTATATGCTAGTTGAACCTAGGGCTTAAAAATTCCTGCATTCTTTCTTTTGTATAAAACACCAATTGTTTAAAGACACTCTCTCAAAGAGAAAAAGAATCAAAATAGTGAAAAAAAAAAAAAAAAACATGTTCCTTATGGAATTTAATTTCACTGTGTCAAACTTGTGCTATTTTTTCAAAAGAGGATTGTATTGGATGAGAGTGGCTAGGCCCTAGTATGATAAGGTTTGACTTTTGATTGAATTTACTTGTCAAAACCTCGTGTTGGTGAAACTTTCTCCTCTTTTGTAAACTGGTATTTTTTCTCTCATTAAATGGCTTACACACACAACACACAAGCAATGGTTGAATGGATCATTTTTTCTTGGCTTGGGTTAAACAATATGAGTTTCTTGTCGTTTCTAGTCTCATGTATATTTTGCATATTTGGAGTATGTTTGGGATATTCATTGCTAAAATACATGAGTTGTTGATGTGTGTATCATGTGTGTTCATTTGACTTTTGAGGGGGAGAAATTTTTTTTAAGTTTCTTGTTGATTATTAAGTCTTATATTGAGGGGGAGTTTCTGTTATTCATGATCTTGTTGTCTTCTTCATGCGTTTTCCTATATGTGATCATGAAGTGTTTGATTATTGTTTTTCCTGTTCCACATATGCCTTGATGTTTTTGTGTTGAGTGTTTCAGGAAACATGATACCTTTTGTCAATTTGTGACAAAAAGGGGGAGTATAAAAATTGGGGAGATGATGGTGACTCGTCCGATTGATTTTGTCACCGAATTGCCAAAGGGGGAGTTTGTAAGTTCTTGTTGGCTTAATTCGGTAAGCAAAATGGTGACCAAAAGTGCCAAGATTCATCATCCATTCAATTACCGTTCGAACGAGAAGAAGTGCCGTTCGGATGCTCGAAGAATTCTATTTTTCTCGAGAGCCTCGTCTGCAATCTCGTTTGCAATCCCATCCGGACGAGCTCGATAAATAGGAATTCCCGAGAGCCTCGTCTGCAGTCTCGTCTGAATCCTGTCCGGACGACTTTTACTAAAAAGGCCATATCTTGAGTTTCAAGCCTCTGATTGGAGCAATCTTTGCGGCGTTGGAAAGCTAACTCAAGGATATACAAAGTCATGTTTCACAAGGTTTAGCTAATTCCAATGTTTACTGGGTCAAAACGGGCGATAAAGAGAAGACTACGAAGCTGGGCGGAATGGCTCGTGTGCAATCTCGTCCGGACGAGATTGCAGACGGCCATGGGTTAAAAACACTTTCTGGCTGTGTTTTTTTGTCCCGTCCGGACGGCACATGTTCCCGTCCGGACGCCGCGTACCTGTAACAGTTTTAAATGAATATAAACTCTTTCCTAGGTCTAGGGATGATGGGGCTATTATAAATACACCTCTATAGAAAGAGAGAGGTACGAATTTCTGCATCTAGAATTCGCTTTTGTGTACTAAGAGGGTAGAGTCTGTTCTCTCTCTTAGAGTGATCGTTTGTGTTTACTTGTTGATTGTTGATGCGAAGTCAACCGGAGTTCCGGTGAAGGGAGATCACGTAGAAGGATTGTGCCAGCTGTCTCTGGCAAGGGCTACTGCGGTAGAAGGCAAGTGGGTCGCTTGTCTTATACAAGATCGTGTCAATTGCAAAGGTTTTGTAAGTGTGAACGTCTTGTAATCCTTTATTCTTTTACTGAGTTAGTTGATTTCCTGGGTTTGGCTGCCCCGGAGAGGTTTTACAATTAGAGAGTTCTCTAATTGGTTTCCTCTTCGTAACCAAAATATCTGTGTTGTTTATTGTTTATTGTTTCATATATTTTTGGTTGTTTATTAATTGTTAGGTCAGATCTATTTTCGCATAAATTGTGTGAAACACCTATACATTCAAAATAGGTGTCGTTTGGAGTCGTTATATAGAATTTTCACAGTTCAACAGTTTTTTTACAAAATTGGTCTGTTTTGCTGCAATTGCAACTTGAAGAGCATTCAGCTTCTGCTGTGTTATGGGAAGTTCCCATAGAGTGGGAGCATCCATTTCTTGGGGAAGTTCCCCTTTAGCGGCATCTCGATATTCCTTATATTGGTTGTTAGCACTTTGCCAATCACCTTCTAGTGCAGCTCGATAGAGAGAATTTCTTATGTTGGAAGAATCGCCTGCAATTTTTCCAAGTAGCATAGGTATTAACTGCAGTATTTCTGTGATAAATCATTCCATTTAGATGCTAAGAAGCTGGAAAAGAGAGGACTTACTCTCATCAGTTTGATTTTCGTTTGCATGATCATCTACTACTAGTGCTACATGTGATGTTGGAATTTGTTCGATTTCAAAAGGAGTCCTTTGAGGCATGTTGACATCGCCTACCTCTTCCATGTTTTTTTTTTCCTGATATCGTAAGAAATCAAATCAGATAGAAAAATTAATTGATTCATTAAAATAATTATAACGTTATGTATACATAGAGCACTTAATAACTAGGTCAAGTGATGAAGAGTGACGAGTACAAAAAAAGAAAAATAGAAAAATACTAGACTGCATCACATTTACAATTTTTTTACAACTTGTTGACACATATCATCATGTGATTTGGGGTGTTACATTTCTTTTGTTTGTTGACATGGCTCTAATCACATGCTAATTATGTTTGTCAACAAGTTGTAAAAAATAGTAAAGAAATTATAGGTATAGCATTACTCCAAAAATCAATATGAATTGATAATGATGATTTATAATGGTAATTGTATTGGACACTATAAGACTTCAATCCCATATTAGGAAAATGTATAGTTAACATATTATAGAGCGGTTGAATTATAAAGAATCTCATATATAATAAATTTTACATTGGTTCCTTATTATGTGAGACTAAGTTTTATACAAGCAATTCCGAAAAGCTCTAATTGAAACTTGACTAGTCCTTTTTGTAATGATAGCGCAGATTCATGTCGCTAGTGCTTACAAAGCATTGTATGAGATTACCATTGTCTCATATTGGGAATATGGGTAGCTAACATATGATGAGTGGATTATAAAGAAGTCAAGCTTTAAAAGTACGTAATTCTATGGAGCTTTAATTGTAGCTTAACTAGTCTTTTTAGAGTGAGAACGCATATATATATATATATGACTAAAAAATAGAAGAATAATTCTAAGTAAAATGTTTTTCTTGTTCATAAATAACTTGACTAGTCTATTTATTGATCCTTTTCTTTTTCTTTTTCTGTTTTTTAATCTGGTTTTTCATAAACTTTTCTTCTACCAAATTTGTAAAATAGTAAAAGAAGAACCACCATGAGAAAAGTACAAGATTATTATTTTAAAAAAATGAAAGAATATACTGATTCCAAAGTAATTAAAAATAATAAAATAATGGTAAGGAGAAAGAGAAAAATTCTAAAGTCATGATGATAACAACAATTATGGTACATGACATTACTTCTTACTATTCGAATTCTAGCCGTTACAGATTGAGCTTCAGAGCCTCTCGAGTCCTGAGCAATCCGAAGAAACGGGAAGTCTTTTGATAGCCTGAATTGTAGGAGTTTTGGCCAAAAAGTCCGCTAGATTTATAAGACAATATCCATCATTATTATAGACAGATAAAAACAAATGGACAAAATACTGTTCAATACAGTATCGGTACGTAGTCCAGTACATTTACTCTTTGAATGTCGTTTTCTTCTTTTAAAACAGATAACGTTTTATAATAATTAAATAAATCTACAAGAAAATTTCTTCCAATAATAATCAAGCAAAGGTTTCGTACTTAGGAGCTGAAAGTGACAATGAATCTATCTCTTCTTCTTCTTTTTTCTTTTTTTTTTTTAATTAGTGGCAAGTTTCATAATTTTTAAGGTTAGTGGCCATTTCGTAACTTCCTTTGTTAATCAGATTAGCACCCCAGACATTTTCTATCTAAAATAATGGTAAAAAAACTTTAGTTTTGTGTTGGTTCTTGGCTGAGGATGACGTGGATGATCAGACCATTAATGAGGAAGAGGAAGATGAAGATGAGGCTGCATCGCGGCTGTGCGATCATCAACCCTTGTGGAGTACAATTCATGTGCTGATCAGAATCAGTTCACCATCCCCGAGCTAATTATTTCCATTTTAGGAAGCTTCTTCCATGACAAATGCATTTTTGTGTATGGAAGTATGGAAGGCGACGAGGGCGAAGAATGGAAGGACCTGGCATAAACCCTAGAATAATATCTAGGACAAGAACAATAGAATCGTCATGAAGATTTTAGGAAACTTTTCTTTTTCTGGAGAAAATGAATAACGCTAACCCTTTAAAGCTAGGGAATTCAAACGCACTTCATTGCTGATCAAAATAGGGAATTCAAGCAACAGTGTGCTTAATTTGTCGCTTTGGTTTTTAAAATTGACAAACGGTAGCAGGCAATTAGTTCACAAATCTGCTTGAGACTGTGGTCCGGCAGTGGCACGGCTTGAGGAGGTGGTGCATCAGCTCGCACAAATCTGCATGAGGAGGCCCACAAAAAACTAAGATGTTTGTTCAAATGGGTTTGGTGTAATCTAGTGAGATAGACACATCAGCATAAAGGCTTGGGTTGGCCCAGTCACACGAGCCGCCGCCTCTAGCGTGTTAGGTAGCAAGTAAAAATGAGACATTGTGCTCTTGATGCTAAAGTAACATATAGAGTTGGTTGACACATTGATATGTCGCCTTAGCAAGGGCTAAGATGAGGTTTATTCTTTTTAAAACCATGCATAGATAGCCCACAATCCATGTAGCCTATGATTACCTAAATGTGAGACCTTAATTTGGCGCCTCAAGTGGCGAGCAAATGAAGGACTCGGATTAAGCACTTAGGTAACAACTAGAATAAGATCTATACGGTGTATTAAGTTTAGACATATGTTCTTTTGAAAAGAGAACTCTACTGTAGCATGTATTTCATTTTACTTATGCTTATTCGATCAACAATGGAGGAGAGTGAACCGATCCTACTTCCCATGGTTCATTGTTAATGACCTTATGTGTGCCATTTGTGATCTTTGGCTATGTCAAGAGGTTATGGTTTTAGCCTATGGTACTTTAGCACATTGCCTATGACCATGTCTGATGCAATCTAAAGGGGCATTTATGAGGAAGCAACTGGACCGAAATTGATAGATATGAGGGCAAAAAGAAGACTATTTGGTAACACATTTGTATTATGTAGCTTCTTGAATGTTGCAACATAACCATGGATGCAACATGTTTTGTGAAGGTTAAACACTGCTATGAGATGTTGGACTCGAAAAGGATTAGAGATGTTTAATTTGATGTGGCGAAATGAGTCGGGATATAATGATAAGGATGCTTTGCTGGTCTTTACAAGATTTGGTATAATGCTCCCAACCTTTTATGTAGGTGTGCTCGGTGGTCGCATAGTCTATTGGTATAAACATGATCGAAAATAGATAAAGAAATGCATGATTGGGTCGTCCCACCATGTGCAAGCGAGAGATGTAACTGTTCAAGGTTAGCGCCCATTAGTGAGCAACCTAATTTTTTTGATGCGTAACATCAATTACATTTACACGAGAGTAAATGGTATGTAACGGTTCAATTGAACCATGTATAAAAACATATCATATAGTGTTGCTACAACAAGTGTGTGCGAAACAACTTGCTACAAGTGTGTGAGAAATACTGCCCTCTCTCTCTGTTTTGCTGAATTTGTGAGAGATTTAGTGTAACACCCCTAAAAATGTGGGTATTATGGGTATTGCTCTAGTAGCATACGCCACCACTAGGAGAATAAATGATAGAAATTAACTCGGGAACAAAGGCAAGTGGAACAACTGATCAAATCTTGTTTTTAGTGCACGAGTGGTACTGAATATTTTTTTTGTTTCCGTTGTGTATAATTCAAACAATTACTATTAGAATTCTAGTTAGCCGTCACAAATTGAGATTTAGAGTCGGCTAAGCAATCAAATAAAATTGATGTAGCATAGGTGTAGCAAATCGCAAAAACAACAACACTAGGTTAAAACTTCTTCCCAAAACCAAGAACCAATCAAGGATTTGAGGTAGGATTGATAGAAAACCAGTCCTTGAGTACTTTCTATTGAAAACCAATGAATAATTGTAATGCCCCAGAAAATTAATTAATTGGTATTTAATTTCTTCGTTCACTTCCCAACCTCATTTCATAAGGAATAAGACTCAGGGATTGCACATTCTCCGAAAAGAGTCTCCAACGAAAAGTCTTAGCCCAATGACCATAATTTTCAAAGCGTAGAGCCCTGATAACATGACTTTAACGTCCCCTAAGTTAAATCAATTGACTTTGATCAACTTAGGGGGTCGCTGCAATTTTCCCAGACCAATCAATTGGTAATTGGCTGGTGGTATTACCATAAGGTCATCTAATTTATCAAATTAAGAATATGCTATAAATGAATCAGAAATTTGAGCATGCTAAAACATGAACTTAATAATATAAAGAATCATTATTATAGACTCAGAACTTCCAAACAAACTTTTCTATAAAAAGAACAATTATCACTAACCAAGCAACCCTCACGTTGTAAGCCATTCGCTTGACATCTTCACCCTACCAAATTTTTCACTCTACAGCCTGATGACTTGCTAATCTACAGAATACCACAGTATTTGACAAGTGAAAGAAAGTAACTGTGTAAGTCCATGACTTAGTAAGTAAATTACTATGAAACTAATTATACAATGAGCTTTTTCAAAAAAAAAAAAAAATTATACAATGTGCTTATAAATAATTTGGATTCCAGGAATAGTAAACATGATTTTTTTCGTAAAGTATGTGTTGCTTCTTTTATTGGAAAATGATCATCTCCATTTCATTTGAAATTGAAAGTATCCATTTAGTGCATTTAGGAGAGTCATAATATTCTTATTTTTTTAGGGACAATTTTTTTGGACAAGTTTATCCTCTTAAATGCACTAAATGGATATTCTCCATTTTAAATAAAATTGAGAGGATCTGTTTCCTCTTTTATTACGCCATTACGAAACTAAGTTTCATTTTAAAGAGATTAACATAATTTCAGTAACAAGTCACAAGTACTTTAATGCAGTAAATCATGCATATATCTATATTTACATACTAGCTTGAACATTAATCATAGCTCTCATCAATGTGGTCTATATCCAAGCTCTTAATTCCTTCTTGGTAGGGTTGGCAATATCTCGAGGAACCTGTAGTACAATACCGATACACTGAATATTGCGGGTAGTGTAGTGCCCACCATGTAAACATGGTTGCACGGGTTACGAAACAATCATTAGATCGAAGGCCAATCATAAAAATAAACCTCTAAGACCATAGGGTCAAGCCCGTATAATTGTAAGCTCATGACCATTATAACGCACGAGCTCAGTTACTCAACTGAATCGCTCATCAATCATGTCAGGCATCTAAACTCGATCTATGTCACTCCGGACATAAGTCCTTCAAGCTTAGAGAGACCAAAACCTCCCAAGGCAATCCTCTCTCTTTCTCTCTCTCTAGGTCTAGGATGGCCTGAAGAACGAATAGGAAGTTATAGGGTTTATCCTAGGCCTTCTTATAGTGGTGTCCCACGCATAAGAGCTCAAGGAAATTAAGATCCCTTCTAATCTAATAGCTATTATGCGTACATACGATCGTTCAAGTGTGGTTTCGAACATTCTCGCTCAATCGTTCGCTAGAACCCCTGAACGTTCGTGTACTGTAGTTTTAAAATAAATAAACTAAATTAAATTAATAATATTTATACTTCAAAAATCCTTTCAATATTTATATAAAAGTATGTTTTTACTAATTAATAATTTTTTTTTTTTATTTGGGGGTACTACAATAATAATTAGTAAAGACTTCACTTACCCCCTAATGTTCCATCACTTCTATAGTCGTACCCTCAAACATTAAAATTTTGCAATGTCATGTCGCCGTGTTTTAAAATTTTCAAATGTTACCCATACTGTTAGGATATATGGTTAAATCAAACGGTTAACATGTGAAATGCTCCTTATCCCTTAGAAATTTTATAAATATATAAACATATAATTAATTAAACAATTATTTTAAAAAATTAAATTAAATTCGTTGTAACCAAACCCACAGCCATCGTCAGTCTAGCACCCACCACAAACCAAGGTCGTGTGTCACACGACACGTACATGATTTTTTTCCCTTTTTATAATAGGGGTATTTTGGGTATTTTTCATCATGCAATATTAGCATTTAACATAAAATCTTAATGGATTGATGACATTACAAAATTTTAAAACCTAGCAACCTGGCGTTAGAACTTTTTAAAGTTTAAATGAAGGAACGTCACGGGGCTAAGTGATGTTTTCCCTAATAATAAAAAAGGTGGCAATAGTCATCCATATAAAGTTTTTATAGTAACTGGACTCCTAAAGCTATTAAAACACATAATAAATTCGGATTAATCAAATTGCCGCTACTCATTCGGAGGAGGTTGCGATATGACACTAAAGAAAATCCTAAAAATCAATCCTTGTTTGAACAAGACTCCAACCAAACTAGCGAACGACCACTAGTGATACTCGTACGGAAGTGCATCGAACAAACTATCCAAATGAAGCATTTTGTGCTTTCCTCTTGAGCAGCTCGGGCGCCATACTTGTCTCCAAACGCCACTTCAAATGGGGCTCACCCGATCCCGCTCATCCGGACTTATTCCGAACGCCATTCCGAACAAAGCGTGTTCGGACCAGTCTTGAACCTCATTCGGACACTAAAATATTAGTACTTATTTTCTTTACAAATTTAAACGCAGTCGGGTCTACATAAAAAATGCTTGATTGTTTTGCTACAAATTAAGTCCACCAAACTTGTAAAACAATTAATCTTCACCATTATGTAGTGAGAAACATAAATAAATAGAATATAAAACTTAACCTTTAGTCAAGTAAAAGAACCTCGTGTACGTTATTGTCGAAATAACGTACGTTTTATATTCATGCATCCCATGTGGCCATGTTCACTTCGTCAACTGTCTCTTTTGTTGTCTTGCATGCCGATCGATTATTGTAGGATGCATGGTACATTCTCTCGCTCTTTTTTTTTTTTTTTTTAATTAAGTAATATAAGAAACGGGGTTGCAAGGGAACAAAATTCAAGTGGAGGGCTCTAGCTCCTAAATAAAATTACAAAAGTTTCTCTGGGTAATACGCAAGAAATGCTTGCGTGGGATATTGAGGTTACTTATGAATTATGATCAAGTATATATATATATGTTGCATTGACATTTTTGTTTTTCAAAATTTTGTAATGTATGACTGCATGTGATGTACTAATATTTTAAGATTAGTTTTACCATAAAACCTAAATCAAGTTTATATATTAAGATTAGGAATCCCGTCCCCTTCTTGGTTGTGAAGCGATTTATAAGATTTGAATAAAAAAAACATTTTTTATGCAAAAAATCTAAAATACATAGATGAATAGAAAAAAAAAATTAAAAAGTTAGTCAAGTAAATAATTTTGTTTAATACAAAAATTTCGTGTGGGCTTTAGTAACTTTTTTTTTTTTTTTTCTTCTTTCGTGTGAGCTTCAATAACCAAAAAACAAAACAAAACAAAATAAAAATCTTTCGTGTGAGCTTGAGTCACTTTAAAAAACAAAAACAAAAAAAAAAAAATCACCGCATGTGGCATTGACAGTTTTTCACTTCTAAAATTTTCTAACATTTTATGATTAGTTTAACAATATATATATAGAACCTAACTCATGTTTGAAAGCCAGCCGTAAGCATTTCGAGTTTCTAGAATCAACATAAATTAAGTAAATGGATAAATGCAAAATTGGTTCATGTGGTTGTCCTAAATTACAAATCATTCTTTATAGTATAACAAATAATTTATAGGTACTTGTAGTTGGCCTAAATTACAAATCATTCTATGTAGTATAAAAAATAGTTTATAAATCCCTAGGGTAGGCCAAAATAACAGTTTGCTTCTTAAAATCAATTTCCATTAAGTAACTTAACAGAATCCGTTACTTTGTCATGTCATACTGCTACAATAAATTAACATAATCACTTTTATCAACAAAATTTTACTCTGTGCGTAACCCTCCTTCATTTGCATATTTCTCACAACGATTTGGAAGCATTTTGCGAGAATTTGACGATCGCATTTAGTGAAGTAGTTGAGGAAGATGAAGATGAAATAAAAGATTAGGTTAATTTATTGTAGCAGTATGACATTGAATGATGACTGATGTGTAATATTATTAGCTGGCAAAGTAACAGATTTTTCTTTAGTTCATTAACGGAAATTGATTTCAATGAGTAAACTGTTATTTTGGCATACCTTGAGGACCTATAAATTATTTTTTATATCATAGGGAGTGATTTGTAATTTGGGCTAACTATAAGGACCTATAAATTATTTTTTATACCACATTGAGTGATTTGTAATTTAGGCCAACCACAACAACAAATTTTGCATTTATCCCTTAAGTAAATTCAAATCATAAGAGCACTCACATCTAAAAAGTTATTTTGGCTAGTCCTGTAACAAAAAAGTTCAACATCCAGCTAATCAAAATAGTTAAGGATTTGCTAAATTGTTACTGTGCTTATCAAATTTGAAGACTAAGAATCATATCCCCTAGCTTCTTGGTTGCAAGGGACTTATAAAATTAGAATAATAAATATAAAAAGAATATATATTATGCAAGGAAAATAGGATTCTCTCCTTATCAAATGATATCAAATGAAATGAATAGTATCTATCATTAGTAGGATTTTTTTTTTTAAATTGGGGTTCTCTCATTTCATTACTCAATATTACGAATACAATCTAGAACCTCTCTCCGCAGATGGTCCTCTCCAATAGATAATGCCAATCTAGCCAAGCTATGTGCAACACTATTAATTAGCTGTTCGTTTTATATGACGGACCTACCATTTATGCGCACCATGGAGGAGAGTTTTGACATCGTTTATTAAATGCCCGTACCTACTCCAGCATTTACCTTCTTTTCACAGAACTTGTACGACCTCCAAGGAGTCACCCTCCAGGATGATATGCGTGAGATAAACTTGTCTGCTCATTTCGGCCGATATTGTCTGTCATTCAAATTAAAGAAAATGAAAGGACATCACTGATTACGACTCCTATTACTTGTAGACATTAATTTAGATTATGCTTCACACCATGACACCAAAGTCCATATCTTGGGCAATGGCTTTTTATAAGTTCCTTAAATCAATGATTAAGGGAAGAGGTTGGCTTGCACTTGTTGCTTGATGCCCCGAAGGACCCCTCAGGTGCACAAAGAAATAAAAGAAACAATAGGGAACTAACATTAAACAAACAAGGTCAAGGCAAATTCGGGGAGCCACCAAGCTCTTTATGAACTATTCAATTAACTTATTTGTTGTGAGTATTGTTTTACACATTGAGAAAATATAAAAGAAAAGAGTGTTCAATATACTTAAGTGGACCTTAGTCCATTAGCTTAGGCTTTTGGACTAGAGTTGTGTTCAATTATGTTATATTAATGTACTTTCGGTAAAAACTCGCAACGGGAAGATTATTGTGAGTGTACTTGTGAATATTGGGTCCCATATTGAGAAAATATTTTTTAAAAAAAAAATGCTTAATATACATAAGTGGACCTTAACCTATTAACTTAGGCTTTTGGGCTAAAGTACTTGTATTTAATTATGTATATTAATGTACTTTTGGTAACTACTTCATAACCGCTTTATCTCTCAACATTATTCATTTTTTATATAAAATCCTTTTTGACAAACGTATTGTTCTCTTATTCTCTAACCAGATATGGTAAAAATGTAGTATTTTAAAAAAAAAAAAACACAAAAAACAAAACCTTATAAGTAGCGTGAAGAAGCGGACAAAAGAGAACGTGTAAAGGAGTGATGATAGCTTGTATACCTTATACTATATAATTATAGATTACTTACATTTATGTCATTGGGAATAAGAGGAAAAAAAAAATAGTATGTCATTCTCGAATCAGATTATACGGCGTGTGACGTTCTGAAGCACTGCGTGAGGCTCCTCCATCAGGAAATGTCGCAGCCGATAAAGGTACAAATTTTGCAAGTAAATTTTAATTTTAATTATTATCAGCCATTAGATGTTGTTAATTTTTAAGCATGGCAACCATCTTTGGGCAGAAGAAAAGATAGTCGTGCAAATAAAATGGGAAATCAGAACTAGAATCATTGCTAAAGGCAAGTTTTGGAAAACTTCTGAGAATTTGTTCCTGCTTAGAAGCTGGGGAATCCCTGATAGAGTTATATAGATAATGGATAAGGTGTTTGTGATGATATGGAAGTTGAGTTTGGTTGTATACTGCGGTTGCTTGCAGTAATGTTCCAGCTTGTTTTTGTTTTTTTACACTTTAATTTTTCCCTGATATATAAATCTTAATGGATTTCTATCATGTTTTATGACAGAAAGTGATATTGAAGGTGGACGTGCATGATGAAACAGCGAAGCAAAACGCCATGAAGTCAATCTCTGATTTTCCAGGTATAGCATTTTTACCTGATTGTAATTAATCTGCTAGCTATAACCCCTTTGGTAGTCTCTGATATTATAATCATGTTATTTGGTTCAAAACTTGAAAGGAAAATCTGTTTCAATAATTCAATCTGATTACAGCAATAAGTTAGTTAGTTTGATTTATTTCTTGAATTTTCTTTTATTTACATAAAGAAATTATTGAAATAATAGTTACAAGAATGCAAGAGTTATAAGATGGTTTGTGTAAATTAAATTTATTGTTGATTATGTAGAAGTCAAACTCTTTTTTTATAAATAGTCTTTGTATATAGTCAAATAATTAAGGAAAGATATAGCTAAGAAAATGTTTTGACGTGTGGAACCAATTAATTATGTGTGGTTCTTTCATACTTTCATCTCTTTAGGTTTTTAGATTGTTATGGTATATATTTACAGAAAGAAATGGCAGATCTTAAGGCATGAAAGGCTGACAAATTTGACTGGTTCTGTAACGTAATTTTTTTAGGTGTGGATTCAATCTCCATAAACATGAAGGCCCAGGAATTGACCCTTATCGGGAACATGGATCCGGTTGGTGTAGTCAAAAAGCTGAGTGGGCTTTGCAAAGCCGAAATATCATTTGTTTTACCAGCAGAAGAGGCTGAGAAGAAGAAGAAGAAGAAGAAGGAAGAGCCTGAGAGTTCATCCAAAAAAAAGGAGGAAGAGACAAAGAAGGATGATGTGGCCAAGCTTGTGAGTGCCTACCAGGCCTATAATCCTTACACATCCCAAGTTTAGTCTGTTGGAAACCTTGTGTAATTTGCTGATTCTTAGACCTTAGAAGAATCATATGAAAAAAAAAAAAAAAAAAAAGATGATTGTGGGTGATATGTACAGTAACAGAAAAATCTTTTGTGTTACTGGTGTGCTAGAATACATCACTGAGAGAGGCTTCATGTACAGTAAGTGCTTTATGTGCAGTGGGTGATGATGGGTTAGTTAATCTTACAAATGTTTTATCTTGTATGTGTTGTAATTGGGAATATTATATTTTTGGTTTGTGGTTTTTACATCAACATAAGAGTTTTTTATAAATTGTAAATGCATCGAGACAAGATAGCCCTTGCTGGAGTCGCTATGGCCAAATGATTGAGGATACCAAAGTTTAGTTACATAGTTTCCCTTATTGGTCCGTTATGAACACCAAAAGGGAGGCTAATGAAGCAACCCATCTTATGGCAAAGACTTCCATCACCCATTTGCTAGGATGGGGGAATGTTCTAGTTTTATTCAGAGTATTGTACTCCTTTTGATTTATAAGAGATTACTATTTCAACTCGAAAAAACAAAAACAAAAACAAAAAAAACAAAAAAAAAAAAAAAGCGTTTTTTTTTTCAAAACTTTTTTTAATATGGCCCCAGGGGAGGGAGAGGAAAAGAAATATTCAAATTATTAACCTGAGACGTGGTATTTAGCCAATTGAGCTACACGTCATAATCAACACAACAATTTAATACTTTTGTGCTGTTTTATTTTATTTTTTAACCCCCTTCCATCTGGATGTTACTATTATATAAAGCCACAAATACTGGAGAGAAAAAATAAAGAAATCATTTTGCTGTACATCTTGGTACAACGAATTTGTAAAATCACTATTGAATTCAACCCCCTTCCATAGGTTTCATAAATACAATAGTGAATTTGCAAAAAAAAAAAATGTAAAGCAAAATAATGTCTAATATCTCTCGACTAGGAATTGGTGCAAATAGTTTTCTTTCCTTTGGGTGATGGTGGCTTGACTAGTTTTGATGAGAGAGTGTCTTCCAGAAGTAGCTCAATCGGTTGGAATCACGCTTTATAAAACGGAGGTCATTAGTTCGAATTCCTTTCCCCCCTCTCTTGTGCGAACATGTCAAAAAAAAAAAAAATGAAAATAGTAATCTAATAATGAACTCTAATCAATATTGTCAATTTTCAAAACTGCATTCTCACATTAATTAGGAAAACAAAAACAAAGGATAAAGTCCACTTAAACTGCTCAAACTACCACCCCAATAATAATCTACCGCTCAAACTACCAAAAAAATGACAATGTACTTCCAAATGCTAACAAAATGACGAAATTACTCCTATAGAATTTTCAATAAGACAAAAATACCCTTAAAATTTTGAAAAAAAAAATTAGTATTTTTGTTTTTATTTTAGTAAGGATAATCTCGTCATTTTGTTAAAATTAGAGGTACATTATTGTTGTTTTGGTAGTTTTGAGGGTAAATTATCGCAATTGATAGTTTGAATGGTAGATTGTCATTAGGGTGATAGTTTGAGGGGGTTAAGTGTTACCCAAAAACAAACAAAAAACAACAAATACTTCTTCAGAATGTGTTTTCTTCCTCCAACCCAATATATAAAAGTGACACATATCTTTTAGTACATGCTTTTCACGTGTTTTTTTAATAAAATTTCTTTCAAGTTTGTTCCTATCTTTTAAAAAAAATTAAAAATTAAAAACATGTAATTAATTTCCTCATCCTCAAGTGACACATATCATTATATAGATTGAGAAGGAGGAATTCCTCCAACGTGATTTAGAGAAAAACTCTTTCTCAATAAAAATCAGACACCAAAATTAGAGTATTCATAAGACACTTGTACTGTTGAATTAGTTATGGACAAAAGCTCACAATAATGCAATGAACATGGAGCATAAAAAAAAAAAAATTTAAAAAAAAATTCTCAAAACACATTAACAAACATACGATCTTTTGATTTAAGAAGAAAGAAATGCATACCAAAAAATTTGGTATACTGCATGCTCTGCGTTGTATACTCCACGAGTAATTTTGGCTAAAGAAATAACTAGTCGTTGTCATACTCAACAATGCGGGAGGATTAGAAGAATCATATGAAGAGAGAGCATAAGATTAAGGTAACCGGTTGGTTACTTTTAAGGGGTAAAATTGTCTTAAAAAAAGTAAAATTACAATTTTGTCCCTCAATTTTTAACCACCCAATTCCTCTCAATTTCATATTCTCACAAGCATATAGTGTTTGTTTGGTTTAACAGTTTTAAAACATGTGATTTGTGTCAACTGAGCATTTAAAATCATATATATTAAAGTATTGATTAAGTGATTTATCTCTTCCTATCAGCTTAAGCTTTTTGAATAAATATTATTTAATAATATATTCCTTAAAACACATCCTTTCAACTATTGTACAAAAACACGAATTTTTGTTCGCTCCTTCAATTATTGCACTCTCAAATAGAAGACTTTTTTATAATTTTGTTTAAAGATGCATGTTTGGCCTGTGAAATCACGAGACTGAATACACTCAATCACTTGTGGGCAAGTATTAGTACTGTATATCGTTGCTCATGACCAAATGATCAATCAAAGAAGAGTCGGTTCTTTTAAAAACCAAAATTGTCATTTTAAGACAATTTTTCTCTTCTGTTTAAATTTTGGATTGTCCAGTCACTTATGAGATAGGTGGATCCTATAAAAACTCTCTCATAATTATTATCTGAATTGCTTATAACAACAAAATTACATATGCCAATATATGCTTCAAGACTTTGTTAAACAAGATTGTAAATGTTTTGAGACTTTGTTGCGGGGCCAAGTTATGACAACCAGAATCCCTGTGCATGTTTAAATGTTTCATGATGGTAGTTGTTGGGTAGTTGTTGGTACCTCAACTCGCCCGAGCTCGACTCATTTTCAACTTTTTTATTTTATTTTATTCAAAGCGGGAGATCTCATTTACAACTCTAAATAGGTAGATGAGCTCCTGCCAGCTGTGCCATGAAGAAATAAATTTAGACAGAGGGACTGGCCCATTAAGCCCACTGCATCTAATCGCCCAAGAACTAAAGGCCCAAACGGGTGAGCAAAGCCCACGGACAAGTCCAACAATCCAGGCTCACAGTTGAAGCAGTGATAAACTCCACAATAGCAACGAATCATAACTTTCCATATTTCAAGCCCAAGGGAATCGAATTCCCGTATTTTAGCCTTGTTGGCTTGTTCCCATAAATCAACTAAATCAAGCCTCCAACGCCCAAGCTAGAAAGCTATAAAAAAAAGGAAGAATAATGCTAAGGATCAGCTAAAATATATATATATATATATATATATATATATATAATCTATCCATAAATGGGTGATATGGTCCATATAGATGGCTAAAAAGTAATTACCTATAAATGCTACATCCATGTCACCCATTACAGATGAATTATGTTTATTCTGTTTAAGTATATTTTTGATTTAAGCATCGGAGTTATTCTCTGCCGACACACTCTGATCAGTTCTTGTACACACTTTTCCTTTATTGCTGGTGTAACTTAACTTGGTGCTTAGCACTTCGAAAACTGTTCTAATAAAAAAAAAAAAATAAAAAAAAAATAAAAAAATTCAAAATGCAGTTAATGAAAACATAATTTTTAAAAATACAATTAAATATTTGGTAAATATGTAAAAGAGTGTCATTTGTGTCAACTGAGCGTATGAGCATTTAAAATTATATACTTTTAAAAATACACTCTTTTGACTGTTGCACAAATACATGAATTTTTTTTTTTTGCATTTTCCAACCAACTTAAAAAAAAAAAAAAAAAAAAAAAGGCGCCCCAAATAAAATACTTTTAAATTTTTTTTTAAAAGATGCATGTTAGGCATGTGAATCGTGAGACCAAATGCATTTAATCACCTGAGCACATGTATTAATTTTGTATATCATCTAGGTGTATATAAGTGAATATAGTTAGCAATTATTATCTCGAACTGCAACCGCACCCCATATTAGGTAGAGTAGAGAATAGGTCAGCTTTGTTTGATAACATTTTTTTTCTTCTCTTTTGTTTTATATTTTTCGAAATGAAAATATTAACAAACAACTTAATTAACACAAAATACTTAAGACAGCTTTCATCTTTATGGCATATTATAACACTTTTTTCAACAAAAAACCCCATCTAAAAAAGCATTAACAAATGGATACATTTTTCCACTTAAGTTGGTGTGCTAAGACGTGTGCTTTTTCTGTGTGTATTTAATTCAGACGAAAACTTTGTTAGACTTAATTTTTCTGGTGTGAAATGGTCGTTGAGAGGAGTTTACTTGTTTTCATCAAAGAGGAATATCAAAGGAATATTACAAAATGGACACCCCATTTCTGCATTCGCGTTAATCGTACGTGTACACGTTTTTGACCCAACATAACATAACCTCAATCTCACACGTTTCATTTTCTTTTGCCATTAATTGACTAAATTATACCAAATCCACATATTCCTCAACCAATCACCTCTTCAAATTTCTCCTTAAAACCATCTCCATTCCTTTTTTTTTTTTAATAAAAAAAAATGCTAAACTTAGTCTAATCTATAATTCTTTCACAACTTGCTGATACGTATTAGTATGTGATTAAAATGTGTTAATTTTTATTTTTTTTATTTCACATTCTCTTATTTCGTGAGTATTAATCAACACTATAATAAGACAACATTCTCTCACATATTAGAAGAAAACATTTAAAATTAGTATCTATCTCAATTCTCACATGGGTTTAGCCCCATTTTCAAATAACTCTTCTTTCATCCAAATTTTGAACAGAAAAATATTGCACCCCAAATAGGAGAAAGATCAAGAGCCAAAGAAGGATAAGAAGAAGGAGAAAGAAACTAAGGAAGGAGAGCCAGAGCCAAAGAAGAAGGAGAAAGAAAATAAGAAAGAAGAGCCAGAGCCAAAGAAGGATGATGTGGACAAGCTTGTGAGTGCCTACTAGGCCTATAATCCTTACAAGAACGTATAGATTAGTCTGTTGGAAGCGCAGAGAAGTATCCGAACGCTTGTGAAAAAAAAACAAAAAAGAAGGAAAAGAAGATTATTGTGCGGTGATTATGTATTTAAATCTTTTCTGTTACTGATCTTCAAGAAGACATGTATGTTAGGTGATGATGGGTTAGCTAATCTTATTAATGTCTTCTGTTGTATGTTGTTGTTTGGAATGTTATATTTTTGGTTTGTGGTTTATATATATATATATATATTGGGACGGAGGCAGAGTTTAATATAGGCTGGGGCCAAGTGCCAAGAAATTGTGTTGTAGGGGGCTGAATATGCCAAAAAAAAAAAATTCCTTAAAAATTATTTGGTCATCCCCTTCCATCCTCCCTCTATATATATATATATATATATATATATATATAATGGGAGAAAAAAAGAAGAGTGAAACAGAGATTTGAACCAACTCTTCTTTAGTCCAAATTTTGAACAGAATTAATGTTCCCACCAAATATGAACAAGACTTTAGAGACAACTAGGTAGCTATGACATATTAGGATTTTAATTATTAAGGATTATGTTAGCAAGAGAAACAACAAGGAAAGTCAAACAAGAGTAAGTTAAACATCTAGGTTTCCTCTACAAACTTACTTGCTTTTTACCGTTATGTGAGTAAGAAATTATTTTCTTAACAATTTTTTTTTTAATTCAATCTATTAAATTTACATCTATTTTTGAGACATTCTCTTCTTTCAAATTGGGTTGGAAAAATTTGCTTCAACCGAATATATTAAATTTATCACATGAATGTTTAATAAAGTATATGAGAATTACATGTATTTTATAAAATAAACTGGTGATAATTTGTGTGAGTCAATTTGGAGGAAACTTTAATTTGTCCATTTAAATTTGAACACCAAAACATGGAGAACGGTAGCTAGCGAGCTGAGCTGCTAGTGGCCAAAACATTCAAATGGTATATTAATTTCCTTTGTTCAAAGTCTTTAGAGGGAACTTGGATATTAAAGTTGATGTATAACAAATGTGATAAGAGTGAGGAGAAGGATCCTATGAAATGGAAGGGATTCATTTAGTTGTTTTAAGAGGCATTTTTGTTGTCTAGTTAAGTGAAATTCTAGGGTTTTTTTCTTTTCTCTCCAGCGCCTCCAGCCAGAGAAAAGAACGACTTGGGGTGGGAAGAATCGGCTGACCTATTTCTTCCCACCCCTCCTTTCCTCTCCTTCCCTCTTCTATCTCTCTTCCTCTCTCTCTCTATTATGCCTCTCACCGGTGATTGTTTTTCTCCGGTTTTATCCATCGCCTTGTGCGATTTATCCCATCTCTGCCAGGAATCCCAACACTAGCCTCTCCTCCGACGCTCCTCCGCCTCCTCTGAGCCGCGGCTTTAGCCTTTTTGTTCGGTTTTGTCGTGGGTCTATGATTTGGATTCTTCGCAGTCCGATCTCGTTTCCCATGGCAGCCCTGCCACCTATCACGCCCATCCACCATCGTCTCCAGCTTCATCTCCTCCCTCCGCCGCGTCTCAACCATCTTCACCGCTGGGGTTGCTGATTTTTGGTTTAGGAGATTTTATTATGCTTTTATTTGCTTGTATTTGTTGTCTCTTTGTATTTCCTTGTGTTTTTCTGCTCACTGTGTTCATTTTCTGGACTAAATCCTTGATCTGGCCTTTGTTTGTATTTTTGACAGAGATCTTCTCCTTTCCGACTACTGATGGTCGGCTGTGTTGTTCTTTTCCGACCACTGATGGTCGTGTCGGCTACCCTTTGGGGTGTTCCATTTACGGAATTTTGCCGTTTACTACAGCCTTTTTTGGCTGTTTCGGTTCGCTTGATGGGCCAAGTCATTTATTTGACTCATTCCCAACTGTTACTAGAATTTCTCTGTCGTTTTTGTCTTTAGTTTGTTTTGGGTCTATTGTTGGGGAGCCCACCCCTTTTTCGTTTTTAGGATCGTTCCCTCTTTTTTCCTTTTGGATTAGGAGTGGAAATGATCCTTCCCTGTAACCCTTTCCTTATTCAATTAAAAAAAAAAAAAAAAAAGGCATTTTTGTCCAAAAAAAATAAAATGGCAAAATTGCCCTCCTAAAAACATTTAACTTGTTTCTCTCCATGTCAAATGAAATGGAGAGAATCTAAGTCCAGTGATAAATGAAGGAAACTTTTCGAGATTCGTGTCCTTTCCCGTGCTTTCTTAACGTTTTACTAAGCCCAATAGCCATAACATTTTATAATGGCGGCCTAATGATTGCAATTGTGCATTGCTTTCGAAATGGATTAGGAAACTACAAACAATAAAAATAATGTAAAATTAAGGTTGAATCAAGATATGTAAAATGTTATTTTTTATTTTTCCTTTTTGTCTACAAGGAGGTCACTTATGGGTAAAAAGGAGGTCAAAAGAGAGGTATATTAATATTACATCACATGACAAATGAAAGTCCTTATTCAATGGCACATTTACTACAATCAAGCCAATTGATCATTCTTTCCCTGGCCTTCCTTGCTCAAAATCCCTTGATTACCTCTGGCAATTCTTTCTACTGATCAATTGTTGGAGACTTGGAGTGGACATCTTCCACTTTCTAGCAAAACATACGCTTACGGGACCAAAAAAGAAATCTAGACAAGTATGTTAAGCTGATTATATCGATCAAAAGTTCATAATGTAGCAGAACATAACAAGAAATTGGGACACCAGCTTAAGCAATTATAACAGTCGGAACCCTTGTCATTTTTCGTTGATAGACCAAAAAGCAAGTTGCACCAAAGGCTACAACCATCCCTACTATTGAGATGAAGAGCGTGGTTAGTCCAAACATCAACCTTCTAGGTAATGAACCGAGAAAGTCCTTTTTTGTGTAACGAGATGTGAAGATTGACAAGAAAATTAATATTGAAGTTGAAGAGGATATCAACGATATTGAATCCAGTAGGAAGAATACTAAAAACCAATTATGTTCCATAAAGATAGGAGTTCCCTTTCCTTGATTATTGCCGCCTGGTACAGTGAAGGTTGCAACGAAAACCACAGTGGCAATCAGTGTTGCCACAAGCATGCAACGCATTGTTGTGCCCCTCATCCACTTTTCACCATCTTTATGTAACTTTTCATGTGTTTTTGTAAATAAATCCTTGGGTGTTTGTCCTTTTGAATTCTCTACCTTCAAGAATGCAAGGGGCACAATCTTTTCAATCTCCTACAATAACTGAGCTATAAATTGAGCAGTGAAATTGCCACTAATATATATATACTAGATAAAGGAAGTTGCAATAATATTAACACACCTTAAACCATAATAACTCTCTCTGCATTTGAAGGGCTGCTCCTGATACGATATTTAGTCTATCTACTGGAGCCAATTCTCCAGCTAAATGCAGCATGTTGTTCTCTTTTTTGTCACAATTGGCTGCAATCATATCCTTAAAAATGCCAATCTCATGTATTAGGTTGAATACACTCTCTTACCGATATCGAATAGATATGTGAAATATATTTTGATCGTTTTCATCAACCATCCATATGAGGTTAGGATCAGAACGTATAAGTATGGTTAGAAATTCAACATTCCCCAACTCCGCAGCAGTAAAAATTGTAGAGAAATATTTGTGAAACTGCTTCAATGGCAACTTTCGAAGTTTTGATCAAGTTTTGGGAGGGTCCCGGGCGAGTCCCGAGTAGGTCTTGATCAAGTTTTGGGAGGGTCCCGGGCGAGTCCCGGTTAGGTCCTGGGCAGGTCTCGGGTAGGTCCCTCCGGAGTCCTGGGCAGGTCCCGGGTGCGTCCCGATCAAGTCTCGGAAGGGTCCTGGTCAGGTCCCGGGCGGGTCCTGAGCGTGTCGCGGTCAAGTCTCGGGCAGGTCCCAGGCGGGTCCGGTCAAGTCTCGTGCAAGTGCTATTGGGGACCTTATTGGAAAAAATATATTTTTTTTAAAAAAAAAAAGATATTAAAAAAAATTATTTTCCTTGTGCAAGGTAAACGCCGTAAAATGTTTTCGACGAAAAATATTTTCAGGGAAAATGAATTTTCTAAAAATATTTTACGAAGGAAATCATTTTACGTCGAAGTAAATGGAGCATAAATATGAGTTTTGCCTAATTTTCAAACTGTTCATTTCATTTAGGATTGGCAAAACAGGCATTTGGCATGATTCGATTACAACTCGTTGATACCCGTTATACAATTGGCCTATATACGAACACAATCCGTTTAGCTAAACGAATAACTGGGTCTGACATTATTATAACACAAAAATAGTCGGATAATCCAACACGATCCGTTTAACCCGTTTATAATAACCAGGTCATATAAGATAAACGCGACCCGACATGACCCTTTCTCTTAACAAGTAATCTGACCCGACCCACTAAAAACTCTAAACCCTAAATTTTTTTTAAAAAAAAAAATTTGTAATAATAATACATGAATACCAATACAATTGTTAATAAAAACGTTCACAAAATTAGCAATTTTCAACTCTATACATATTAGAATATTAGATAGTCCATTTCCATAATTTCTTATAATGCAATAATGATTTTAGTTTATCTTTAAAGAGACTTTTCTGCTATGATGACTAGCCTAGATGTTCTATGTTTACTATTCATATTAAATTTCACACACACACACACAGACACACACACACACACACACACACACACACACATATATATATATATATATATATGAAATAAATATGGATCAAATTAGATTTCCCACGACATTTCCATTATAGCAATAAAGAAAAAGATAATAATAATAATAATAATAATAATAATAATAATAAAGCTAACAAAAACAAAATAATAAAGAAAAAAAGAAACAAAACTCAAAACTACATCATCATTAGATTCATTACAAATCAGGTTTCCATGGGCCATTATGCTCGGTGTTGTCCACTTGAAGTCTTGAAGGATCCATGATCCATCCTATGTAATCAAAGATATGAATTATGAAACACTACAAATATGCTCATTTTTTTACTTTTTTTTTTTTTTAACCAAGTCTGGTGGGTTCCCATCAGACCCGGTTAATGTTCGAGTCTGGCCGGTACCGGTCAAACCCGGTTAGTATTTTCCAGACCCGAACAATAACCGGGTCTGTCGGGTCGACCAGCCAAACACGAAAGTAACCTCTGGGTTTATCCCCTTCTGCATGGCCCACTCAACAAATGGTCAGGCAACCTTCCAGGGCCATGGGTGCCGGACCACCCCTGGTTTGGTTTTATTTTTTAGTTTTAAATTTTTAGTCTTTTTATTATTTTTTATTTTTTATAAGTTTTAGTATTTTGTTTTTATTTTAGTAAGAATAATTTCATTTTTTTACTAATGTTGAGATACATTGTCATTATTTTAGTATTTTAAGAATTAAGTTGTCTCAATTAATAATTTTTTTAACAAAATTATCATTAAAGTGATAATTTGTAACAAGAAAATGCATTTATTTTAATGTCAAATGTAATTTTTTTTTGGTAAGTACATCAAGAAAAATATTGAAATATTTGCCAAACAAGTCTTTCTTTTTACACTTATCCCGAAAAGTCCTTAATACGTACATTTTGGACTTGACATTTGGAAAATGGCTGGGTTTTTTTTAGGGCTGAAATTTAAAACCGCCTAACCGCAACCGCTAACCGTTAACCGCTATAACCGCTAACCGCTAACCGCCTAACCGCCTAACCGCTTTGAAAGCGGTTAGTAAAAACCGCTAACCGCCTAGGCGGTTGCGGTTAGCGGTTAGCGGGTTTGGAAACCCGCTAACCGCTAACCGCTAACCGCTTTTTGTAAATATAATATATATTTATATTATATATATATATTTCATATAGTAAATTGCAATGAGGCGTTGCAGCGTAGTGGTACATATGCGAGTTTGCCAACGAGAGTACCGGGGTTTGATTCCCCATAACATCAATTTTAATGTTTTTTTTTATTAATTTTTTATTATATAGAAGTGCAAAACGACGTCGTTTTGCACTTCTATATATCCTAAGTTTCTAACCCTAAAATCTGAAGCTCCTTCTCCCTCCCTGCATCTGCGATCGTCTCTGCCGCCTCTCATCTCAAGCCAGCCTCTCTCACAACTCCGTCTCCGTCTCTCGTCGCTCTCTCGCTCTCTCTCTCTCAACTCGCTGTCTCCGACTCTCCGTCGCTCCCTCTCTCAACTCACCGTCTCCGTCGCTCCATCTCTCAACTCGCCGTCTCCGTCGCTCCCTCTCTCAACTCGCCGTCTCTCGTCGCCAAGCAAGGTAAGTTGTTAGGAAGCCTGTATATAATTTATGACTGGATTTAAGAACTCTGAATGTACACTAAAATAATTTAGGTGTACATCATTTTTAGACTTCATTTGAGGAGCTCAATTGTGTTAGCTTTGTTTTGTTTGCTGGAAATTCGATGGCCTTTCCTGTATCCATTTTCTACATTTGATATCATTCTGATGATATTACTTATAAGCTTACTGTTCTGATACTGGGACTTTTTCTGTTGCGAGGTATCTAAGTTAATTATAAGGTTATTTCTTCATGTTCTGCACAATGCAAGGTCATTAATATTGTTAGCATGCGTTCAAGATAAAGTATTTAGTTATTTTGATTCTAAATGAGCAAAAAAAACAAAAAAACAAAAAAAAAGGTTCAAAATGAGCAAAAAAAATGATTAAAGTGAGCTCAAAACCGGTCCAAAATTGGCCCAAAACAGGTCCAAAATTGGCCCAAAACCGGTCCAAAAAAAAGCCCAAAAAAAGGCCCAAAAAAAGCGGTTATCACAAAGCGGTTAACCGCTAACCGCTATCCGGTTAGCGGAGGCGGTTAGTAATTTTTACTAACCGCCTAGGCGGTTGCGGTTAGCGGTTTTAGCCACTAACCGCTAACCGCAACCGCTATTTCAGCCCTAATTTTTTTTTTTTTACCTATCTAAAAGCTTTTTTAATTTTTAATTTTATTTTTTCTAATTTCCTATCTAAAAGTTTTTTTTTTTTTTGGTTTTTTTTTTTTTAATTTCTTATCTAAAAGTTGACTATTAATAAAGAGTGATATACACATTATTTCAGGCGTGCATGACTATGTAATTTTTTTTTAATTAAAAAAAAGTTTAAATACTCTTTTACCCCTAAGGTTTAAACACTTTCTCTTAGGGTTAAATTTTTACCACTCAAGTGGCGTAAAGAAACAGCAAAAAAAACGTGTGGAGGCGTGATGAACCTTGCTCACACGTGGAAGATTTAGGGATCAGCGATAGCAGCAAGGAACCATCCAGATCTGAAGTCCGTCATCTCTCAGTCCCAGCGTCTGTCACCATCAACGCCAAGATACCGTGGTCTGCGGCGTGTGAAGTTCTGAAGCCCCTCCTTCCCTCAGGAAATGAGTAAGGTACCAATTGTGTTTGTAAATTTTAATTTTTTATCAGCTGTTAGATATGTTGTTTTATTGGGTTCCCAAATCATGTGATGGGTCTGGTGGTTTCTTTTTTTTTTTTCACTTTAATTATTCCCTGATGTATAAATCTGGATGGATTTCTATCATGTTTTATTACAGAAATTGATAGTGAAGGTGTTCTTGCATGATGAAAGAACGGCACGAAAGGCCATCAAGTCAATCTCTCGTCTTAAAGGTATAGGGATTTTATCTGATTGTAATTCTACTACAATCCCTCTAGTAGTCTCTGGTATTATGCTTCATGTAATCATGTAGATGGGGATCAAAATTTGAAGGAAAATCTGTCTCAATTGTCAAAGCTGATTAGGCGACTTAATTTATTTGATTTCTTTCTTGAATTTTCCTTGATTTATAGAAATAAATGCCAGATCTAAAAGATCTGACTAACTAATTTGGCTGGTTCTGTAACCTAATATTTTAGGCGTGGAATCGACCTCCATGAACATGAAGGACAAGAAATTGACCCTGATCGGGGACATGGATCCGATTGAGGTAGTCAAAAATTTGAAGAAGGTCTGCTCCGCGGAAATATTATCTGTTGGACCAGCAAAAGAGGAGGAAGAACCTGAGAAAGAAAAATCAAAGAAGAGAAAGGAGAAGGAAGAAGCTAAGAAAGAGGAGCGAAAGAAGGATAAGGAAGAAGCTAAGAAAGATGAGGCACAGACGGATGATGATGATGATGATGTGGCTAGGCTTGTTAAGGCCTACCAAGCCTACAATCCTTACTTAGCCCCATCACGTGAATTTGCCAGAAGCGCAGAGGATACGAATGCTTGTGCAATTTGCTGATTCTTAGATCTGATAAGAATTATATTATGACCCAAGAGTAGTCTTGAGTAATTTGCTGAATTTTTGTTACTGAATTGCTTTATTATGTAGAGTAGTGATAAGCACAAAATACAAACAAAAATCAAAATAACTTTCACTTTTATTAAACATCAAAACACTTTTTTCAAAAAAAAAAAAACCTCCTCAAATGCATTAATAAACCGATTCATTTTTTTCACTTAAGTTGGTGCTAATTAAGACGTGTGCTTTTTGTATATATGTTGATTTAATCCAGACGAGAACTTTGTTAGACTAATCAAAATAAAAACTTAATTTTTCTGGTGTGAAATGGTGGTTGAGAGGAGTTTTACGTCTTTTCATCATCAAAGGCAAAGAAAATTAATGAACATCCAATTTCTGCATGCGCGTTAATCGTACGTGTACACGTTTTTGACCCAACATGTATAACCTCAATCTCACACGTTTCATTTTCTTTTGCCATTAATTGACTAAATTATACCAAATCCACATATTCCTCAACCAATCACCTCTTCAAATTCCTCCTTAAAACCATCTCCATTACTTTTTTGAAAGAAAAAAATGCTAAACCTACACTAATCTATAATTTTTTCACAACTTCTTGATATATATTAGTATGTGATTAAAAGGTGTTAATTTTTTTTTTTTTTTTTAAATGGTTGATGGGGCTTTAATCACGTGTCATAATGTATCTCAGAGACCCTGGTGGCCAAAGAGGCTATGGTCTCTCTTTTTTTTTTTTTTTGAATAAAAGACCAACATCTCACATAGATCAAACCAAATGTTTCTCAAACAATACAAGTTCATGGATACAGCTGGGATAACCATCCATCCACAACTGATCTGAATCTAAAGAAAAAGCATGCTTAGCTAGACAATGAGCAGCATTATTTGCACTACGATTTACATGACAAATGCTCCATGAGTGAATCAAACCTAAACAGATTTTGGCTTCATTAACAACTTGGCCATATCTACCCAAGCAAATTCCTCCCTGCTTTAAGGCTTGCACAATTTCAAGGGAATCCCCCTCAAAAAGGACAAATTGAAAGCCCAATGAGACAACTACCTCAATCATTTTCCATGCTGAAATGGCTTCTGCAATACCAGGATCCACTATGAAAGGTTTTGTAGCACAAAAAGAAGCAATCACCTGACCACCAGAATTTCGAGCTACAAACCCCATGCCCATCTTCTGCTCTCGCTTACAAATAGCAGCATCCCAATTGATCTTGATTACATCTAATGGTGGAGGAGTCCAGCTTATGCAACTAATGACTTGTGGAGAACGAATAGAGCCACTTAGACGAACCTGTTCTGCAGAATGGAAGGCCTGCAATTGATCTCTTGCAAGAATGAAAATTCTGGAGGGTGAAATCAGATCCCCACCAAAGACAAAGGAGTTTCTCCTTAACCAAATTTGCCGTGCCACTGCAGCAAATAACTGAATCTCTTCAACATCTAACCTAAGCAAGAGGGTTTCAAGAATATGTATAAAAGACACAGGAACAAAAGAACACTTGTGGAATTTTTTAGAGCATTCAATCCAAACATCCATTGCAGAAGGACAACTCCAGATAGCATGCTCCAAAGTTTCAACTTCCAGAGAACAAATGGGGCACAAGGAATCAGATACAATTCCTTTCTTGAACAGATTCAACTTAGTAGGTAAAATGTCATTACAAGCCTTCCACAAAAACATCTTAACAACACGAGTACCTTGAATATTCCAAATTTGATTCCATAATCTATCTAAGTTAGCAGATGAAGAACACATACCCTTCTCAGAAAACGATTTCTCCTTGGCAAGATGATAAGCGCTCCTAACTGAGAAATAGCCATTAGTAGTACCTAGCCAGACTAATTTGTCAGATTGGCTACGGGGGCAAATAGGCATACCACATATCAAACCAGCTTCTGCTACCGAAAACACCTCTTGAATAAGAGGTATATTCCACCAGTTAGTATTCATGTCAATAAGCAAGTCAACAGTAGCATTTTGAGCAAGAATGTTAATAGGAGACTGGACTAAAAAAGATGAAGGAGAGGGAATCCAACGATCATTCCAGATTTGAATAGAGTGCCCATCACCCACCCTCCAAAACATGCCTAGCTTAAGCAATTTCTTAGCATTCCATATACTTCTCCAAGCATAAGAAGGCTTGTATCCCAGGTTAGAGTTCAGAAAATCATCTTTGGGAAAATATTTTTCCTTCATAATAGTAGCAGCCAACCCAGTAGGATTATGTAAAAATCTCCAACCTTGTTTAGCCAATAAAGCTAGATTAAAGCACTCAAGGTCTCTATAACCAAGTCCACCTTTCTGTTTAGATCTTCCCATTCTATCCCAACTCATCCAAGCCATCTTAGAACCATTATCTTTATGCCCCCACCAGAAACTAGACATCATAGAATTAATGCTAGAACACAAAGCCTTTGGGAGTTGAAAAACACTCATAGTGTAAGTAGGGATAGCTTGGACAACAGCTTTCAACAATACCTCCTTACCAGCCTGAGACAAGAACTTCTCCTTCCACCCACTAATCTTAGCCCATACCTTACCTTGCAAGCTAGAGAAAGTGCTAATTTTTGAACGGCCAATGAAAGCTGGTAAACCCAAGTACTTCTCATAATGATGAGTGGAATTCACCCCTGCCACAGCAAGGATATGAGCTTTGGCATCAGGATTTGTGTTGCGACTAAAGAATAAGGAAGTCTTATCCTTGTTAAGTTTCTGACCAGAAGCTTGCTCATAGAGTAGTAAAATATCATGTAGTTTCAGCCATTCAAAAATACTAGCTTTGCAGAACAACAGGCAATCATCAGCAAACAATAAATGAGAGATAGAAGTACCACCCCGAGACACAGTAATCCCATGAATACTTTTATTCTCTTCAGCTGTCCTAAGCAGAGAAGTAAGGCCTTCAGCACACAAAATAAAGAAGTAAGGTGAAAGAGGATCACCTTGACGAATACCCCTAGAAGGCACAATTGGTCCATAAGGCTGACCATTAACAAGAACAGAATAAGAAATTGTTTTGACACACTTCATAGACCAAGCAATCCATTTCTCAGCAAAACCAAGTTTCCTCATAATAGCCTCCAAAAAGTCCCACTCAATTCTATCATAAGCCTTGGACATATCCAATTTCAAAGCCATATAGCCTGTCTTACCCTTCAACCTTCCATCCATAGTATGAAGAGCTTCAAAAGCAACAAAAATGTTGTCTGTAATTAGCCTTCCAGGAACAAACGCACTCTGATTTTGGGAGATGATAAGGGGCAAAACCTTCTTCAACCTATTGGCAAGAACCTTAGCAATAATCTTGTAAACAACATTACAAAGACTAATTGGGCGGAATTGAGAAAGGTTTTCAGGTTGCTTAACTTTAGGAATAAGAGCAATAAGGGTGGAATTGAGATCAGAATCCAGTACATCCAGATGCATAAAATTAAAAACAACTTGACAAACCTCATGCTTTACAACATCCCAAGACTTCTGGTAAAAACAAGCTCCAAACCCATCTGGACCAGGAGATTTCAAGGGTTGCATTTGAAACAAGGCTTGCTCAATTTCTGCACAAGTGCAATCCCTAGTAAGCATAACATTCATCTCCTCAGTGACCTTCATCTGCACTCCCCCTAAGCATTCCTCCAAATTAGAAACCAAACCTGTCGAGAACAAAGTCTTGTAGAAGTCAACAAAAGCAGAACCAATATCACTAGGTCTAGTCCAAACACAACCGGAATCATCTGAAACTTTACTGATAAAATTTTTCTTCCTCCTATGGCTGGCCCACGAGTGGAAAAAGGGAGTATTACGGTCCCCAAGCTGGTACCAGTGCTGCTTAGAACGCTGCCTCCATTTAATGTCCTCCTGCTCCAGAATAAGATCAATATCTGATTGTAGATGATTGATGACCTCCTTATTATCTCTACCCTCTGCAAACTGCAATTCTTCCAATAGCAGAGTTTTTTGCTGAAGGCGACGAGAATTGCAACCAAACTTTCTAGCACTCCAACGTGAGAATGCTGATTTACAATTCAACAACTTTTGATTAACAGAAGACATAGGATTAGTAGACCCAACACCCCAAGCAGCTTCAAGAACTGAAGAGTACTCCTCATCTACTAACCAATTAGCCTCAAACTTAAAATTCTTCTTGTAACTCAACCTCTCTTCTGCAGAATGCAAGAAAGAAATCAATAAAGGCTTATGGTCAGAAGATCTAGCCGCCAACACATGTACAACAACATCCTTATGTAAAAAGCTCCATTCTGTATTGGCCAATACACGATCCAAACGTGCTTTTATAAAAGCGTCATCGTCCCTCCCATTGGACCAGGTGAACTTGGAACCTTGAAAACCCAGATCATTAAGATTACATTCAACCAGTGCTCTTCGGAACATAGACATCTGACCCTCCCTCCTTATAAGACCACCAAACTTCTCATTAAAAGTAGTAATCTCATTAAAATCTCCAAAACATAGCCAAGGAACTGGCTGGAAATCTTTTAGATGTTGAAGAAGAGCCCAGGATTCAAACCTTTTTGCACATTCAGGGTGTCCATAAAATCCAGTAATCTTCCATGGAACTCCTACGTGGGATTGATGTACAATAGCATTAATATGTCTTCTTGAATAATTCTGAATTTCAAGAGCACATTCCTCTGTCCAAAGAAGGGCCAAACCACCACTACGACCAATAGGATCCACAACAAACACCCCTGCATACCCACACTTCACTCTTAAACCTTCCATCCGTGCCTGCTTACTCTTTGTTTCCATAAGAAACAAAATAGAGGGTTTCTTTTCCTTCACTAGTTGGCGAAGGTCACGAACTGCTCGTGGGTTCCCAAGCCCACGGCAATTCCAACTTAAAATAATCATGGAACCTGACGGGGCTGTAAAACAGCCGCCGCCACTTCATAATCAGAAGAACCCAATAAGGGCTCCTTTCCCTTAGCTTTCTTCTTAACACCCACATCACCCACAGAACTCCCCAATAGCAGTTTATTCTTCCTCTTACCCAAACTCTTACTTACAGAGAGAGGGTTTTGAAAAGATACACCTCTCGCCTTCCTCTTGAATTTAATAACAGAGCTTCCACCTTGAACCTCAACGACAACCTTACCAGAAAGAGAAGAAGTTTCCACTGATCGAGAACCTTCAAAGACATCCATGGTTTCACCCACCACATGAGAAGAAACCAAAGAGGAGATCTTAACATTTTCATCTTTAACAGGGGACTCACTATGCTTCGCATCACCAGAGGATTTGTTAAAGTCCAAAGCTTGCTGAGAAATTAGAGCCCCCCTATCAGAATGGTCCACATCACCAATGCCATCCATACCTTTATTTCCACCAGCGACATCTGTGAAAGGAAAAACTCCTTTATCTTTAGTCGTGTCAGCAACAACATTTGCCACGTGGCGTGTCTCCGAACCCTCACTACCAACTGCTCCATTTGAAAAACAGGGCCGTTGTTGAGTACCAAGAAGATTGTAACTGCCCATCTGCGGAGATCTGGCCTGAGAACTATCACCACCATGATGAAATCCCTCTGAACTAGCCCCAGTCCATGCATTACCACCAGCTTTATCAAAACCACCACCTCCACTACGACGCTTTAAATCATCAGCACGTAGCCAAATACCCCATTCTTTAACAGCAGTTGAAGAACTGGATCGCAGGGACTGCTTAACAGGACAGCCCTTTGAACTATGCACAATGCGCCCACAATTAAAACAGAATAAAGGGATTTTCTCATACCTGAAGCTAACCCAGACATGCTTCCCCTCTAACTGCAGGGAACGGCCACGCTCCAGAGGCTTTGTGATGTCAATAACCACACGAATCCGAAGACACCTACCCCAACCTTCACCATCACCGGCAACATCCACATCCTCTAGAACTCCCATGGATTCTCCTATCCTAGAGCCTACTCCCTTAGTCATGCAAAGAAGAGGCATATCATGCACTTGAATCCAAATTGGAGAGAAAGAGAAGTCCATTTGAGAAGGAGGAATTTCCCCGTCAAAATCTTTAAGAACAAGAATCTGACGATCAAAACTCCAGGGCCTTCCTTCCATAACTCTACGCTTATCATCAACATTCGAAAATTCAAAAAGCCACAGATTATCTTGTAATTCCTTAAAAATGACACTTCCTACTACACGCCATAATCTAGACAGCAAAGTCTTGAAAGCCTCCTTGTTAACTGTACGATCAATTCTCAGACAACCCACCAGACAATTGACTCCCTTACGACGAAGATCAGCGATCTCCCCTTCAGAAATAGAAATACCTGACTTCTCACCATCTGACAGAGAAACCCTACCACACAACCTTTCTAATTCCTCCGCCATCACCAACCACCCACTGAAAACAGAAACCTCCTACTCCGGCAACCAGAAGGAGACAGTTCCCTTGTCACTAGAGGAAACTCAGAGAGTTTTCTAGACGAGGACCTATTTCTTGAGTATATATGTATATCTTGTGTGTAGTATGGCTAGTCTCTCTTCGATTCATCAATAAGGCTTGCATTTTGTTATTTAGAAGATTTTTTAGGCCTTGATTGTCAAATTGTGGTGAGGAGGGTCTTTTGAGGAACCCTGGATATTAAAGTTTATGTAGAAATCAGTTTACACTTATATAGTCTCCAACAAAGGACATTTATGACTGACAATTTTTTACATGATTTGCAAACTCAACACGGAATTAGTTAGTAAGGTATGACTCATTAATTAAATGAGTCAAGTTAAAGTTTACCTATATAGTCTTATACTCATGTCTCAACGCAATTCGAACTCAACATATAAATATAAATTATCACCCCTAGTCGTGGGCTATTAAAGTGCTGGCTTCGTTGTAATAACAATTTCTGATAATGAAATGCTTCGAAGGTAATAGTGAGCATAACTCTCTGAAAGAATTAAAGATGAAAAATGATACACATACTTTTAAATGTTTGCTCCAAGTTTACATTTCTTAACGTTACAGTAAAAATCACAGTTGGATTCTACATATACTTTTATTTATTATTTTATCTAACGGTAGCAGAGTGAAAACTAATATTTCTTATTGATGAGACTCCACAAACTGCGATTAGAGCTGTGAGACTAGCCATACTCTTTCAGGTAACACAGCAGAGCGTCATCACCTCATCTCCTCCATTATTCTACTTCTTTAAGCACCCTGCACTAACTTGATTAAACAAAAATACTTTAAACAGAAGGGGGAATAATGGATGGAAGATTCTTAGAAAAAGAAAGAAAGAAAACAAAAGGAAACTTTTTAATCTCTTCGAGTCTGAATTGCTCATAACAACAAAATTACAGATGCCAATATATGCTTCAAGACTTTGTGGAACAAGATTGTAAATGCTTCGAGACTTTGTTGCCGGGCAAAGTTATGACAACCAGAATCCCCGTACATGTTTAAATGTTTCATGATGGTAGTTATTGGTACCTTAACTCGTCCGAACTCGGCTCATTTACAACTTTTTTTTTTTTTATTCAAAGTGGGAGATCTCATTTACAACTCTAAATAGGTAGATGAGCTCTTGCAAAGTCTAGCTGTGCCATGAAGAAATAAATTTAGACAGAGGGACTAGCCCATTAAGCCCACTGCATCTAATCGCCCAAGAACCAAATGCCCAAACGGGTGAGCAAAGCCCACGGACAAGTCCAACAATCCAGGCTCACAGTTGAAGCAGGGATAAACTCCACAATAGCAACGAATCATAACTTTCCATATTTCAAGCCCAAGGGAATCGAATTCCCGTATTATAGCCTTGTTGGCTTGTTCCCACAAATCAACTAAATCAAGCCTCCAACACCCAAGTTAGAAAGCTATAAAAAAGGAAGAGTAATGCTAAGGATCAGCTAAAAAAAAAAACTGTAATCCATCCATAAATGGGTGATATGGATGGCTAAAAAGTAATTACCAATAAATGCTACATCCACGTCACTCATTACAGATGAATTACACTTATTCTGTTTAAGTATATTTTTGATTTAAACATCGGAGTTATTCTCTACCGACACACCCTGATCAATTCTTATACACGCTTTTCCTTTCTTGTAGGTGTAACTTAACTTGGTGCTTAGCACTTCGAAAACTATTCAAATAGTTTGGCTTAGCAATTTTAAAATATGCATTTTGAGAATTTTTTTTTTTTAAAAAAAAAAAAAAACTATTCAAAATGCAGTTAATGAAAACTTAATTTTTAAAAGTACAATTAAAATGTAAAAAAGTGTCATTTGTGTCAACTAAGCGTATGAGCGTTTAAAATTATATACTTTTAAAAATACACTCTTTTGACTGTTGCACAAATACATGAATATTTTTTGCATTTTCAAACTAACTTAAAAATTAAAAATAAATAAATAAAAAAAGGCCCCAAATGAAATACTTTTTACAAATTTTTTTTAAAGATGCATGTTAGGCCTTTGCAATCGTGAGACCAAACACACTCAATCACCTGAGCACATGTATTAGTTTTGTATATCATCTAGGTGTGTATAATTGATTACAGTTAGCAATTGTTGTCTTGAACTGCAACCGCACCCCATATTAGATAGAGAATAGGTCAGCTTTGTTTGATAGCATTTTTTTCTTCTCTTTTTTGTTTTATATTTTCGAAATGAAACTATTAACAAACAACTTAATTAGCACAAAATACTTAAAACAACTTTCGTCTTTAAGACATATTATAACAGTTTTTTCAACAACAAAAAAAAACCATCTAAAAAGCATTAACAACTTAATTGCCAACTTCATAGCTCATCATCTAGCAAAATTAGCAGCGGGTCTAGGCTTCGAAAATGAGTGGTCGGGAGAATTCTCTGATTATATCTCAGAGATTATTCAAAGAGAGCAATCTGTATTATCTTTTGATTGATTTATGAAGAAGCAAATATTCCATAAAAAATAAAAAAAATAAAAAAAAACAAATGGATGCATTTTTTCACTTAAGTTGGTGTGCTAAGACGTGTCCTTTTTCTGTGTATTTAATGCAGACGAAAACTTTGTTAGACTTAATTTTTCAGGTGTGAAATGGTGGTTGAGAGGAGTTTACTTGTTTTCATCAAAGAGGAATATCAAAGGAATATTACAAAATGGACACCCAATTTCTGCAGGCGCGTTAATCGTACGTGTACACGTTTTTGACCCAACATAACATAACCTCAATCTCACACGTTTCATTTTCTTTTGCCATTAATTGACTAAATTATACCGAATCCACATATTCCTCAACCAATCACCTCTTCAAATTCCTCCTTAAAACCATCTCCATTACTTTTTTGAAAGAAAAAAATGCTAAACCTACACTAATCTATAATTTTTTCACAACTTCTTGATATATATTAGTATGTGATTAAAAGGTGTTAATTTTTTTTTTTTTTTAAATGGTTGATGGGGCTTTAATCACGTGTCATAATGTATCAAAAAATTGTAAAAGAATCATAAAACAGTTGAAAGCATAGCATTACTCTGAGCGAGCCTATATGGAATCACATTCGAAAATATAATTTTTAAAACTATAAAAAGTTTCATTTTATATATATTAATATATGTGCGTTTTGACCTTTTTTTTTTTTTTTAGAACAAAAAGTTAAAGAAATAATTTTAAATACTTGTTAAGATTTTTAACGCAATTTCAAGCAAACTTAATTTCAACCTTTTGAGATCTATGTACATTTTTGTAAGTAGACTAATCCCCCCTCCATTGATATCTTATTTCATGAGTATTAATCAACACTACAATAAGACAACATTCTCTCACATATTAGAAGAAAACATTTAAAATTAGTATCTATCTCAATTCTCACATGGGTTGAGCCCCATTTTCAAATGAGAAATGCTAAAGGCCCAACTTTTTTGCCCAACAAAAGTCTAACTTTTACCTTTTATTTTTTTTCTAAAAAAAACCAAAATGAAAAATGGAAAACATGTCTGAAGCAACCCTATCTATTTTTGGCCTTTCTTTTATTTAGTATTTTTTAAAAAATGAAAAATAGTATTTTTCTTCATAATAATGACATTTTCTTAAAAAAAAAATACCAAATAAAAGAAAGACAAAAAATAGATAGGGTTGCTTTAAACATTTTTTCCATTTTTTATTTTATTTTATTTTTTAAAAATAAATAAGGCAAAAATTAAACTTTTATTGGACAAAAAAGTTGGGTCCCTATCATTCCTCTTTTCAAATAACTCTTCTTTCATCCAAATTTTGAACAGAAAAATATTGCACACCAAATATGAACAAGACTTATAGACTGGTGGCTAGCTAGCTATGGTGGCCATAACTTTCAAATGGTACATTTAATTCCTTCGTTCAAAGTCTTTCGAAATTATCATAGCATTTATGACCTCCCTTGTACGTATCAATCCTCAGAGGAACAAGACTCGTCAATGAGGAATAAGACATTGAGAATGGAGAAATCATTTTACACTTCAGATTTGATTGACGCGAGATACATCTACCGACAATGGCTTAATGCTCGCTCAATTTTGCATTAAATATGAGTTTTGCCTAATTTTTAAACTGTTCATTCCATCTATTTTTCATCCAAATCTTTAATATTGTCTTGGTTTGCACAAAGATACATCTAACTAAGAACAGTCACACTAAATTCTTTATATTTATCTTTTTTTTTTAAAAAAAAAAATAATTAAACAAAACTCTTAAAAATACACATTTAGTTAGCAAGCTTCATTCTTTACTTTATTTTAACTATCGTCAGGTTCACTCTTAACATGACAATAGCCGAAAAAGTGAAAGTTATAATTTTTAAGATTATCTTTTACTTTCCCATAGCTAAAATGTGAAAGTTTTGTTTTCCCAAAAAGTGAAATACCCATTTAAGCTTATTATATAATGGTATAAAACTAATAAAAAAATAGTATTTAATTAAAATGGATAAAGACTTAGAGAGTTTGATATTTAGTTCATTTTTAAAAATTAACTTCCCGAATTTGATAAAGTAAATGTTTCTTCTCAAATTAAACTTTTTTTTTTTTTTTTTTTAATATTTAACTTTTAGTTGAAGAGTTCATTGTGAATGCTCTAACGTATGCCATAGCAAACACCGAAGATTTTCATTCGAATGGGGCTGGAAGAATTTCTTCTAATATATATAATATACTAAATTGACATTTGTTATTAGGATCACAAAAAAATTAAAAAAAAAAGTCTTTGGAATGATCAGAACATTTATGACCTCTTCTGGACTTCTTCAAGCTTCCAAGGGACAAGACTCTGGTGGCCGAAGAAGGCTATGGTCTCTCTACAATTCATCAATAAGGCTTGCATTTTGTTATTTAGAGGATGATTTTTTAGGCCTTGAATGTCAAATTGTGGTGAGGAGGGTCTTTAGAGGAACCCTGGATATTAAAGTTTATGTAGAAATCAGTTTACACTTGCTCCATTGTTTCTCTAATAATTTTACAATTAAGTTGTAAGTAAGGCTTTCAAATTTTAACACGATACGTGAATTTGACACAAACTCAATATAAAATTAGCGAACTAGTATTGAAAGTTCTAACCCATTTATTTATATGAATCGGGTTAAGATTAACTTATATAGTCTCCAACACACGGCATTTATGACTAACAATTTTTTACATGATCTGCAAACTTAACACGAAATTAGTTGGTAAGATATGACCCATTAATTAAATGAGTCAAGTTAAAGTTTACCTATATAGTCTTATACTCATGTCTCAACGCAATTCGAACTTAACATATAAATACAAATTATCACCCCCTAGTCGTGGTCTGTTAAGGCGTTGGCTTTGTTGTAATAACAATTTCTGATAATGAAATGCTTCGAAGGTAATAGTGAGCATAACTCTCTGAAAGAATTAAAGATGAAAAATGATACACATACTTTTAAATGTTTGCTCCAAGTGTACATTTTCTAATGTTATAGTAAAAATCACAGTTGGATTCTACATATACTTTTATCTAATGGTAGCAAAGTGAAAACTAATATTTCTTATTGATGAGACTCCACAAACTGCGATTAGAGCTGTGAGACTAGCCATACTCTTTCAGGTAACACAGCAGAGCGTCATCACCTCATCTCCTCCATCATTCTTCTTCTTTAAGCACCCTGCACTAACTTGATTAAACAAAAATACTTTAAACAGAAGGGGGCATGATGGATGGAAGATTCTTAGAAAAAGTAGATCTCTTCGAGTCTAAATCTTCCATTTAGAGTAAAAATATTAGGAAAAAAAAGAAAAAAAAATCTCAAGCTAGATTCTTAAAACAGGAAACAGTAAAGAAAACCAAAACCAAGGAAGACAACAAATGCAAGCGACAGATTCTTGGATATTCAGCAATTTAATTGCTTAAGAAATCAATGCATACCTCCCAAGCAATGAAGTAAAAGAAATATACAGACATTGTATACACAAAACTATCACGTTCACGTGGGTCCTGCACATAGGAAGGCGTTGCCTTGAGGGAAAGGCAATGACTGTCCACAGCAGGAGGATCAGTAATACCACTGCAACCGATATCTTGAATAGTTGGAAAGCAAGTCATCCTTTTCCCCTTCAATGGATTACTTTTGGGTTAAGTATGTTATAGTACTCTGCAACTATTCCATCTCTTGGTTGACTTGTCCCTATTGGGATGGCAAGGCGGTGCGTTTTGGTACAGAGATTTTCACAACTTTGAGAGAGCTTATGTAAAATCTACTTACTTAAATAAATTTTAAATTGTTAAGTCAGTTATTAGTAAATGCATTTTATAAACACTTTTTCATAATTATTATTCAAATTACTAGCAATAAGGAAAACAAAATTGCTGAAGATTCTAATATATGCTATATTGCATCACATCCATTGGTATGGACCAAAGTGGCCAACCCAACAACAGATAGGAAAAGTCCAAGTTGAACACTTACCAAAACAAAAGTCCAAGATGAAAACAGCCGAAACTGGAGCAACTGAGCATGTGGAGCAGCCACAGCGTAGACTGCAACTTGTCAGGTGTTGACTGGACCTACTGCAGCAACAGTGGCTACATAAAATAAAGAAATGGTGAACAAGTGTAAATGCTTGAAGACTTTGTTGCCGGCCAAGTTCTGATGACCAGAATCCCCGTACATTTTTCATGATGGTAGGTGAGCTCCTGCCAGTCTAGCTGTGCCATGTAGAAATAAATTTAGACAGATCTTTATCTGTTGGCCATACAGAATCAAGTTAACAACTTTATAAAAAAAGAAAGAAAAAAAAATCCCCTTGAATCTTCTCTTCTCCATCACTGCTATTGTGGGTGAGCTGAGGTACTCAAGTAAAAATCAAGGAAGAGATCAAGTAGATTAGACCAAGTAGCTAATGTCTTGTTATCATCATTAGCAAAAATCATATCTTCCAGTACTAGAGATAAGCTCAACAACCACCATGAGTCTGATCGTTGGGTTTTCAGCGAGCAGTCTCCAATTATTTTTCAAGTAAATGGCCTACCTGTACATCCACTTCGAGTATTCATTCAGTCTAATCCAATAAACATGTGGCTATTTTACGGCATGCCCCACCACAACCTTCAATTCCCAACACTCTCAATTACAAAATGATTATGCTGCTGGTGAATTTTCCCCAACAATTAGACTTAAATGGGTTTTTAACACCGCAATTTTTTCTTTAAGAAAGGTCAGCAGAAGTCGATAACAATCTGCTATACTAGTGCATCTCAGGGTGCTCCAAAAAATTCACAGAAAAGGATAGGAGAATGCCATTTAATCTTGCTTCTAATTGAAAACACACCGATGCAATATCATCACGGTGATATGGAATTAAAATCCTCTCCATTTCATTTGAACTGAAGAATATCTAGTTAGTTATAGTACAGGGATATTTTTGTCCCCTCAAAAAGTGAAAAAACAAAAATACTCCTCCACTATAACTAACTGAATATTCTCCATTTGAACTGAAAAGGATCCTGTTCGGTGATATGGCGCTGACATGCCTGACTGACAGAATCTAAGAGCTAGAAACTGATTGGCTTTGCCAATATCCAGCTTTCTGTGTGGTAAGCTATCATTTAAAAGAAGAAACTTTAGCCCAACCTCCATCACTTACAGAGACAACCACTTGTAAAAGGTTCTGCTATTTAGTATATTCTTCCTCTCCTCAGAATCTTTATAAAGTAATTCTTCAGAGAGTATGAAAGTAGGATGCCTTATTCTCATGATTTTAGAACCACAACATTGATCAGAAATGACACATTTTGACTCTGGAAATTTGTAGATGCTTCTAGTTCACACGTGACTTAAAACGCAGAGAATCTGCATTCTGACTTTAACAAAAGTAGTAGTTGGAGTAGGCACTCAGTATCATATCTGTAGTGCTAGATTCTCTGCAGAGGATATTAGCTAAGGAAGAGCATATAGTGACAGTTCGAAAGATAAATCAAAGCCAGTCCAGCACATGATGCAAGTAAGGCAGGCTTAAATCCCAAAAAAATTTAATCAGAAGCAACACTAACCCAAGAATAGCATGGAATTCACAGATATCAATAGTTACCCCTATACCATTTATCATCTCAGTCAAAATCCATACCTTTATATTCTAGAGAACTTCAATAATGAAGTTAACAGAAAATATAGAAAAGATGGACACTTTTCAGTTTTGAGTTGTGTAATTTATGGATATGCACCCTCATTGCGAGATATTATTGATGATAACACACGGTATACATCCAACAATTTGCTTAGTTTCTTATACTTAATTGCTGCAATAACAAACTTTAAGGGAAAAGTAAAAGGCACGTGATTCTTCCATACACAGGCACAACATAAAAGCCACCAGACAAGTTTACAAGGTTCGGCAAGAATCAACTTGAATCTTATTGTATCAGCACCCATTACAGAATTCCAAATAACAGATCTTTTCTTTTCAAAAGCATGTTTGATGTATAAATGAGAATTAAAGCAATATGAAAAACGCCCTAAAGTGCTTTTTATCTGAGAGCAACGGTATCGATCGAAATATTTGTGAACATTTTACTAATCTGTTTTTTCTAAATCAATGGACAATACATATATTGAACTCGGGCTAACTGTTCAACACCACTTATCATTCTTTAAGAACACATCAGATATGGTATTCCTATAAACTTTTTTATCATGTAAATTTCAATGAAAGAATTTGTAAATACTTCCAACAAAAATGGAACACATATATAGGCAGGGATGACAACGACATGAAGTGGATGTTACCACTACAAAACAGGCACTGAAATGGACATTGGCACGGAAACATCACCGGCGAAACTTGAATCTCTGTTTGCAGCTGAATTGCTTGCAAATGCATATCCTACACCCAATCCACCAAAATGCAAGGATGCATTCTCGCATCTCTGAAACACTCTAGCAAGTGAAGCTGCTTTTCTTCTTGCCCGCTTTGTACCTGTAAATAGCAGAGTCTGAAGAAGCCCAGCCAACATTGGGGCCTTAACCACTCTCTCAGTCGCTGCTGCTCCACCACAACGGCATAACTCAAGCAATGCTGCCACTGCATTTTCTTTTCCCCTAGGCGTTCCACAGCGCATCATTGCTATCAATCCCGCCACCGCCATTTCCTCCTTCCCCACAGCTTCTGCTCCAGCTGGCTGCCTAACAATCAAGGCCAATGCACCAGCTGCTTCCTCAGCAACCCCTTCATTTCCCAAAGCCCCTATTAGGGCCGCTACAGCCCCTGCCTCTATCATTCTCACACAATTTTCTGTGTGAGTCGACAGATTAAATAAAGCCGTTACGGCATCCTTCTTTCCTCTTGGAGTCCCCTCTCTCAACAGCCCTGCCAGAGCTTCAACTGCCCCTTCCTCATCTGCTATTCTCTTCTTATAGTCATGAACTGCAGAGAGGCTGAACAATGTTGCTGCAGCATTTTCCCTTGCCTCAGTCGTATGCCCAAATCTCAATACTTCAACAATCAATCCCAGACACCCTTCCTCATCCATAATTCGGCTCTTGTTCTTATCATATATCGATAGATTAAGCATTGCAGTCACTGAATTCTCCTGCGCCACAGGGTTCATAGAAGAGAGTAGCTTCCGAAGATGGGGAATAGCCCCAGCTTCCGCAATGAAAGCACGATTCTCCTTTCCTGTTTTTGCTAACAAACGTATCTCACGAGCCGCAATAGTCATCGCACGCTGCGACCCATTAGCCAACTGCTGAATGAGAAGTGTTGCTGTGGCTCTAGTGGCTTGCACCCCGGGTGGGAGCAGCTGCAGCAGAAAAGCTTTCAACTGAGCCATCGGTGCTCTCCGGCGGGTCATAGGGAACCCCATGAGCAGTGCACCACTGCATGATCAAATTCCTCAGAGCCCGATTAGGCACAAGCCGGTGGTTATGTTCAAGCATTTGGCCCGTCTTCGGGCAAGTACAATGGCCTTCTTCCATCCACCTTGCTATGGAACTCCGATCATATGTCTGCCCTGTGGATATTATCACAGGGTCTCGCATCACATCCAACGATATCGGGCAAGAAAAGTCCTTGGGGACCGTAACAAAAGTCTCTGCAATCTCCTGCGTGATCAACCCCTTCCTCTGCCTCTTCACACTCCCACCCATTTCCAATCCCACCTGATCGTCCTCCTCCTCAAACCCAAATAGCAAAAACCTACTATACCGAGTGATCGCAACGAACCCATTAAGCACCGATACAGTAGGCTCCACATCCCCCTCATGATTCACAATCTGCTCCTCCAAAAACTCAATTTCAGCCCTACAACTCTTTGCATCCCTAATCCCCAACCTCTCCACAAAGAACAACCTCAATTCCTCCGAATTGGGAACCTTCCCACTCTCAAACTCATCAAGAAAACCAAAAAACCGAATCCTAAGCAACTCATCGTCTTTATCAATGAACAACCTCGATCGCCTGGCTTGTCTCTGCATAAGCTCAACCTGTTCTCTAATGTCCTCACTCAAAACAACGTCGTTCAAAGGAAAAACATCGAAAAGGGTCGAGATTTCCTGGTTCAGATCATGAAAATGGCCCGAAATCGAATGGTTTTGAAGCAAAAGCCACAACTTACTCGATTGCGCGCAGTAATCGAGGAGTATCTTGGAACGGTACAGCAACAGATAGGTCTCCTTGAAGCAGAGCGCCGCCGTAGAAGGCAAGCCGGAAGAGCCCGATTCCTTGAGATAGTCTAGGAGGACGAGGAAGACCTCGATTTTCCGGATGAGAGAGCGGGTGTTCTTGCGCTGGAAACAGAAAACCTTGGCCGAGAAATCCGCGACCAGCTCGGCCGACACGGTCGCTAGGGTTTGCACCAAAGCCACCTCGCTTAGGTCCACCGGAGCCAAGAACGCCTCCAACGAAGGCGATCTCCGCCTCCGCAACGACGAAAATATTGCCGCGGTCGCCATATACCCAACTCTTCCGATCGGTATAGGAACCCAAATATACAAAGAGATCTACAAAACAGAAATCTTAGGTCTGTATCTCTGTAAAAGCCCAGAAATGGAACGAACAGAAAGACTATAAAACAGTCTCAACAGTTGTTGTTTGTTAACGTCGTTCGCGTTTGTTGTTGTTGTTGTTGTTTTCGCTGCTGCTTTTGGGGTTGAATCTTCAAAGCTTTGAGAAAGAGAGAGAAAGAGAAAGAGAGGGGTGTTTGGACTTTTTTATTTGTGTAAGAATCCGCGTCTTTTGAGCAGAAAAAAAGGTCTGAATTTCCAAAGCCTTCCATTTCTTTTTCCTCCTCCCTTTTATTTATTTATTTTATTTATTTATTCAAATTTTTTCTCTCTCTAGGAATTTTCTTTGAATGCAGCCGGTGCAGGCTTTGGTTGACAACGACAGCATCGGGTTTGACGGACGATGATCCAGATTCCTGTCGATTGCTTCCTTCCTTCCATCTTTCTTCCGTCTACAATTCTACAGTATCGCCCGCGTACAGCTTGGATATACCAAATTATACGATCTGGATTTTGTGTAATATGACGTCAGAGCGTGTGCCGGATAACTACTTTACTTCCAGGATAAGAATGTATTGTCATCCTTTGAGCTAAGCCCACGGATTTAGCGCCAAAATACATTAATTTATCTACATTATGTAATCATGTGTTTATCTATATATTTCGAAATCTCTAGATACCCCGAATGGTTTGACCCGTTTAATTAAAGAGAAATGATAAAGGTATAATTTTTTGACACAATTTTGGTCAAACTTTTCTTTTATGTGGTCTTCTTTTTAAAATAAAAAAAATAAACAATAACATCTTATGTGGTCCTTTTTTTATTTGATATTTTTAAAAAAATAATTAAAAAAATTGGTTTTTTCCTTCATAATAATGACTATTTTCATAAAGAAAAATACCCCTTTTAAAAAAAATAAAAAATAAATGACCACATAGGGTATTATTGCTTTAGAATATATATATATATATTTTTTTATTTTGTTTTCAAAAAATAAGAGAAAAGTTTGGTTAAAGTTGTGCCAAAAAGTTGTGCATTTATCATACATCTTAATTAAATGAGTTGGATTATAGTTGGTGAATATATTGTTATACATATAGCTAGATATGACTTGAATCCAATATGTGATATTTAAGACTGACGATTTTTTACATGACCTGCAAATTTAATACGAAATTAGTATGTTAGAGTTGAGGATCCGATCAATTTGATAAAATGGGTAAGGTTAAAGCCGACCTATATATACACATCTTTTGATACAATTCAAACCCAACATACAAACACGAATTGCGACCCCTAAGGGTAATTGGAATTGACAAAAACAATAAATTCAAGCCTTATTTAACTAGTTTTTTTTTTTTTTTTTTTTAAAAAAAAATGATGTTAGGATAATACTTTTTTTATTACAAGTTATTTATAAAATTGATGTGTCACTTGCCATATCAACTATTAAATAATTAAATTTATTTTTTAATTTTTTCACTTATATTGTAAAGGGGTTGTGATAAAAATTGTAGCACTTCAAACATTTTTTTCTAAAACCAAAAGAGCAACAAGATCATTAACTTCATAATAATTTAATTTAATCAAATATTTTGAGGGTTTGAATAACTAAATGATATGAAACGAATATCGTAATTTAATGCAATAAAAATTGATCATAAGTGGTTTGTATAATAATTAGTTACGGTTTAGTTCCAATATCTTAGGGTCGATGTCATAAGTTCAAAATTAATTGGTCTACGTTTAAATCAAAAGCCAAACTGAAAATTTGTTAATGGAAACCCATTTTCTTTTTCTTTTTTAATATTTAGAAAATTCAAACCAATTTATGAAACTAATATTATTTCTAGAGCACGTGATTCTGCATTTTTAATAAATGCATGTAAAACAATAGGATATAAATTTTCTCTAACCTAATTTCTAAACGTTTCACTTTCACGTGTTCCTTAACACATGAGAATTGAAGCACATTTTTTTCAAATGTCGTGTGCTTTTTGCATGCTTAATGGATGCACAACACTTCTAGAAAATGGTTTGGAAAATTTTCTTTAACGCGTATTAGAGAAAATTTATATCCGAAATAATATATTTTAAAGACAAATATTAATTTAATAAATTATATTTGAAGAATTTCCTTCCACCCATATGCTTTTATATTTAATTTTTTTTTTTCTTTTAATGGGGCATACTTTTAGATATTAAAGTAGTAAGTATACTATTAACAATCTTTTATACATAGTATTATTACTAATAATGAGGTGGTTCTCTTTGTATCCCTTTGGGAAAATGATTACTTACCCTTTTACCCTAAAGTAAAGCAAGCTGCGTTGGATTGGATTTGCGTCAAGGGTTGACTAAATAAAGGCTGTCGGTCCCACGTGGCTTTGAGGAGGCGTGGAGATTGGCGGGCCGTATTAGCTGGGTTTTGGAGTTAAATGCCAAATTTTCCACTTTGACTGAAAAAAACACACAAACGTTCAAAACACAAGTTGACCAACCAGAAGCCACGTTGGAGTGCAGAATTCCACCCAAGAAAAAAAAAAAAAAAAAAAGGGTTTTGAGGTAAAAGTGTGACAACCTTATTAGAAGAAAGTTCTCGAAAGGCCCACTTGTAATCCCACAACTTAATGCTTCATACTTTAAACATCATAACCTCCTTTTTCTTTTTCTTTTTCTTTTTTATTTTTATTTTATTTATTTAATTTAGGGCATCAAAGTTTTCTTTCAAATTTGGAATAGGTCCCCTTACGACCTCTCAAAGGAGGACCAAAGTTGGCAACAAATCCTCAATCAACGAGTCGGATATGCGATTGTAGCGACATGTTCTGTGGGTGAAAAAGGAGGAGAATAACTGCATAATCCCCAAACCTTATTCGACTTTCATTTTAGTAATGAGAAATGATATATGTTATAGGTCTATCTAACATTCATCCAACAAGGCTGATGACATTGCCAACTAACCATTGGATTAATTACCATCAATGGTGGTGGTTCAGTGGTATCAATGAAATTTTTAAAGTAATTGGACATGTACTAGGGTGAGAGTTCAACTCCCAAAATAAGAATCGTCAAATCGTATTAATATTAGTAGCCTTAAGTCTCATTGATGCCCTGATTGAGTCAGACTATAACACAATAGGACTTGAAAAAGTGTTTGTGATTCTCATTGTCTAGGCTCTTCTTGTGCAGTTCCCATTGGACAGGTGCTACTATAATAAAGCTGAGGTAGATTAACTACAATAGGTCTTCTCCGCCTGCCTTTTTCGATTTTTTTTTTTTAAAAAAAAAATCATTGGATTAATCATTGTAAAATAAGAAAAAAAGATCAAATTGTTGATTTGAATTGCCACATCAAAATTGTTGGAAAATTATAGGATAAAAATATAGCATTACACTAAACTTATATCTATCTTTAATGTACGTACATGCATTTGTAAACTGACATATGTTAATTCTATTAGAAATTATCAAGATAATTTATTTTATGGTCTAGATTAGATTTCACACATCTAATTGTGTAATTTAAAAATGGCGTGGTACTATGCACACAATTTGATACAACAAAACAAAATCTTGACTTTAAAATGAATCGTCTTCATTTCTTTTGAAGTGGAAATGATCTTATTCCACATGTGCTTTCAAAGACAAATATCACTATAATAAATTGAGTTAGAAAAGTTTCTTTTAACCCAATTTAGAAGCAAACTTTATCTTGGATATAACTTTTTCAACTCGTTTTTGAAAATTGAAGTTAGTTGAACAATGACTGCGGCCTGAATTATTTGTATCTAACCCAAAATAGGAAAAGCTCATCTAGATACATGGTATGGTTGGAAATTAGTCAAAAATATGTACATAAACCGGACAAGATTGACATCAACTGAGCATTTTTTAGATGATAAAGATTTATCCCAAAGGATAACAAATTATTAAAACTAGGAAAGGCTTACAAATATGGAAAAGGATCTTATCCATTTCAAAATTCTTTAATTTCTTTCAATTAGTACATTTTGAAGGGTAATGCATTTAATGCACTACAATTATTAAAACTTTTAGACAACACTACCCTTTAAAACGTACTAAATGAAAGAAATGGGGGGATATTGAAATGGAGAGAATCCTTTCCGACATTATTAGAATTCATAAAAAGGAATTCCACCTTGTTTGGATGAAATTGAAGTCCAAATCTCGGTTCTTAATGAGAATTAATTACAAAGGATTATATTTTTTTAATAAATTTTGGTAATATATAAGAGAAGGAGATTTTGAGGTCACTTAGCTCGGTCCGGTAAATCTTGCATCTTAAGATATTCGAAACAAGTGAACCATGCAACCCTTCTCTCTTAAACTGTCTCAAATTTTACAGAAATTTGAACAATTTTAAAAAAGGGAGATTGCATTGTCACATATCCCGTCGTATGATTCTTAAGTTGTTCCGAACATATTAGTCGTACAATATCTCTCTTAAACTATCCGAATTTCACAAAAATTTAGTCATTGTCCAACACCAATAGGTTGGTAACAGAGACCCGAAACCTGGAATAAAGCTTCAATTCAAACTTTGGCTTAACGTCTACTTTATTTAGGCCTAAGTTGTTGGTAGGAACACAGGACATCTTGGAGAAATTTAGCTGCCCCTAGAAAAAGACAGGATGCCATTGCAATTGAGAAATCCAAGACCCAAAAAAGGAATACATTATTTTTAGACTTCATCGACACAAATCCTTCAGTCTTAATGTGGATCACGAGATATATGAGAGACTTTCTGTAGCGAATTTTAGTCAACAATTCATCTCAAATAAACCACACAATATTAAAATCGTGAGTGTATTTATTTTCCACCTACATTTCCCATCTCTTTATTAAAACGGCATTCAAGGCACGTCTCCTCCAAATGTGTAATTTAGTCGCCTTATAAGGTGGAAGTTATTAATTCGATTTTTTTTTTTTTTTTTTTTTTTCATCTTGTAGGAACGTATCAAAAAAGAAAGATAATTAAAAGTTATTAAAAGGATATACTCTTTTTTTTTTTTTTTTTTTTCCTAATTAGTAATTTACTTTTGCTTAGTTGCTGCATCATTTTCTATATAATTAAAAGTGAATCACAACATACTCCCAGCTCACCTTAAACTGTTTCCATCCAACACCTATTTTTCTGTTTTCTTTAAGTGAGAATCAAAGAAAAGCCAACACGTATATTTTGTTGGCAGTGCTACGTGTTGACCAATGATAAGGCCAGCATCACAAAGATCTATGAATTAGACATCTCCACATATTCTTTCTTCACGTGCCTTTAGAAGCACGTCGCAGGTACATTTACGACCAGTAATTATATCCTTCACGATCACGCCACGTAGACCACAGTCAACGCATAATTGGCAGAGCCAAAAAGTCAAAGAAAGCAACTTCCCGCGTAAGACCATGTTAATCCCACACTGTTACATGCCCTTTTTTCTAATCGAAAGTTGCAAAAGTAATACAAATGACGATGATCGCAGCCACTCAGCGTGGACTTTTCGTTAATCCTACAGGTTTAGCTGACTTGTTTTTATCCTAGGAGCTTTCTAGCATTGTTGAGATAAATAATAAATTTATACTATTTTATTATTTAGTTCAAATTACTTTAGATAGGTCAAAATTTAAATCTGGTTTTTTTCCAAAGGAAACTGTAATTTTCTCTCCGTTTGTTGGTTTTATGAACTAAGTTTTTATTTGAATATTTGTATGCAAAAATATTCAAGATTATTTAGACAATTACTTTAAAAAAATGGTTTTGAAGAGTTGAAAGTGGAAAATTCATCCAAGAAGCCAACAGCTAAGAACAGAGAAAAATTTCCCATAAAAAAATAGAGAAATCTATTCAACGTAGAATTCTTAAAACCATTATAGGAAGACACGAGAGGAAAATTCATACGGCAATTGTTAAATCAAGTCTTGAACATACAATTATTCGCATTTGAATTTCAATAAACAAAATAAATTTTACAGGAAACAAATCTTTCAACACCAACATTGGAGAATAGTTTGGATCTCAAATAAAAAATAAAATAAAAATTGTATGGTGACCGATTGATTGAGGTCAGAATTTGTCATTTTCTGCTATATAATTGTTTGTTTACAAACCTAAATATCAAAGTCAAGGTCGGTCTATAGTTGAATTTGAACCTCAATATTATAAAAATCGTCGTTTTCTCAACTCCCAAACAAGATTTAGTGATGCCCAAATAAATATATTAAGTTAGCTTATGCTGACTAATTTTCTTAATTTATTTGGAAATTCCGTCGTTGCTGCAGGCGATATGCATGCCTCTCACCTAAATCAATAATTAGAAAAATGAATCCACTTGCATATATTGCTTGTTGGTATGCAGCATGAGTTGTCCCATTGTGTTTGAAATTGCATGATCATATTAAGAACAAGTCTATGGAACCAAGAAAAAAAGTATGATATCATATACCTATTAATTTGATCTGAGCTTAAGGCTATACACTAGAGCCATCCAAATGTGTCTCATCATGATCATGAGAAACCACCAAGGTGATAAAAATAAAAATAAAAAACTTTTGTTCGTTAGTATGTTTTTTGTTTGAAAAAATGTTCTGATGTAATATAATCGGGAATAATTTTGAGTTTTTGTGTTTTAGGTTGTTTGTAACTGTTCTAGTTTTGAAAACAGAAAACAAAAGTGAGAAGGAGAACAGTTTAACAAACAAAGCCATATTTTCCCTTCTGTTCTATTTTTAAATAAAACATTAACAACCAACCCGAAACACAAAACAATTAAAATTATTTTCACATTTATGTTAAATCAAAATATTTTTTGAAACAAGAAACAAATAGTACAGTTTGATTATTTTGTCAGGTTTCAAAATAGCTCAAAACAACTTCTTTTTATTCTCCTTTTTTTTTTTCTTTTTTCTTTTTTTTCAAAAATAGTTTTTTTTTTTAAGTAATTTTGAAAATATATAAAAAAAAATTTACCCAACCTTACTTTTATTTGCAATTGTCCTTGTAGAGAAAATTTTCTGTACTCTGATATCAATCTTGTAAGACATTATTCTCATAATACAAAATAATTTTATCCAGCCAACCCTCCCTTAAAGAACGAGAAAAAAAAGAAATGAGCCCATTTGTAACACTTCAGTCTCATATTGAAAAGATCATATAGAGCGGATAGTTTATAAAAATACTCGTAAGTGTTAAGTCCCACATTCATTCTTTACTATGTGATACTTATAAAGCCTTACTATGTGATACTGAACTTTATAAGTGATTAAAAGAAAACTCCATCTCTTTGGAGTTAAAATTCTGTTTTTCGTGGGTACATTCATTCATGCCGACCTCCTATGCAAGATGATGGCATAATCAAACATGGTGGTAGGGTCATCAGCATATTCACCATCATTCTTTGTTCTTGCTCTTTCAACTCCACCTTTACACAAATCACACAAACACTTGAAAGAAGCTGCCTCCTGTCCTTCCGAAGCTGTGGGTGTTCACATATGCTTTCATACGAGAATATCACCACTTTTAGACTTCTTTCAAGAAGGCTTGCCTTTCAGCGAAGCAAGAAAAGATGCCGCTCATTCCGGCCGTTTTCCAGATTCCAAACAGACCGACCACGGTGTTCCCAATTCAGACCGGTCAAGTTCTTACATTCTCCACAAAGAAGTCAAGGCTTTACTTTTAATTAAATCCAATTGATGTCATGGATATATGACTACATTTTGCAAGTTCATATTGGGATAGGATCTGTATGGAAATTTCGACCCTCTTACAGAGGGGGTTGCACGTTGTGGGACTCACATGCTTCGAACAGCCTAGAATGCAAGATGCACCAAATAGGGCCCTGTAAACCAGACAGTCTAAAAACAGGCAATCCCAATATACCAATAATTTTTTTTTTTGCCAAAAAAAAAAAAGCAGCTTTGGAATGCTTTGGGAGTGTAGGAAGTTCCAATTAAGGAGCAATTTGCAACAGTGATGAATCCCAATCTAGAGATGGCTTTGTTCTTGTTAGGAGTTCATGACTATCTATGAAAGAGCTGATTTTCAGGATCAAATTTCAGAGATGTCACTATCTAGAAGCAACCAATTTAGAAACACCCAGATGATTAGATTGTCTGTATGAAAACAAAGCAGCAGAAGAAGAAGAAGCAGTTTCTGTCAAGCGTCAGCGTTGGATAAAAAATGGAGTACGAGACCAGTTGATTAAACAATTTGTGTAAACATTACTGTTGAAGAGAATAAACAGGAAACAGGCACAAAGAAGTAATCTGTTATATAATATTCTGAAACAATTACTAAAGATCCGGGTCAACAAGGACAATTATCTCATTCAAATTATACTTGAAAAAAAAAAACGCACCTTCTTTGAGACAAATTAATAGATTTTAGTGCCAAAGTGAGAAACCAGAAAACTTATTACCAAGAAAAAAGAAACCAATTTGTTTGACTAATATGTACTCAAACAAGGGTATAACATCATTCTATTGACCAACAATGGAAAGTACAAATAACTAGTATATTTGTTAATTGTTACCATGTTTAGGGGGTGTTTTTTTATTTTTGGTTTGAAAAAAGTGTTTCGACGTGATATAAAGGTAAAACGTATTTTTGTCTTTTAAATTATTTGTTAATATATTATTTTGAGAAGAGAAAACAAGAACACAAGTTAGGGGACTCTTAACTGAGCACTCTTAACTCTGCAACAATCAATGTGTGCTGAAGTGGTGAAATAGTTTGGACTGAAACAGTTTTCAGGTTAGACAAAAATGGTGTGGCTTTGGCCAGGTCAGTTCCTTGATCAATCCTTTTGTACTTTGTGTATGGGCAGGCCACCCCATTGTGCAGCCCAGCCTTTGGGCAAAAAAAAAAAAAAAACAGAATATCACAAAACTGAAAGTTGCCCAAGAGAGGTGCTAAATCTTTTCATGCATACATGTCAAAAGCTTATTATTATTATTATTATTATCCTTTTCCACATTGCAAAGGGATTCAAAGTAACTGATGAAACATGGTAGACAGAAAGATTGGTGGTCTAGGGGGAAGCAAAAAGTCACATATACTTAGTAAAAATTTTACACATAAGGAAAAGAGGCAACACATTTCAACATTCTCAATGAAAATTAAGAACAATCAGTGACTTTTAGATATTGAGGGCTCAATGTACAAGCTAGGCATGATGGGCATTGCAGTGTCAAGGGATGTATGTACCAAATGAGGCAGTAGTCTTATACTTCCACTTTAAGTAAGCCCAGCATAGACACTCATTCTACCGCTTCTCGTCTCACAGTTCCATATTAATACAGATTACATAAAACATATATCTATCTACCCATTTTACCAGTAAGAAAAGGTAGATCGACAAGTTGGAAAAGTTACAAGTGCAAACAGTTACATAGGCGCATTTTGTAACGCATTTCTTATGCCAATGCCTTGCTCGGGATAATTATTGATAGGCACAAGTTTCTAAAACTAATAGGAACCAAAACCGCCACAACTCAGAGGAGGCTGCAATTGATTGAATAGAGGAAGGCCCAACAATATAAATTGTAGCTTATAAAAAAATTATATCATTAATAGAGGCTGCACAATCTAACTTGTTTCCTACATTTTCGCATCAGATCTAAATCATACTTTTATTCAATGAAAAATCATTTGAAGATTAAATTAACCTAGCTAGTAAACTGCAGGAAAAATGCTAAATACAAGTAATGCAAATGAGGTCGTACAATCACTCTTCTAAGCCATTCTTTTCTTGTATTACCTTGGAGATTTAGCTGAGAGACACTTTCTACAGGAGACAAGCTTCAGCAACGAATGTGGTTTCCGTATCCTAAATTTCAAACGTGAAAGCTGCACATGGCCAAACTCATAAGCAACATCCTCAAATGGATCACTATAACATACTCATTATTAACCATTAATCATACTGCAACGGAAAGTTAATCACAATGAAAAATAGAACTGATATTAACGTAAAATTATGGGCATATAATAGTTTTTTCTTCTATTATTGGTTGGGCCTAGTGCCCGTCATTGCCAAGACCGTCTGGATAAAACTTCCAATTGTTGTCTTCACAAAATTTCCTGAGGTTTAGATTTTGAGTTGGTAAGTTGGGTAAATTATGCTCTAAGATCAGTAGTTCTTGTTCCGTCTAGTTCCAATATCTTAGGGTCGATATCATAAGTTCAAAATTAATTGGTCTACGTTTAAATCAAAAGTCAAACTGAAAATTTGTTAATAGAAACCCATTTTCTTTTTTATAATATTTAGAAAATTCTTTCAAACCAATTTATGAAACTAATATATATATATATATATATTTTTTTTGAAGAAGTTGATATTTATCATTAATAAAAAAATCCAGAGTTACAAAACTCTAAATTACAAGAGCTACACGCTCTAAAGCAATCGTATCAGAAATACATGGGGGTGTCTACTCCAACCATATATTATCAATACAATTTTTAACGGCTTCTCTAGCCAGACCATGGGCGGCTTAATTAGAATTTCTCTTCATATGACTGACCTGGGCCGTTCGAAAATGTCATAGGAACATTCTAGTATCGTCGATAAGGGGTCCGTAAGGACTCAAATTCTCTATCACAGCCTAAAGAGCTTTAACCACAACCAGAAATCCCCTTCAAAGATTACATCTTGAACACTTATATCACGTTCAAACTAATATTTTTTTTAGAGTACATGATTCTCAAATGCATTTTTAATAAATGCATGTAAAACAATAGGATATAAATTTTCTCCAACCTAACTTCTAAACATTTCACTTTCACATGTTCCTTAACACATGAGAATTGAAGCACATTTTTTTCAAATGTCATGTGCTTTTTGCGTGCTTAATGGACACACAACACTTCTAAAAAATGGTTTGGAGATATTTATTTAACACGTATTAGAGAAAATTTATATCTGAAATAATATATTTTAAAGATAAATATCAATTTAATAAATTATATATATTTGAAGAATTTCCTTCCACCCATCTGCTTTTATATTTAAATTATTTTTTTTTTCTTTTAAATGGGGCATACTTTTAGATATTAAAGTAGTAAGTATACTATTAACAATCTTTTATACATAGTATTATTACTAATAATGAGGTGGTTCTCTTTGTATCCCTTTGGGAAAATGATTACTTACCCTTTTACCCTAAAGTAAAGCAAGCTGCGTTGGATTGGATTTGCGTCAAGGGTTGACTAAATAAAGGCTGTCGGTCCCACGTGGCTTTAAGGAGGCGTGGAGATTGGCGGGCCGTATTAGCTGGGTTTTGGAGTTGAATGCCAAATTTTCCACTTTGACTAAAAAAAACACACAAACGTTCAAAACACAAGTTGACCAACCAGAAGCCACGTTGGAGTGCAGAATTCCACTCAAGAAAAAAAAAAAAAAGGTTTTGAGGTAAAAGTGTGACAACCTTATTAGAAGAAAGTTCTCGAAAGGCCCACTTGTAATCCCACAACTTAATGCTTCATACTTTAAACATCATAACCTCCTCTTTTTTTTTTTTCTTTTTTTTTTAAAATTTTTATTTTTAATTTAGGGCATCAAAATTTTCTTTCAAATTTGGAATAGGTCCCCTTACGACCTCTCGGAGGAGGACCAAAGTTCGCAACAAGTCCTCGATCAACAAGTTGAATATGTGGTTGTAGCGGCATGTTCCGTGGGTGAAAAAGGAGGAGAATAACTGCATGATTCCCAAACCTTATTCGACTTTCATTTTAGTAATGAGAAATAATAGATGTTATAGGTCTATCTAACATTCATCCAACAAGGCTGATGACACTGCCAATTAACCGTTGGATTAATTACCATCAATAGTAGTGGTTTAGTGGTCTCAAAAAAAATTTAAAAGTAGTTGGACATGTACTAGGATGAGAGTGTGACTCCTAAAATGAAAATTCTCAATCCTATTAGAATTGGCAACCTTAAGTCCTATTGATGTCCTGATTGGGTCAGACTATAACTCAATAGGACTTCAAAGAGCATTTACAATTCCCATTGTCAAGGCCTCTCTTATGCAGTTTCCAGTAGGCAAATGCTATTATGATAAAGTTCAGGTAAACTAGTTATAGTTGGTCTTCTTCGCCTGCCTTTTTTGAATGTTTTTTTTTTTAAAAAAAAAAAATCATTGGATTAATCATCGTAAAATAAGAAAAAAAAGATGGGATTGTTAATTTGAATTACCACATCAAAATTGTTGGAAAATTGTAGGAAACTTATTTCTATCTTTAATGCACGTACATGCATTTGTAAACTGACATATGTTAATTCTATTAGAAATTATCAAGGTAATTTATTTTATGATCTAGATTAGATTTCACACATCTAATTGTGTAATTTAAAAATGGCGTGGTACTCTGCACACAATTAGATACAACAAAACAAAATCTTGACATAAATCGTCTTCATTTCTCTTGAAATGGAAATGATCTTATTCCACATGTGCTTTCATAGACAAATATTACTATAATAGATTGAGTTAGAAAATTTTCTTTTAACCCAATTTAGAAGCAAGGGATATAACTTTTTCAACACGTATTTGAAAATTGAAGTTTGTTGAACAATGACTGCGGCCTGAATTATTTGTATCTAACCCAAAATTGGAAAAGGTCATCTAGATACATGGTATGGTTGGAAATTAATCAAAAATATGTACATAAACCCGACAAGATTGACATCAACTGAGCATTTTTAGATGATAAAGATTAATCCCAAATGATAACAAATTATTAAAACTAAGAAAGGCTTATAAATATGGAAAAGGATTCTATCCATTTCAAAATCCTTCAATTTCTTCCATTTAGTGCATTTTGAATGTAATACCCTTCAAAATACACTAAATGAAAAAAAAAAATAGAGGGATTTTAAAATGGAGAGGATCTTTTTCCATTTTAAAGGATAGTGCATTTAATGCACTACAATCGTTAAAATTTTTGGACAACATTACCCTTCAAAATGCACTAAATAGAGAAAATTGAAGGATATTGAAATGGAGATGATCCTTTTCCGACATATCAGAATTCATAAAAAGGAATTCCACCTTGTTTGGATGAAATTGAAGTCCAAATCTCCGTTCTTAATGAGAATTAATTACGAAGGATTAGATTTTTTTAATAAATTTTGGTAATATATAAGAGAAGGAGATTTCGAGGTCACTTATTTCGGTCAAGTAAATCTTGCATCTTAAGATATTCGGAACCAGTGAACCATGCAACCCTTCTCTCTTAAACTGTCTCAAATTTTACAAAAATTTGAACAATTTTTAAAAAAGGGAGATTGCATTGTCACATATCCCGTCATATGACTCGTATCTTAAGTTGTTCCGAACATATTAGTCGTACAATATCTCTCTTAAACCGTCAGAATTTAACAAAAATTTAGTCATTGTCCAACACCAATAGGTTGGTGACAGAGACCCGAAACCTGGAATAAAGCTTCAATTCAAACTTTGGCTTAACGTCTACTTTATTTAGGCCTAAGTTGGTAGGAACACAGGACATCTTGGAGAAATTTAGCTGCCCCAAGAAAAAGACAGGATGCCAATTGCCATTGCAATTGAGAAATCCAAGACCCAAAAAAGGAATACATTATTTTTAGACTTCATCGACACAAATCCTTCAGTCTTAATGTGGATCACGAGATATATGAGAGACTTTCTGTAGCGAATTTTAGTCAACAATTCATCTCAAATAAACCACACAATATTAAAATCGTGAGTGTATTTATTTTCCACCTACATTTCCCATCTCTTTATTAAAACGGCATTCAAGGCACGTCTCCTCCAAATGTGTAATTTAGTCGCCTTATAAGGTGGAAGTTATTAATTCGATTTTTTTTTTTTTTTTCATCTTGTACGAACATATCAAAAAAGAAAGATAAACAACTTTTTTTTTTTTTTTTTTCAATATTTTCAAGTTCCTTGTTATTGAAAACGATTAATTTCAATACTTATTTATTGATTTCATAGTCAAGTAATTAGTTTAATTGCTTAAGGGAAGACAAAGTAAGTGTGACGTAAATTTGCAAACTAACATAACACTCAACATGACATTGTCACATTAAATACAATTAAATTTAATTGTTTAGTAGATGATCTGTAAGTGTTAGATATATTGTCCCGTCATTTTGTAATAAAATTTATAATATCACTATCACTAAGAACACTCTTAATTTTATATCATTCAAACCAAGAAATTCAACTACTTTTTTTTTTTTTTTAATGAATTATTGATAGGATATACTTTTTTTTTTTTTTTTCCTAATTAGTAATTTACTTTTGCTTAGTTGCTGCATCATTTTCTATATAATTAAAAGTGAATCACAACATACTCCCAGCTCACCTTAAACTGTTTCCATCCAACACCTATTTTTCTGTTTTCTTTAAGTGAGAATCAAAGAAAAGCCAACACGTATATTTTGTTGGCAGTGCTACGTGTTGACCAATGATAAGGCCAGCATCACAAAGATCTATGAATTAGACATCTCCACATATTCTTTCTTCACGTGCCTTTAGAAGCACGTCGCAGGTACATTTACGACCAGTAATTATATCCTTCACGATCACGCCACGTAGACCACAGTCAACGCATAATTGGCAGAGCCAAAAAGTCAAAGAAAGCAACTTCCCGCGTAAGACCATGTTAATCCCACACTGTTACATGCCCTTTTTTCTAATCGAAAGTTGCAAAAGTAATACAAATGACGATGATCGCAGCCACTCAGCGTGGACTTTTCGTTAATCCTACAGGTTTAGCTGACTTGTTTTTATCCTAGGAGCTTTCTAGCATTGTTGAGATAAATAATAAATTTATACTATTTTATTATTTAGTTCAAATTACTTTAGATAGGTCAAAATTTAAATCTGGTTTTTTTCCAAAGGAAACTGTAATTTTCTCTCCGTTTGTTGGTTTTATGAACTAAGTTTTTATTTGAATATTTGTATGCAAAAATATTCAAGATTATTTAGACAATTACTTTAAAAAAATGGTTTTGAAGAGTTGAAAGTGGAAAATTCATCCAAGAAGCCAACAGCTAAGAACAGAGAAAAATTTCCCATAAAAAAATAGAGAAATCTATTCAACGTAGAATTCTTAAAACCATTATAGGAAGACACGAGAGGAAAATTCATACGGCAATTGTTAAATCAAGTCTTGAACATACAATTATTCGCATTTGAATTTCAATAAACAAAATAAATTTTACAGGAAACAAATCTTTGAACACCAACAATATTGGAGAATAGTTTGTATCTCAAATAATAAAAAAATTGTATGGTGACCGATTGATTGAGGTCAGAATTTGTCATTTTCTGCTATATAATTGTTTGTTTACAAACCTAAATATCAAAGTCAAGGTCGGTCTATAGTTGAATTTGAACCTCAATATTATAAAACTCATCGTTTTCTCGACTCCCAAACAAGATTTAG
>NC_081542.1:22237934-22243578 GCF_901000735.1 Corylus avellana
CTTTCAACTCTTCAAAACCATTTTTTTTTTTTTTAAAGTAATTGTCTAAATAATCTTGAATATTTTTGCATACAAATATTCAAATAAAAACTTAGTTCATAAAACCAACAAACGGAGAGAAAATTACAGCTTCCTTAGGAAAAAACCAGATTTAAATTTTGATCTATCTAAAGTAATTTGAACTAAATAATAAAATAGTAAAAATTTATTATTTAATTACTATTTTAAATGATTTGAACTAAATAATAAAAAATAGTAAAAAATTATTAAAAAATATTTCATATTCCATATTTCAGTTGGCACTGTAGCTAGAACAGTGTCGTTCCACCTACAGTGCCGGCCCGACCTGTTGCCAAACATAGCACAATGCTGGAAAGCTCCTAGGATAAAAACAAGTTAGCTAAACCTGTAGGATTCACAAAAAGTCCAGGCTGAGCGGCTGAGATCATCGTCATTTATATCACTTTTGCAACTTTCGATTAAAAAAAAAGGGCACGTATCAGTGTGTGATTAACATGGTCTTACGCGGGACGTCACTTTCTTTGACTTTTTGGCTCCGCCTAGTACGCGTTGACTACGGTCTACGTGGCATGATCATGAAGGATAGAATTACTGGTCGTGAATGTACATGCGACGTGCTTCTAAAGGCACATGAAGAAAGAACACGTGGAGGCGTCTAATTCATGAATTGTTGAGGTGCTGGCCTTATCATTGGTCGACACGTAGCACTGCCAACAAAATATACGTGTTGGCTTTTCTTTGATTCTCACTTAAAAGAAAACAGAAAAATAGGTGTTAGATGGAGACAGTTTAAGGTGAGCTGAGAGTATGTTGTGATTCACTTTTAATTATATACAAAATGATGCAGCAAGTAAACAAAAGTAAATTACGAATTAGAAAAAAAAAAATTGTATATCCTATCAATAATTCATAAAAAATAAAATAAAAAAGAAAAAAAGAAAAAAAGTTTACTTTCTTGGTTTGAATGATATAAAATTAAGAGTATTCTTAGCGATATTATAAATTTTATTACAAAATGACGTGATAATATGTCTGACACTTACGGATCATCTACTAAATAATTAAATTTAATTATATTGACCAAATTACTCATTTGGAGGAGACGTGCCTTGAATGCCGTTTTAATGAAGAGATGGGAAATGTAGGTGGAAAATAAATATACTCACGATTTTAATGTTGTGTGGTTTATTTGAGATGAATTGTTGACTAAAATTCGCTACAGAAAGTCTCTCATATATCTCGTGATCGACATTAAGACTGAAGGATTTGTGTCGATGAAGTCTAAAAATAATGTATTCCTTTTTTGGGTCTTGGATTTCTCAATTGCAATGGCATCCTGTCTTTTTCTAGGGGCAGCTAAATTTCTCCAAGATGTCCTGTGTTCCTACCAACAACTTAGGCCTAAATAAAGTAGACGTTAAGCCAAAGTTTGAATTGAAGCTTTATTCCAGGTTTCGGGTCTCTGTTACCAACCTATTGGTGTTGGACAATGACTAAATTTTTGTGAAATTCGGATAGTTTAAGAGAGATATTGTACGACTAATATGTTCGGAACAACTTAAGAATCATACGACGGGATATGTGACAATGCAATCTCCCTTTTTTAAAATTGTTCAAATTTCTGTAAAATTTGAGACAGTTTAAGAGAGAAGGGTTGCATGGTTCACTTGTTTCGAATATCTTAAGATGCAAGATTTACCGGACCGAGCTAAGTGACCTCAAAATCTCCTTCTCTTATATATTACCAAAATTTATTAAAAAAATATAATCCTTTGTAATTAATTCTCATTAAGAACCGAGATTTGGACTTCAATTTCATCCAAACAAGGTGGAATTCCTTTTTATGAATTCTAATAATGTCGGAAAGGATTCTCTCCATTTCAATATCCCCCCATTTCTTTCATTTAGTACGTTTTAAAGGGTAGTGTTGTCTAAAAGTTTTAATAATTGTAGTGCATTAAATGCATTACCCTTCAAAATGTACTAATTGAAAGAAATTAAAGAATTTTGAAATGGATAAGATCCTTTTCCATATTTGTAAGCCTTTCCTAGTTTTAATAATTTGTTATCCTTTGGGATAAATCTTTATCATCTAAAAAATGCTCAGTTGATGTCAATCTTGTCCGGTTTATGTACATATTTTTGACTAATTTCCAACCATACCATGTATCTAGATGAGCTTTTCCTATTTTGGGTTAGATACAAATAATTCAGGCCGCAGTCATTGTTCAACTAACTTCAATTTTCAAAAACGAGTTGAAAAAGTTATATCCAAGATAAAGTTTGCTTCTAAATTGGGTTAAAAGAAACTTTTCTAACTCAATTTATTATAGTGATATTTGTCTTTGAAAGCACATGTGGAATAAGATCATTTCCACTTCAAAAGAAATGAAGACGATTCATTTTAAAGTCAAGATTTTGTTTTGTTGTATCAAATTGTGTGCATAGTACCACGCCATTTTTAAATTACACAATTAGATGTGTGAAATCTAATCTAGACCATAAAATAAATTATCTTGATAATTTCTAATAGAATTAACATATGTCAGTTTACAAATGCATGTACGTACATTAAAGATAGATATAAGTTTAGTGTAATGCTATATTTTTATCCTATAATTTTCCAACAATTTTGATGTGGCAATTCAAATCAACAATTTGATCTTTTTTTCTTATTTTACAATGATTAATCCAATGATTTTTTTTTTAAAAAAAAAAAATCGAAAAAGGCAGGCGGAGAAGACCTATTGTAGTTAATCTACCTCAGCTTTATTATAGTAGCACCTGTCCAATGGGAACTGCACAAGAAGAGCCTAGACAATGAGAATCACAAACACTTTTTCAAGTCCTATTGTGTTATAGTCTGACTCAATCAGGGCATCAATGAGACTTAAGGCTACTAATATTAATACGATTTGACGATTCTTATTTTGGGAGTTGAACTCTCACCCTAGTACATGTCCAATTACTTTAAAAATTTCATTGATACCACTGAACCACCACCATTGATGGTAATTAATCCAATGGTTAGTTGGCAATGTCATCAGCCTTGTTGGATGAATGTTAGATAGACCTATAACATATATCATTTCTCATTACTAAAATGAAAGTCGAATAAGGTTTGGGGATTATGCAGTTATTCTCCTCCTTTTTCACCCACAGAACATGTCGCTACAATCGCATATCCGACTCGTTGATTGAGGATTTGTTGCCAACTTTGGTCCTCCTTTGAGAGGTCGTAAGGGGACCTATTCCAAATTTGAAAGAAAACTTTGATGCCCTAAATTAAATAAATAAAATAAAAATAAAAAAGAAAAAGAAAAAGAAAAAGGAGGTTATGATGTTTAAAGTATGAAGCATTAAGTTGTGGGATTACAAGTGGGCCTTTCGAGAACTTTCTTCTAATAAGGTTGTCACACTTTTACCTCAAAACCCTTTTTTTTTTTTTTTTCTTGGGTGGAATTCTGCACTCCTACGTGGCTTCTGGTTGGTCAACTTGTGTTTTGAACGTTTGTGTGTTTTTTTCAGTCAAAGTGGAAAATTTGGCATTTAACTCCAAAACCCAGCTAATACGGCCCGCCAATCTCCACGCCTCCTCAAAGCCACGTGGGACCGACAGCCTTTATTTAGTCAACCCTTGACGCAAATCCAATCCAACGCAGCTTGCTTTACTTTAGGGTAAAAGGGTAAGTAATCATTTTCCCAAAGGGATACAAAGAGAACCACCTCATTATTAGTAATAATACTATGTATAAAAGATTGTTAATAGTATACTTACTACTTTAATATCTAAAAGTATGCCCCATTAAAAGAAAAAAAAAAATTAAATATAAAAGCATATGGGTGGAAGGAAATTCTTCAAATATAATTTATTAAATTAATATTTGTCTTTAAAATATATTATTTCGGATATAAATTTTCTCTAATACGCGTTAAAGAAAATTTTCCAAACCATTTTCTAGAAGTGTTGTGCATCCATTAAGCATGCAAAAAGCACACGACATTTGAAAAAAATGTGCTTCAATTCTCATGTGTTAAGGAACACGTGAAAGTGAAACGTTTAGAAATTAGGTTAGAGAAAATTTATATCCTATTGTTTTACATGCATTTATTAAAAATGCAGAATCACGTGCTCTAGAAATAATATTAGTTTCATAAATTGGTTTGAATTTTCTAAATATTAAAAAAGAAAAAGAAAATGGGTTTCCATTAACAAATTTTCAGTTTGGCTTTTGATTTAAACGTAGACCAATTAATTTTGAACTTATGACATCGACCCTAAGATATTGGAACTAAACCGTAACTAATTATTATACAAACCACTTATGATCAATTTTTATTGCATTAAATTACGATATTCGTTTCATATCATTTAGTTATTCAAACCCTCAAAATATTTGATTAAATTAAATTATTATGAAGTTAATGATCTTGTTGCTCTTTTGGTTTTAGAAAAAAATGTTTGAAGTGCTACAATTTTTATCACAACCCCTTTACAATATAAGTGAAAAAATTAAAAAATAAATTTAATTATTTAATAGTTGATATGGCAAGTGACACATCAATTTTATAAATAACTTGTAATAAAAAAAGTATTATCCTAACATCATTTTTTTTTAAAAAAAAAAAAAAAAAAAACTAGTTAAATAAGGCTTGAATTTATTGTTTTTGTCAATTCCAATTACCCTTAGGGGTCGCAATTCGTGTTTGTATGTTGGGTTTGAATTGTATCAAAAGATGTGTATATATAGGTCGGCTTTAACCTTACCCATTTTATCAAATTGATCGGATCCTCAACTCTAACATACTAATTTCGTATTAAATTTGCAGGTCATGTAAAAAATCGTCAGTCTTAAATATCACATATTGGATTCAAGTCATATCTAGCTATATGTATAACAATATATTCACCAACTATAATCCAACTCATTTAATTAAGATGTATGATAAATGCACAACTTTTTGGCACAACTTTAACCAAACTTTTCTCTTATTTTTTGAAAACAAAATAAAAAAATATATATATATATATTCTAAAGCAATAATACCCTATGTGGTCATTTATTTTTTATTTTTTTTAAAAGGGGTATTTTTCTTTATGAAAATAGTCATTATTATGAAGGAAAAAACCAATTTTTTTAATTATTTTTTTAAAAATATCAAATAAAAAAAGGACCACATAAGATGTTATTGTTTATTTTTTTTATTTTAAAAAGAAGACCACATAAAAGAAAAGTTTGACCAAAATTGTGTCAAAAAATTATACCTTTATCATTTCTCTTTAATTAAACGGGTCAAACCATTCGGGGTATCTAGAGATTTCGAAATATATAGATAAACACATGATTACATAATGTAGATAAATTAATGTATTTTGGCGCTAAATCCGTGGGCTTAGCTCAAAGGATGACAATACATTCTTATCCTGGAAGTAAAGTAGTTATCCGGCACACGCTCTGACGTCATATTACACAAAATCCAGATCGTATAATTTGGTATATCCAAGCTGTACGCGGGCGATACTGTAGAATTGTAGACGGAAGAAAGATGGAAGGAAGGAAGCAATCGACAGGAATCTGGATCATCGTCCGTCAAACCCGATGCTGTCGTTGTCAACCAAAGC
>NC_081542.1:22243678-22359893 GCF_901000735.1 Corylus avellana
TCCAAATCTCGGTTCTTAATGAGAATTAATTACAAAGGATTATATTTTTTTAATAAATTTTGGTAATATATAAGAGAAGGAGATTTTGAGGTCACTTAGCTCGGTCCGGTAAATCTTGCATCTTAAGATATTCGAAACAAGTGAACCATGCAACCCTTCTCTCTTAAACTGTCTCAAATTTTACAGAAATTTGAACAATTTTAAAAAAGGGAGATTGCATTGTCACATATCCCGTCGTATGATTCTTAAGTTGTTCCGAACATATTAGTCGTACAATATCTCTCTTAAACTATCCGAATTTCACAAAAATTTAGTCATTGTCCAACACCAATAGGTTGGTAACAGAGACCCGAAACCTGGAATAAAGCTTCAATTCAAACTTTGGCTTAACGTCTACTTTATTTAGGCCTAAGTTGTTGGTAGGAACACAGGACATCTTGGAGAAATTTAGCTGCCCCTAGAAAAAGACAGGATGCCATTGCAATTGAGAAATCCAAGACCCAAAAAAGGAATACATTATTTTTAGACTTCATCGACACAAATCCTTCAGTCTTAATGTGGATCACGAGATATATGAGAGACTTTCTGTAGCGAATTTTAGTCAACAATTCATCTCAAATAAACCACACAATATTAAAATCGTGAGTGTATTTATTTTCCACCTACATTTCCCATCTCTTTATTAAAACGGCATTCAAGGCACGTCTCCTCCAAATGTGTAATTTAGTCGCCTTATAAGGTGGAAGTTATTAATTCGATTTTTTTTTTTTTTTTTTTTTTTCATCTTGTAGGAACGTATCAAAAAAGAAAGATAATTAAAAGTTATTAAAAGGATATACTCTTTTTTTTTTTTTTTTTTTTCCTAATTAGTAATTTACTTTTGCTTAGTTGCTGCATCATTTTCTATATAATTAAAAGTGAATCACAACATACTCCCAGCTCACCTTAAACTGTTTCCATCCAACACCTATTTTTCTGTTTTCTTTAAGTGAGAATCAAAGAAAAGCCAACACGTATATTTTGTTGGCAGTGCTACGTGTTGACCAATGATAAGGCCAGCATCACAAAGATCTATGAATTAGACATCTCCACATATTCTTTCTTCACGTGCCTTTAGAAGCACGTCGCAGGTACATTTACGACCAGTAATTATATCCTTCACGATCACGCCACGTAGACCACAGTCAACGCATAATTGGCAGAGCCAAAAAGTCAAAGAAAGCAACTTCCCGCGTAAGACCATGTTAATCCCACACTGTTACATGCCCTTTTTTCTAATCGAAAGTTGCAAAAGTAATACAAATGACGATGATCGCAGCCACTCAGCGTGGACTTTTCGTTAATCCTACAGGTTTAGCTGACTTGTTTTTATCCTAGGAGCTTTCTAGCATTGTTGAGATAAATAATAAATTTATACTATTTTATTATTTAGTTCAAATTACTTTAGATAGGTCAAAATTTAAATCTGGTTTTTTTCCAAAGGAAACTGTAATTTTCTCTCCGTTTGTTGGTTTTATGAACTAAGTTTTTATTTGAATATTTGTATGCAAAAATATTCAAGATTATTTAGACAATTACTTTAAAAAAATGGTTTTGAAGAGTTGAAAGTGGAAAATTCATCCAAGAAGCCAACAGCTAAGAACAGAGAAAAATTTCCCATAAAAAAATAGAGAAATCTATTCAACGTAGAATTCTTAAAACCATTATAGGAAGACACGAGAGGAAAATTCATACGGCAATTGTTAAATCAAGTCTTGAACATACAATTATTCGCATTTGAATTTCAATAAACAAAATAAATTTTACAGGAAACAAATCTTTCAACACCAACATTGGAGAATAGTTTGGATCTCAAATAAAAAATAAAATAAAAATTGTATGGTGACCGATTGATTGAGGTCAGAATTTGTCATTTTCTGCTATATAATTGTTTGTTTACAAACCTAAATATCAAAGTCAAGGTCGGTCTATAGTTGAATTTGAACCTCAATATTATAAAAATCGTCGTTTTCTCAACTCCCAAACAAGATTTAGTGATGCCCAAATAAATATATTAAGTTAGCTTATGCTGACTAATTTTCTTAATTTATTTGGAAATTCCGTCGTTGCTGCAGGCGATATGCATGCCTCTCACCTAAATCAATAATTAGAAAAATGAATCCACTTGCATATATTGCTTGTTGGTATGCAGCATGAGTTGTCCCATTGTGTTTGAAATTGCATGATCATATTAAGAACAAGTCTATGGAACCAAGAAAAAAAGTATGATATCATATACCTATTAATTTGATCTGAGCTTAAGGCTATACACTAGAGCCATCCAAATGTGTCTCATCATGATCATGAGAAACCACCAAGGTGATAAAAATAAAAATAAAAAACTTTTGTTCGTTAGTATGTTTTTTGTTTGAAAAAATGTTCTGATGTAATATAATCGGGAATAATTTTGAGTTTTTGTGTTTTAGGTTGTTTGTAACTGTTCTAGTTTTGAAAACAGAAAACAAAAGTGAGAAGGAGAACAGTTTAACAAACAAAGCCATATTTTCCCTTCTGTTCTATTTTTAAATAAAACATTAACAACCAACCCGAAACACAAAACAATTAAAATTATTTTCACATTTATGTTAAATCAAAATATTTTTTGAAACAAGAAACAAATAGTACAGTTTGATTATTTTGTCAGGTTTCAAAATAGCTCAAAACAACTTCTTTTTATTCTCCTTTTTTTTTTTCTTTTTTCTTTTTTTTCAAAAATAGTTTTTTTTTTTAAGTAATTTTGAAAATATATAAAAAAAAATTTACCCAACCTTACTTTTATTTGCAATTGTCCTTGTAGAGAAAATTTTCTGTACTCTGATATCAATCTTGTAAGACATTATTCTCATAATACAAAATAATTTTATCCAGCCAACCCTCCCTTAAAGAACGAGAAAAAAAAGAAATGAGCCCATTTGTAACACTTCAGTCTCATATTGAAAAGATCATATAGAGCGGATAGTTTATAAAAATACTCGTAAGTGTTAAGTCCCACATTCATTCTTTACTATGTGATACTTATAAAGCCTTACTATGTGATACTGAACTTTATAAGTGATTAAAAGAAAACTCCATCTCTTTGGAGTTAAAATTCTGTTTTTCGTGGGTACATTCATTCATGCCGACCTCCTATGCAAGATGATGGCATAATCAAACATGGTGGTAGGGTCATCAGCATATTCACCATCATTCTTTGTTCTTGCTCTTTCAACTCCACCTTTACACAAATCACACAAACACTTGAAAGAAGCTGCCTCCTGTCCTTCCGAAGCTGTGGGTGTTCACATATGCTTTCATACGAGAATATCACCACTTTTAGACTTCTTTCAAGAAGGCTTGCCTTTCAGCGAAGCAAGAAAAGATGCCGCTCATTCCGGCCGTTTTCCAGATTCCAAACAGACCGACCACGGTGTTCCCAATTCAGACCGGTCAAGTTCTTACATTCTCCACAAAGAAGTCAAGGCTTTACTTTTAATTAAATCCAATTGATGTCATGGATATATGACTACATTTTGCAAGTTCATATTGGGATAGGATCTGTATGGAAATTTCGACCCTCTTACAGAGGGGGTTGCACGTTGTGGGACTCACATGCTTCGAACAGCCTAGAATGCAAGATGCACCAAATAGGGCCCTGTAAACCAGACAGTCTAAAAACAGGCAATCCCAATATACCAATAATTTTTTTTTTTGCCAAAAAAAAAAAAGCAGCTTTGGAATGCTTTGGGAGTGTAGGAAGTTCCAATTAAGGAGCAATTTGCAACAGTGATGAATCCCAATCTAGAGATGGCTTTGTTCTTGTTAGGAGTTCATGACTATCTATGAAAGAGCTGATTTTCAGGATCAAATTTCAGAGATGTCACTATCTAGAAGCAACCAATTTAGAAACACCCAGATGATTAGATTGTCTGTATGAAAACAAAGCAGCAGAAGAAGAAGAAGCAGTTTCTGTCAAGCGTCAGCGTTGGATAAAAAATGGAGTACGAGACCAGTTGATTAAACAATTAGTGTAAACATTACTGTTGAAGAGAATAAACAGGAAACAGGCACAAAGAAGTAATCTGTTATATAATATTCTGAAACAATTACTAAAGATCCGGGTCAACAAGGACAATTATCTCATTCAAATTATACTTGAAAAAAAAAAAACGCACCTTCTTTGAGACAAATTAATAGATTTTAGTGCCAAAGTGAGAAACCAGAAAACTTATTACCAAGAAAAAAGAAACCAATTTGTTTGACTAATATGTACTCAAACAAGGGTATAACATCATTCTATTGACCAACAATGGAAAGTACAAATAACTAGTATATTTGTTAATTGTTACCATGTTTAGGGGGTGTTTTTTTATTTTTGGTTTGAAAAAAGTGTTTCGACGTGATATAAAGGTAAAACGTATTTTTGTCTTTTAAATTATTTGTTAATATATTATTTTGAGAAGAGAAAACAAGAACACAAGTTAGGGGACTCTTAACTGAGCACTCTTAACTCTGCAACAATCAATGTGTGCTGAAGTGGTGAAATAGTTTGGACTGAAACAGTTTTCAGGTTAGACAAAAATGGTGTGGCTTTGGCCAGGTCAGTTCCTTGATCAATCCTTTTGTACTTTGTGTATGGGCAGGCCACCCCATGTGCAGCCCAGCCTTTGGGCAAAAAAAAAAAAAAACAGAATATCACAAAACTGAAAGTTGCCCAAGAGAGGTGCTAAATCTTTTCATGCATACATGTCAAAAGCTTATTATTATTATTATTATTATCCTTTTCCACATTGCAAAGGGATTCAAAGTAACTGATGAAACATGGTAGACAGAAAGATTGGTGGTCTAGGGGGAAGCAAAAAGTCACATATACTTAGTAAAAATTTTACACATAAGGAAAAGAGGCAACACATTTCAACATTCTCAATGAAAATTAAGAACAATCAGTGACTTTTAGATATTGAGGGCTCAATGTACAAGCTAGGCATGATGGGCATTGCAGTGTCAAGGGATGTATGTACCAAATGAGGCAGTAGTCTTATACTTCCACTTTAAGTAAGCCCAGCATAGACACTCATTCTACCGCTTCTCGTCTCACAGTTCCATATTAATACAGATTACATAAAACATATATCTATCTACCCATTTTACCAGTAAGAAAAGGTAGATCGACAAGTTGGAAAAGTTACAAGTGCAAACAGTTACATAGGCGCATTTTGTAACGCATTTCTTATGCCAATGCCTTGCTCGGGATAATTATTGATAGGCACAAGTTTCTAAAACTAATAGGAACCAAAACCGCCACAACTCAGAGGAGGCTGCAATTGATTGAATAGAGGAAGGCCCAACAATATAAATTGTAGCTTATAAAAAAATTATATCATTAATAGAGGCTGCACAATCTAACTTGTTTCCTACATTTTCGCATCAGATCTAAATCATACTTTTATTCAATGAAAAATCATTTGAAGATTAAATTAACCTAGCTAGTAAACTGCAGGAAAAATGCTAAATACAAGTAATGCAAATGAGGTCGTACAATCACTCTTCTAAGCCATTCTTTTCTTGTATTACCTTGGAGATTTAGCTGAGAGACACTTTCTACAGGAGACAAGCTTCAGCAACGAATGTGGTTTCCGTATCCTAAATTTCAAACGTGAAAGCTGCACATGGCCAAACTCATAAGCAACATCCTCAAATGGATCACTATAACATACTCATTATTAACCATTAATCATACTGCAACGGAAAGTTAATCACAATGAAAAATAGAACTGATATTAACGTAAAATTATGGGCATATAATAGTTTTTTCTTCTATTATTGGTTGGGCCTAGTGCCCGTCATTGCCAAGACCGTCTGGATAAAACTTCCAATTGTTGTCTTCACAAAATTTCCTGAGGTTTAGATTTTGAGTTGGTAAGTTGGGTAAATTATGCTCTAAGATCAGTAGTTCTTGTTCCGTCTAGTTCCAATATCTTAGGGTCGATATCATAAGTTCAAAATTAATTGGTCTACGTTTAAATCAAAAGTCAAACTGAAAATTTGTTAATAGAAACCCATTTTCTTTTTTATAATATTTAGAAAATTCTTTCAAACCAATTTATGAAACTAATATATATATATTTTTTTTGAAGAAGAAGTTGATATTTATCATTAATAAAAAAATCCAGAGTTACAAAACTCCAAATTACAAGAGCTACACGCTCTAAAGCAATCGTATCAGAAATACATGGGGGTGTCTACTCCAACCATATATTATCAATACAATTTTTAACGGCTTCTCTAGCCAGACCATGGGCGGCTTAATTAGAATTTCTCTTCACATGACTGACCTGGGCCGTTCGAAAATGTCATAGGAACATTCTAGTATCGTCGATAAGGGGTCCGTAAGGACTCAAATTCTCTATCACAGCCTAAAGAGCTTTAACCACAACCAGAAATCCCCTTCAAAGATTACATCTTGAACACTTATATCACGTTCAAACTAATATTTTTTTTAGAGTACATGATTCTCAAATGCATTTTTAATAAATGCATGTAAAACAATAGGATATAAATTTTCTCTGACCTAACTTCTAAACATTTCACTTTCACATGTTCCTTAACACATGAGAATTGAAGCACATTTTTTTCAAATGTCATGTGCTTTTTGCGTGCTTAATGGACACACAATACTTCTAAAAAATGGTTTGGAGATATTTATTTAACGCGTATTAGAGAAAATTTATATTTGAAATAATATATTTTAAAGATAAATATCAATTTAATAAATTATATATATTTGAAGAATTTCCTTCCACCCATCTGCTTTTATATTTAAATTAATTTTTTTTTTCTTTTAAATGGGGCATACTTTTAGATATTAAAGTAGTAAGTATACTATTAACAATCTTTTATACATAGTATTATTACTAATAATGAGGTGGTTCTCTTTGTATCCCTTTGGGAAAATGATTACTTACCCTTTTACCCTAAAGTAAAGCAAGCAGCGTTGGATTGGATTTGCGTCAAGGGTTGACTAAATAAAGGCTGTCGGTCCCACGTGGCTTTAAGGAGGCGTGGAGATTGGCGGGCCGTATTAGCTGGGTTTTGGAGTTGAATGCCAAATTTTCCACTTTGACTAAAAAAAACACACAAACGTTCAAAACACAAGTTGACCAACCAGAAGCCACGTTGGAGTGCAGAATTCCACTCAAGAAAAAAAAAAAAAGGTTTTGAGGTAAAAGTGTGACAACCTTATTAGAAGAAAGTTCTCGAAAGGCCCACTTGTAATCCCACAACTTAATGCTTCATACTTTAAACATCATAACCTCCTCTTTTTTTTTTTTCTTTTTTTTTTAAAATTTTTATTTTTAATTTAGGGCATCAAAATTTTCTTTCAAATTTGGAATAGGTCCCCTTACGACCTCTCGGAGGAGGACCAAAGTTCGCAACAAGTCCTCGATCAACAAGTTGAATATGTGGTTGTAGCGGCATGTTCCGTGGGTGAAAAAGGAGGAGAATAACTGCATGATTCCCAAACCTTATTCGACTTTCATTTTAGTAATGAGAAATAATAGATGTTATAGGTCTATCTAACATTCATCCAACAAGGCTGATGACACTGCCAATTAACCGTTGGATTAATTACCATCAATAGTAGTGGTTTAGTGGTCTCAAAAAAAATTTAAAAGTAGTTGGACATGTACTAGGATGAGAGTGTGACTCCTAAAATGAAAATTCTCAATCCTATTAGAATTGGCAACCTTAAGTCCTATTGATGTCCTGATTGGGTCAGACTATAACTCAATAGGACTTCAAAGAGCATTTACAATTCCCATTGTCAAGGCCTCTCTTATGCAGTTTCCAGTAGGCAAATGCTATTATGATAAAGTTCAGGTAAACTAGTTATAGTTGGTCTTCTTCGCCTGCCTTTTTTGAATGTTTTTTTTTTTAAAAAAAAAATCATTGGATTAATCATCGTAAAATAAGAAAAAAAAGATCGGATTGTTAATTTGAATTACCACATCAAAATTGTTGGAAAATTGTAGGAAACTTATTTCTATCTTTAATGCACGTACATGCATTTGTAAACTGACATATGTTAATTCTATTAGAAATTATCAAGGTAATTTATTTTATGATCTAGATTAGATTTCACACATCTAATTGTGTAATTTAAAAATGGCGTGGTACTCTGCACACAATTAGATACAACAAAACAAAATCTTGACATAAATCGTCTTCATTTCTCTTGAAATGGAAATGATCTTATTCCACATGTGCTTTCATAGACAAATATTACTATAATAGATTGAGTTAGAAAATTTTCTTTTAACCCAATTTAGAAGCAAGGGATATAACTTTTTCAACACGTATTTGAAAATTGAAGTTTGTTGAACAATGACTGCGGCCTGAATTATTTGTATCTAACCCAAAATTGGAAAAGGTCATCTAGATACATGGTATGGTTGGAAATTAATCAAAAATATGTACATAAACCCGACAAGATTGACATCAACTGAGCATTTTTAGATGATAAAGATTAATCCCAAATGATAACAAATTATTAAAACTAAGAAAGGCTTATAAATATGGAAAAGGATTCTATCCATTTCAAAATCCTTCAATTTCTTCCATTTAGTGCATTTTGAATGTAATACCCTTCAAAATACACTAAATGAAAAAAAAGAATAGAGGGATTTTAAAATGGAGAGGATCTTTTTCCATTTTAAAGGATAGTGCATTTAATGCACTACAATCATTAAAATTTTTGGACAATATTACCCTTCAAAATGCACTAAATAGAGAAAATTGAAGGATATTGAAATGGAGATGATCCTTTTCCGACATATCAGAATTCATAAAAAGGAATTCCACCTTGTTTGGATGAAATTGAAGTCCAAATCTCCGTTCTTAATGAGAATTAATTACGAAGGATTAGATTTTTTTAATAAATTTTGGTAATATATAAGAGAAGGAGATTTCGAGGTCACTTATTTCGGTCAAGTAAATCTTGCATCTTAAGATATTCGGAACCAGTGAACCATGCAACCCTTCTCTCTTAAACTGTCTCAAATTTTACAAAAATTTGAACAATTTTTAAAAAAGGGAGATTGCATTGTCACATATCCCGTCATATGACTCGTATCTTAAGTTGTTCCGAACATATTAGTCGTACAATATCTCTCTTAAACCGTCAGAATTTCACAAAAATTTAGTCATTGTCCAACACCAATAGGTTGGTGACAGAGACCCGAAACCTGGAATAAAGCTTCAATTCAAACTTTGGCTTAACGTCTACTTTATTTAGGCCTAAGTTGGTAGGAACACAGGACATCTTGGAGAAATTTAGCTGCCCCAAGAAAAAGACAGGATGCCAATTGCCATTGCAATTGAGAAATCCAAGACCCAAAAAAGGAATACATTATTTTTAGACTTCATCGACACAAATCCTTCAGTCTTAATGTGGATCACGAGATATATGAGAGACTTTCTGTAGCGAATTTTAGTCAACAATTCATCTCAAATAAACCACACAATATTAAAATCGTGAGTGTATTTATTTTCCACCTACATTTCCCATCTCTTTATTAAAACGGCATTCAAGGCACGTCTCCTCCAAATGTGTAATTTAGTCGCCTTATAAGGTGGAAGTTATTAATTCGATTTTTTTTTTTTTTTTTTTTTTTCATCTTGTAGGAACGTATCAAAAAAGAAAGATAATTAAAAGTTATTAAAAGGATATACTCTTTTTTTTTTTTTTTTTTTTCCTAATTAGTAATTTACTTTTGCTTAGTTGCTGCATCATTTTCTATATAATTAAAAGTGAATCACAACATACTCCCAGCTCACCTTAAACTATTTCCATCCAACACCTATTTTTTTGTTTTCTTTTAAGTGAGAATCAAAGAAAAGCCAACACGTATATTTTGTTGGCAGTGCTACGTGTTGACCAATGATAAGGCCAGCATCACAAAGATCTATGAATTAGACATCTCCACATATTCTTTCTTCACGTGCCTTTAGAAGCACGTCGCAGGTACATTTACGACCAGTAATTATATCCTTCACGATCACGCCACGTAGACCGCAGTCAACGCATACTTGGCAGAGCCAAAAAGTCAAAGAAAGCAACGTCCCGCGTAAGACCATGTTAATCCCACACTGTTGCATGCCCTTTTTTCTAATCGAAAGTTGCAAAAGTAATACAAATGACGATGATCGCAGACACTCAGCGTGGACTTTTCGTGAATCCTACAGGTTTAGCTGACTTGTTTTTATCCTAGGAGCTTTCTAGCATTGTTGAGACACTAAGATTCTAACGTGTTTGTGTCGACATGGAATACGAAATATTTTTTAATTTTTTATTATTTAGTTCAAATCATTTAAAATAGTAATTAAATAATAAATTTATACTATTTTATTATTTAGTTCAAATTACTTTAGATAGATCCAAATTTAAATCTGGTTTTTTTCCGAAGGAAACTGTAATTTTCTCTCCGTTTGTTGGTTTTATGAACTAAGTTTTTATTTGAATATTTGTATGCAAAAATATTCAAGATTATTTACACAATTACTTTAAAAAATGGTATTGAAGAGTTGAAAGTGGAAAATTCATCCAAGAACAGAGAAAAATTTCCCATAAAAATACAGAGAAATCTATTCAACGTAGAATTCTTAAAACCATTATAGGAAGACACAAGAGGAAAATTCATACGGCAATTGTTAAATCAAGTCTTGAAGATACAATTATTCGCATTTGAATTTCAATAAACAAAATAAATTTTACAGGAAACAAATCTTTGAACACCAACAATATTGGAGAATAGTTTGTATCTCAAATAATAAAAAAATTGTATGGTGACCGATTGATTGAGGTCAGAATTTGTCATTTTCTGCTATATAATTGTTTGTTTACAAACCTAAATATCAAAGTCAAGGTCGGTCTATGGTTGAATTTGAACCACAATATTATAAAAATCGTCGTTTTCTCGACTCCCAAACAAGATCTAGTGATGCCCAATTAAATATATTAAGTTAGCTTATGCTGACGAATTTTCTTAATTTATTTTTCTAAATCAATAATTAGAAAAATGAATCCACTTGCATATATTGCTTGTAGTTGTTGGTGTGCAGCATGAGTTGTCCCATTGTGTTTGAAATTGCATGATCAAATTAAGAACAAGTCTATGGAACCAAGAAAAAAGTATGATATCATATACCAATTAATTTGATCTGAGCTTAAGGCTACACACTAGAGCCATCCAAATGTGTCTCATCATGATCATGAGAAACCACCAAGGTGATAAAAATAATAATAATAACAAAATAAAAAACTTTTGTTTGTTTGTATGTTTTTTGTTTGAAAAAATGTTCTGATGTAATATAATCGTGAATAATTTTGAGTTTTAGGTTGTTTGTTACTGTTCTAGTTTTGAAAACAGAAAATAAAAGTGAGAAGGAGAACAGTTTAACAACACAAAGCTGATATTTTCCCTTTTGTTCTATTTTTAAAATAAAACATTAACAACCAATTAAAAACACAAAACAATTAAAATTATTTTTACATTTATGTCACATCAAAATATTTTTTGAAACAAGAAACAAATAGGATGGTCTGATTATTTTGTCCAGTTTCAAAATAGCTCAAAATTACTTCTTCTTTTTTTTTTTAACAAAATAATGTTGAAAATATATATATAAAAAATTTACCCAACCTCACTTTTATTTGCAATGGTCCTTGTAGAGAAAAAATTTTGTACTCTAATATCAATCTTGTTAGACTTTATTATTTGAATACGAAATAATTTTATCTAGCCAACCCCCTTTAAGTACGAGAAAAAAGAAAGAAGGGCCTAATTGTAACAAGTAATGCTAGGTACCATCTTTTTATCCTCCTAAAATCCTTCTAGAATTGATATAGATTTTAAAATCACCATTAAATTTTAGATGAATCACACTTAAATTTTGATTCAATGGTAATTTTGAAAGCCACATCAACTTTAGGAGAATAAAAAGATGGTACCTAGCATTACTCATTTGTAACACTTCAATCTTATATTGAAAAGATCACATAGAGCAGATAGTTTATAAAGATATTTATAGGTGTTAAGTCTCACATTCGTTCCTTACTATGTAATACTTAACTTTATAAGTAATTCTAAAAAGCTTCAAATCTTTTTGAAGTTAAACAACACACGTTGCGTGTGAGTTCAGTTTTTCGTGGGTACATTCATTCATGCCGACCTCCTATGCAAGATGATGGCATGATCAAACATGGTGGTAGGGTCATCAGCATACTCACCATCATTCTTTGTTCTTGCTCTTTCAACTCCACCTTTACACAAATTATACAAACACTTCAAAGAAGTTGCCTCCTGTCCTTCCGAAGCTGTGGGTGTACGTTCACATATGCTTCCATACGAGAATATCACCACTTTTGGACTTCTTTCAAAAAGGCTTGCCTTTCAGCGAAGCAAGAAAATATGCAGCTCATTCCGGTCGCTTTCCAGATTCCAAACAGACCGACCACGGTGTTCCCAATTCAGACCAGTCATGTTCTTACACTCTCGACAAAGAAGTCAAGGCTTTACCATTAATTAAATCCAATTGATGTCATGGATATATGACTACATTTCGCAAGTTCATATTAGGATAGTTAGGATCCGTATGAAAATTTTGACCCTCTTACAGAGGGGCTTGCACGTTGTGGGACTCACCTGCTCCGAACAGCCTAGAATGCAAGATGCACCAAATAGGGCCCCGTAACCCAGACAGTCTAATAACCGGAAATCCCAATATACCAATACTTGAAAAATAAAAAAAGCGCGCTTTGGAATGCTTAGGGAGTGTAGGAAGTTCCAATCAAGGAGCAATTTGCAATAGTGATGAATCCCAATCTAGTGGTGGCTTTGTTCATGTTAGGAGTTCATGACTATCTATGAAAGAGCTGATTTTGAGGATCAAATTTAAGAGATGCCACTATCTGGAAGCAACCAATTCAGAAACACCCAGACAATTAGATTGTCTGTATGAAAACAAAGCAGCATAAGAAGAAGAAGCAGTTTCTGTCAAGCGTCAGTGTTGGGTCAAAAATGGAGTACGAGACCAGTTGATTAAACAATTTGCGTAAACATTGCTATTGAAGAAAATAAACAGGAAACAGGCAAAAAGAAGTAATCTGTGATATAATATTCTCAAACAATTACTAAAGATCCGGGTCAGTAAGGACAACTCTCTCATTCAAATTATACTTGAAGAAAAAAAGGCACCTTCTTTGAGACAAATTATTAGATTTTAGTGCCAAAGTGAGAAACCAGAAAACTTATTACCAAGAAAAAAGAAACCAATTTGTTTGACTAATATGTACTCAAACAAGGGTATAACATCATTCTATTGACTAACTATGGAAAAGTACAAATAACTAGTATATTTGTTAATTGTTACCATGTTTTGGGGGTATTTTTTTATTTTTGGTTTGAAAAAAAGTGTTTCGATGTGACATACAAGTAAAACGTGTTTTTTTCTTTTAAATTATTTGTTAATGTATTATTTTGAGAAGAGAAAACAAGAACACAAGTTAGGGGACTCTTAACTGAGCACTCTTTAACTCTGCAACAATCAATGTGTGCTGAAGGGGTGAAATAGTTTGGATTGAAACAGCTTTCAGATTAGACAAAAATGGTTTGTCTTTGGCCAGGTCAGTTCCTTGATCAATCCTTTTGTACTTTTGTGTATGGGCAGGCCACCCCATTGTGCAGCCCAGCCTTTGGGCCAAAAAAAAAAAAAAAAAACCTGAATATCACAAAACTGAAAGTTGCCCAAGAGAGGTGCTAAATCTTTTCATGCATACATGTCAAAAGCTTAATATTATTATTATTATTATCCTTTTCCACTTTGCAAAGGGATTCAAAGGAACTAATGAAACATGGTAGACAGAAAGATTGATGGTCTAGGGGGAAGCAAAAAGTCACATATACATAGTAAAAATTATACACATAAGGAAAAGAGGCAACACATTTCAACATTCTCAATGAAAATTAAGAACAATCAGTGACTTTTAGATATTGAGAGCTCAATGTACAAGCTAGGTATGATGGGCATTGCAGTGTCAAGGGAGGTATGTACCAAATGAGGCAGTCTTATTCTTCCACTTTAAGTAAGCCCAGCGTAGACACTCATTCTACCACTTCTCGTCTCACAGTTCCATAATACAGATTACATAATGCATATATCCATCTACCCATTTTACCAGTAAGAAAAGGTAGACAAGTTGGAAAAGTTCCAAGTGCAAACAGTTGCATAGGTGCATTTTGTAACGCATTTCTTATGCCAATGCCTTGCGCAGGATAATTATTGATAGGCAAAAGTTTCTAAAATTAATAGGAACCAAAACCGCCAAAACTCACAGGAGGCTGCAATTGATTGAATAGAGGAAGGCCCAACAATATAAATTGTAGCTCATAAAAAAATTATATCATTAATAGAGGCTGCACAATCTAATTTGTTTCCTACATTTTCGCATCAGATCTAAATCATACTTTTATTCAATGAAAAATCATTTGAAGATTAAATTAACCTAGTAAACTGAAGGAAAAATGCTAAATACAAGTAATGCAAATGAGGTCGTACAATCACTCTTCTAAGCCATTCTTTTCTTGTATTACCTTGGAGATTTAGCTGAGAGACACTTTCCACAGGAGACAAGCTTCAGCAACGAATGTGGTTTCCGTGTCCTAATTTTCAAACGTGAAAGCTGCACATGGCCAAACTCATAAGCAACATCCTCAAATGGATCACAATAACATACTCATTAGTACCCATTAATCATACTGCAAATAGAAATGAAAAATGACGGAACAAGAACTACTGATCTTAGTGCATAATTTACCCAACTTACCAACTCAAAATCTAAACCTCAGGAAATTTTGTGAAGACAACAATTGGAAGTTTTATTCAGACAGTCTTGGCAATGAATGGAACTAGGCCCAACCAATTATAGAAGAAAAAACTATTATATGCCCATAATTTTACGTTAATATCAGTTCTATTTTTCATTATGTACTTGAAGCAAAGAAAAATCCTAATGTTGCCTTGGAAAAAACATTAAGCACTACTCTTGAAAGGATATAACACCTAAAAAGTTTAATATACTTTGGTTATAATGAAAACAACAGCAGGTGACAAGCATAGCCAAAATGATTCAGAGAAGAAGGCAACTGGCGTTGGTTGAAGTATTACGATGGGTATATGAGACTCTGATCAAGACACTTTGACCCCACTCAAGCTCATTTGTATGAGTCTGTCAGTCGGATAAGGGGAATAGTTTACAAAATAGCAAAATATTACGTGTTGGCTTTTTTACAATTGACCTAGCCTGCCTGATTGAAAAGTATAACTACAGCTGAACATGACTACCTATACCTATGGACTAGTGCATATCCATCATGCATTATATTCCCAATTTCCCATTGATCAATCTACCACCAGTGCCTTGCTTGCTTAATCTACCCTATTTTTGCTACTCCATTACTTCTGATTGAAACATTTAACACCATATATGCTCTATGCAAGCATAAAATTTCACGTAATATGAGTATTATGTACTGGATTACATGGCTAATTATGTAATAGATTGTAATGAAGCTCTTCTATAGCCCCATCCTGCATCAATTAGCCCTTAACAATGTACAACAGAATTGAAAACAAACCACTGACTTGTATCAGAGTGATCCTTAGCATGCTTCTCGTTAGCATCACAAGGACAAACATTACATTATATGACCTTTACTCAATTACAATTAACACTCTGCCTCTTCTAATACTGGACTTAACTCATTTCTAGAAAAATCAACATGGTAAAGTGGGATGAAAGGAGACATCAATATTCTTAAAAGATAACAATTTCTTTGTCTTAAAAAATACATATTTGTAACTTAAAAAAGCCTATCATAAGATTGTCATGAATTCAATCATGCATTACCTTCCGACGAGTTACTCTAGTTGCTTTCCAGCAAAGTAAGCTTCTCGATCTTGGTTCCAATCTCCTGTTAATTCAAGAATTTGTTTAGAGCAAATTCAAACTGAGGCATGACTGTGTTTGAAAGCATGCAAAATATTCTCATGGCCAACTTCTTCTAATCCAAACAGTTGTAATTGTCTGGGGAAAAATTGATCTAGGTAATGGTTCTAGGAAAATTATCCCACCATTTTGTTCATGAAAATAGAAGAAAGGCTCTTCTGTTGTCTCTCCTTTGGGAGGACAGTTTCCGGGAAATTAAGCAGTCACATTATTAAGACGAATTTAAATTTGTTCGAAATCATATTTCTGGAATTTTATTCATGAAAATAGTATATCTACATTTTCCTTCTTTTCTTACCTTCCAGAAAATGTGCAATTGCAAGATAAACAGTAATCAGTTCATTTTATTTAAAATATTAGCAAAAATATATTTTTACCAGGATGCATTTTCAAATTACTTCAACAAGGTTAAGTTGACATCCCTTTCATGCAAACCCTTTTCTGATTATCTACCCAAAATTCAAAATTACTTCTCCTGCTTCTTTTATTCTATATTTTTATATCATTTTCTGAGTATTTCTTAACTTCTGAACCTTCTCCAAAAAATATTGTGATTTTTTTAACCTTAGACTGTCCTTTGTTTCTAATTGCCAAATCCCATAGTTTGACCGGATTATGTGAACCCATCTAGCCATATGATAATACAATTACTGAATTGAGAAGATGGGACTGAGACTTGACAAGAAATTTCATGTAACCCAAATCCATGTCTATTACACCTATACCTAACACTCTTAACCTTTTTTTTAATTGGTAAGTTACACGTTTTAACCCATGACCTCATGCTCCATCTCATTCTTAGGAGGAGAGGAGGTGCTCTGGTCCAGTCATTTAAGGATATTAAAATTTTGCAGTTTAATTTTAGTAGTTAGATATAGTGGTTGATTCTTGTATACTATCTAATGCAATTCAATTTTATAGTCAAGTGAAATTGGAAAAGAAATTATTCTTGAGAAAATGTAATGGAATTGATTTACATACAAATTCTCTTGTTCGAGCTTTTCAGCAATAGAAACTGCTTTGCGTTTTGACCATCCACTTCGCTGTGTACATCCTTCTGCCTGCTGAATTACATGTGCAAGGGACACCTTGCTTCTGACAAGGCTCTGGCTCTGACTTTGTTCCCCAAGCTTTCTTCTTTCTGGGAGTGAAGCCATGGTTGATTGCTTAGAAGAAGAAACTGTTCCTTCTCCCACCTGGGAACCTCCCAAGCCACTTTTATCAGACACTGCATGATTATCAACATGCTCATTACCCTTGGGTTCCCTGGAAGAAGCTGCTACTTCTACAATTTCACTCCTTCCCATTCCAAGATTGTCAGACTGCAAGATCTGAGCTTGGGTGCTGGCCCCATTTGTATCTCTAATTTGAGATGAACCGTCCTTTGAAGGTGGTAAGACAAGAGGCACATGTACACCTGATCCTGAATCTTTCTTTGATTCACATCTTATTTCAATCGTCACTGGGGACCCAAGAGCGGTCTCAAATGCTTCTAAGATATGCCCCCCAAGCTTCTCTGCAGTCAATTTTGTCTGGTGTGAACTGAACACCAACTGCACAGTAGGGGCTGCAAGAAAATGCCATTTAATTCGACAGATAATTAGACAGTGAGCAAGAGGTAAATGTAGATAGGCATTAACAACTCTTAAATGAGAAGTATGTAAATATATATAGTGAAATATGAAATATACCAAATTCACTAACAAAAAAAAAAAAAAAAAAAAAAGTAGAAGAAAGAAAGAAAGAAGGGAACAAAAGTTCTAGCCCATTTATCCACAAAGGAGCAACTCGTAAAATGAGATGTATCTAATTGAATATATATGGGAAAATGCTGAATTAAAAGCACTCTAGATAGCAATGCACTTGATTTGTGACCCATAGGATCCAAATGTTATAATCAAACTTATAACCAATCCCAAATAAGCTCTATCTTTGATAATTAGTTTGAGTACAGTCATTGATGTAGCAGACAATATCTTATAGTTATTTGTCAACAAAAAGTTCCACGAATGGCATATTACAAGACTGGAAGTCATATAAACAAACTTGGAAAGCAATAATAGCATCTAAATGCAAAACAAAAATGCTAAGCTTCAAAAGGACTAAATCTAGACTCTATGTCATGCATAACTAGGATAAAGGATAATGCTATTATCTGGACGAGCTCTATGGTTAAAAGAGGGTGACAAATGCACAAATGTTTTCCATCGGATGGCCAAGTCAAATAGGAGAAACAACTCCATTGAGTCACAATTAGTAAATGGCCCGGTTTCTTCTAATCAAACTGAAATCAAGGAACACATTGTGCATTTCTATGATAGTTTGTTTTCTTAATAGTTTAGTTGGCAGCCCAAACTGGATGGTCTTGCTTTTGGTTCCATTGATAAAGAGGACACCTCTTGGTTAGAGAGACCGTTTCAGGAGAAACATTTTTGAGGTGGTGATAGATATGAACAGTGAAAAAGCGCTAGGCCCTGATGGTTTTACTATGGCGTTCTTCCAAGTTGTTGAGATGTGATCAAGGCAGATATTTTGGAGGTGTTTCATGAATTTCATGTTAGAAGTAAGTTCTAAAAAAAGCCTTAATGTCACTTTCGTTGCTCTCATTATGAAGAAATCCGGGACTATAGATGTTAAGGACTTTCAACCTATTAGTCTTGTGAGTGAAGTTTACAAGATTATTGCTAAAATGCCAACCAATAAGTTGAGAAGGGTTGTAAAGAAGATTATCTTGAAGCCCCATAATGCTTTTGTTAGAGGTAGGCAAATCCTTGACTCCGTGCTTATAGCAAATGAATGTCTGGATGTAAGATCAGATCTGGTAAGCCAGGTGTGCTTTGCAAATTGGATACTGAGAATTGTGCTTTGCAAATTGGATATTGAGAATGCATGATCATGTCAACTGAGAGTTCTTATTCTACTTGTTGAAGAGATGTGGATTCAGAGGGAGATGATGCTCTTGGATGGCGCATTGTATTTCTTTGGTGCGATTTTATGTTTTGGTGAATGGCAATCCGTTTGGATTCTTTAGTAGTTCCTGCAATTTGAGACAAGGAGATCATTTGCCACCCTTGTTTGTTATTATTGTGAAGGCCTTAAGTAAAGTGATATCTACACTATTAATGGGGGCTTTCTTTCAGGCTATTCTATGGGGTTTAGGAACTATGGTGTGGTTAACTTTTCTCACCTTCTACTTGCATATGACACCTTGATTTTTTGTGGGGTTAATCCTAACCACCTACATTATCTGCGCGCCTTATTTTTATGCTTTGAAGATGTATCCGGGTTAAAAATTAACTTGGCTAAGTCGGAATTGGTTTCGGTGGGTATTGTCAATAATGTGGATGGTTTGGCCAGTATTCCGGGCCACAAGGTTTCTTCTTTGCTTTTAAAATATCATAAACTTCTATTGAGAGACTCTTTTAAGGCAAAATCTATTTGGAAGATAAAGCGTCATTTGGCTGGTTGGAAGATGATGTATTTGTCTAAGGGTGGTGGATTACCTTAATCAAGAGCACCCTTTCCAATTTGCCTATATATTCATGTCTCTCTTCCCTCTTCATGTTGGTGATGCAAAACACATAGAGAAGTTGCAACGAGACTTCTATTGGGGTGGGCTAGGTGAAGAATTCAAATTTCACTAGATAAGATGGTCCAAGGTTTGTCCTTCAATTTATAAGGGAGGGTTGGGGTCCAGAATTTGTTGTTGTTCAATCGTCCTCTTTTGGGAAAATGGCTTTGGCACTATATGCACAAGAGAGGCTTTTGAGGAGAGTTGTGGTGGATTGAAAATTTAGCAGCTCATGGGGTGGGTGGCGTTCTAATGGGGTTTATAGGTTGTATGCAGTGAGGTTATGGAAGAATGTGGAGGGGTTGTGGGTGTTTTCTATGCATACCAAATTTGAGGTAGAAAATGGCTCTAAGATTAAATTTTGGCATGACCTGTGGTGTGGGGATCAAATTATTTGGAGTTTTCTAGTAGCTCTCATCAATGAAACATAAGCTTTATTAGAGCGACTCATGATTGGGAGTTAGATGTCTTTACTTCGTTTTTTTTAACTTACATGAAAAAAATGGGAAAAGGAAATTGAACCATTGTCTATAATTTTTTTGTTAGGTGAGGGATACGCTACTCAAAGCATAAAGCAAAAGAAACCGTTTGGTCATAAATATTTCAAAGATAGTCTGTTTTTGAAAAGTTGAAAATGGATGTAAGGATGTTGGTAAGAAGATTGGATGGGAGTTTTGGCAGCAGAAAGAAACCAATTATCTTGTACACTATGAGAAGTGATGGAATTTCAATTAATTTGAGAGCTGTTGAACCCCAAGTTGATTCCGCTTTTGAGTTTCCAATTTAGCACCATATTTTATGTCTCCACAAACAAATTAATCCCAAAGTTTCCATGCAAGATTTTTCACATATGAAATTAAAAGAAAAACATGGCAATTTTGAAAAGACTATCTAACTGTGAGATACTGGGGCATTTATAATGGCACTTGTGAATGATTTTGAATGCATACTGGGGGGTACCTGCTCCAAGGCTGACAGAGATCAGCTTCCCTTCTTGATACAAAAACTCCTTTACGCCATTAATTTGAATTTTCTCAAGCACCTCCCACCAGATATCTTCAATTCCTCTACGGCTTTTACCAGAAATCTGCCGGCCACTAACCTTAGTCATATCAGCAGCGTACGCAGATGTCTGTTGATGAACCATACAAGTCCCAACATGTCTTTTTTTCTCTAAACTAATACCCTTATGTGTGCCATTTCCAGAGAAATCAGCAGAACTTCCCGCATGGAAATTTTCTTTTCTGGCGTTTGCTGACAAGGTTCTCTCTTTATTGGCCATCCCAGAATGCTCACCTACTCTTCTGGCTGAATCCCTTCCACCCGCATTATTTAGGGCCAGGGGACTGTGATTAAAACTATTGTCTGAAGAAGTGGGTAACATGTACTGCTGATCTGGAGCAAGTTGAAGCAATGCAGCAGTTAGCCATGTTAATTTGTCATTTGACATCCTCAGTTGTTTTTCAGCCTCAGATAAAGTTTTCAGAGCTTGACGCAGTTTTTCCATATCTTCTTTGGATACTGCAATCAAGAAGAACACAGATTGAGCTGGAGTCAGAAAAACCAGAGGAAAAGTTGGCATGAGCAAAGCTCAATCAATCATTAAAAGAGGAAGGCTGGAAGAGCTTGCAAAACAGAAAAATGGCATCGATACGACTTTTGTAAAAAATGAGGTGAAGATAATAACAATGAGTTTATAAATGAGCCACACTATTACAGATATTCAGATATATAGATCTGCAGAGGCTAACATGATCATCGTCACCACAACTTGTAAATAAATAGATGAATCAGTAGATTTTTGTAATTGGTACAGTTTTTACTCACATGGTTGTCGTCGGAAGAACTTCCTTCTAAGCCTTTCTTTTTTGAAGTCATAACTACCAGCAAGTATATCGGTAATTACTGTAGCAAGCTGTGACATCAAAGCTAATGGCTCTACACCAGTTTCCATTATTACTCTCAAATTCTTCACCGTATTAACTGTGTCTGCAGAGAGTGCTAAATCAAGAAGATCTACCAATTTCTCATCTGAGATAAGCCCAACCTGGAAAAAAAAAAAAAAGACTTAATAACTTTCACTTGTTATGCAGGTGGAAAAGTATTTCCTGTATGCTATATATATAATAATTATCAATGACATGGATAACAGCTCATATTAGTCTGCCTTGTTCTAATTCTTTAAAATTTTTGCATTTTGTGTTTTTACTGTTTTACTCCTTTAACAAGGGATTTCTCTTGTATACTTCTTGTGTGCTAGGATTGCGCCCTCTGCGCTATTTTAATGAGATTGCATTACTTATATATAAAAAAATAATACTAATAATAATTATATCAATGACATCTGAAACTTATAACAAGTATTGGAAAGAAAATACCTAGAAGGGATTGCAGTCAATTTGACAGAAAGAGCAGACAGGGAATGGGAATATATAATATACCAATACATATATTGTGGGAGTTGCTACAGTTGTGTGACTAACATGGTTTTCAGTCACAATTATCCAAGCGAGGCTAATCATAGCAGCAGAAGTAACAATACAAGGAGCATGTGAACTAGCTCTGCTACCAGTATTATATGAAATGCAAACAAAATGGAGAATAATATATTCTACAACCTGCTCTACAGACAGTGTTATAAGAAATGCATACAAAATGAAGAATAGTTATGCTACAGCCTAAGAAGTACCGAAAATCTCGCAATCACGAATAGGAAAAAAAAAAAAGGTAGTCATCTAAGCATAATTTAATTTAAAGCTAGTGCTAACAACAGCCACCGCAACCAAGTAAACCAGATTGAATCATTTTAGAATTTTTTTTATATGTAATCGAATTTCACTAAAAAGTGCAAGGGCACAACCCAAGTACGTAGGAAGTACACAAGAGAAACACCTAACAAAAAAAAAACAAAAAAGAGAGAGCAAGAAAGTCATGAGAGCTAGAAATATGAAAGTAATCATAGGCAATCGTCCAGTGGTAAATGGTATTAAAGAAAAAAGCCTAGATATGTACCATCATTTTGGCACTAGCTTTAAATTAAGATTTACAAGAGGAATAAAGTACATAATCATACTGACAGTTATTATCAGCATACTCTGAAGTTCTATTCCTAGGGTAAGTTGAAGTCGGCCCAACATGGAATTTGTCAGTGAAGACAACAAATGCAGTGAAGAACTTTGGATGGACAAAGATGATATGCAACACAAGAAGGTTTAGCAAACAAAAAATAATGAATTAGGGGACATTAGAGGGAAGGACGATGAAGTCACACTTGCACATGACATGCATAGCAAGCAATTAGGAAAGGTGTTTATCCATGTTGAAATTAGCATAAATATTGACCAGAAATACATGATATACATAAGCATGACGCACAACAGAAACATTGAACAACCATAAAGAAAAATCCCTTTTTTTGTATGTGATGAGTACAAGTACAATAAAACTCTAACCTAACAACCAACATACAGTTTTTTTTTTTAATGATGGGAACCCTCCCAAGGCAAGGCCACTTTGTACCCATATGTAAAAGGCAAACCCCGGACCCAAGCAAGACACCCTTCCCCCCCAACACACACACACATCAAATGAGACTCGGCTTCGCCACGGGTGTGGACCTAAAGAACTGTTTGCACCTAGGAGGGTTCAAATCTTAGAATTCTAAGGCCTTAACCACTTGGGCCAAGTTAAAAAATAAATAAATAAATAAATAAAAATAAAAATAAAAATTTGTTCTTATCATTACTCTTCTCATGTTTAAATAATTAGAAATGCATTAAACATGATATTCAAGGTTAAAAAGATATGCAATTGACATATAATACGTGAAAATCATATTAGTATAAAACATAAAACCCAATCATGATTAATATAATTATAATGCCTAATCAATAAATCTTAAGACTAAAATACACCATATTTGCACCGAAATTACTTTTACTACCATTTTTTGGTGAGAAATACCTATTACGTACAACAATTTCATTCACATCATTGTACTCATTGATATCAATAACACCCAACATTTGTACCAAGAATTTTTTGGTTGCAATGTTTCAAGAGGATACGCATTAACAAATATAAGAGTATATGAAAAGTATAATGCCCTAATTCTGATAAGTAAAAGTGAATAAGTACTTACCAGTTCCTGAACCAGAGGGACAGAGATTCTCTGCCCAAGTAAACTCAGTTGCTCAAGAGTCATCTCAGCATCCCTCAATGATCCATCTGATCTTGATGCGATAAGTTTTAGTGCATCCTTATCAATTTCTAGATCTTCTTTGCTTGCAATCCATTGCAAAGTATAAATAATATCAGCGTCCTTCAGCTTTGGAAAAAAGAACTTCTGGCACCTGGATATGATTATATGAGGCAAAACATCAAGACTTGAACTGACAAGGACAAAAACCACACGTCTGGGAGCTCGATCAATGACCTTTGATATGGCACTCCAGCAATCAGGGGACAAAGTATCACAGTCATCAAAGATAAACACTCTAAACTGTGATGGCTGCTGGGAGACAATCATATTGTCAAGTAAATCCATAATGCTCTCAAAGTCAAAATTACTGACTGGACCAACTTCCCTTATGTTTCTGTTCTTACCCATATCATGTGCAATGCAAGAATTGCAAAAGCCACAAGGTTTAGGATGTTCCAAAGACTGGCAATTTAAAGCTCTAGCGAACATACGGGCACAGGAAGTTTTACCTGTGCCATGAGGTCCATAAAACACATATAGCAAACCAACCTTCCTTTTCATGACAGCATTTAGAAGAGCTTGTGCTACTAAATTTTGTCCCACCAGATCCCTGAAGGTTCTCGGCATGTACTTTTGTGTCAGGCTCTTGTGTCTGCTATTGCGGTAGCCTCTCAACTTGTGTTGATCACCAGATCTAGCTTCAGAAGCAAGGTCAGAATCAACATCATGCTTGTATAAATTATCAGCAAAAATACCAAGTTCACCAGAATAATCGCGGACCCAACCAGCATTTTCAGTGCTTTCCTGAGATCCAGATGCCTCAACTAGCAGAGGCACTGCCTCTGCATTAGATCTTGTAGATGAGCTTGAGTAGTCGGATACCATTGGCATGTTAGACATATCTCGCCCATTCGCAGTTGAACCCGCTTTCTTTAACCTTGAGTCTGACAAACCACAAGACAAACTTCTTCCAGCCATGTCAAGAATAGTTTTACCTCTGTGATGAATTATTGACCAATTCCAAGGAATCCCACACCCATTTTTTGGAGCCCTAGTGACATTCGGTTCAGCATACTCTTCTTCTCCCATTTCCATGGAATACTTGGGGCGTGAACCTTGAGCTAATGTATTAGATGCCACAGACAATTCATTCTGAGCTCCACTATCTCTTGAAGCCGTAGCACCTCGAGCTCTTCTTGTGCCTCGAAACTTGCGCCTGTTAACTCTATTTAACCCACTGCAGTACCCATGAATGCTGGCTTCTGGTTCCTCAACAGTTTTCTGCCATTGAGAATGTCTTCCACGAAGACGGATGTTAGAAGATGCTACATCATCACTATTCATTGGAACATTATCCAACTGCTCAGAGAGGGTCTTAAGTTGAACACCTCCAATATGCTTCCCCTTTTTTCTACTCGATCTATCTTTAGATTCAGAATTTCCCGAAACAACATTATGAGCCCAATCATTACCATCTTGACAAAGTGGAGACTCCTCATTGCCATGCAAAGCATCAATCCTACTACTCTTCCTACTAGATTCCTCTCTCCTAACTCTTCTACCATTCCCAACTCCACTCTTGCAACTATGTTCACTGATTGCCGCTACCCCATCATTAACCTCTCCAACCTCACCGGGTGCAACTTTTGATGTGGCTAAATTAGCTAAGGGTGGTGAGCTTCCCGACATCCTCCTAGCTTCCCTCCGACGCTCAATACCTATAGACCTTCTCCCCTCCCGAATCATGGCATCATTTTCACCCTTCTTCGGGAGTAGATCAATAATGGAAGGAGAATGCCATGAGGGAGGACTTGCAGATGGATCCCTGAGAGATCTTGATCTCTGAAGGACGACAAGGTCCCTCATAATAGACCTATCGGCTAATATGGGGCTCTGCTTGTGCATATGATTCTTCAAGTGAATACAATTTGTCAAATGTATGTGGTTGCGTAGATGATCACTAATATCACCATTTGCATCCTTAAGAATCCTATTACGGACAGCTCTGGTCATGATCAGAACATCAATGCATCCAATAGCAGGATCTCTTTAAAATTAAGGAAACAAATCAAAGTATATAGCATTTCTTATTGTATAACTGTCGCCAATCTTTGCAATTATGGCAGTACAAGCTTTACAAAGTTCCTGAACACCCACCAACTATATCTCACTGATGGCATATCAAAGCCCACAGCAATGCCGAAATTCAAGCATCTAGAGATCCTCCATCAATAACCCAGCACTTATTACCAAATCCCGTAACCCCATTTCCAACAATAACTCCCCAAACTAGAAAACTACCCCCCAAGTACAACAAAGCTTTCAAAACGAATCATTTCTCACTCGAAGGCAGAAAACCCACCAACAAAAACCATAAAGTAGGCACCGCAAAACCTTTAACCCAAGAAACCAAGCTCAAAAAGAACCAAGCTTTGAAAGCACCAAACTCAAATGCCACCCCCCAAGAAGCAGCATTAACCACCACAAAACACCACCTGAGCTCCAATGCATGAGATTACAACACAAAAACCAAACTCTGAGCCGTGAACATGTAAAACTAAGAACAGAACAAACTAACAGAAACCCATGCTTTCAAATCTCAGCAGCAATCAAAATCTCAACCATTTTGGTTCAAAACCCGTAAAAGATTACGGATTTTGACAAAACGGGAGAGAATTAGATAAGGGAGTGAGATAACAAAAGAACTTGATGTAACATCACAAAAGGGAACAAACAGAAAAGCCAAGAAGAAGAAGAAGAAGAAGAAGAAGCAAAAAGCAAGAAGGAAAACACTCCGATCACCTGAATCAGAAAAAGCAAAGCATAGTGAGACCCGTTTCGATCATCAAGTCCGTGGATCTCTCGCCAAGCTTCACATGCACTTCACGAGCCCTCCTTTCAAAGAAAACGATAGTCTCAGAGAGATAGAGAGGGACAGCTCAGTAAGTCAGTAACAACAGTATTCTATTCTAACTGTGTATATAAGGGAGAGAGAGAGAGAGAGATGGGGGGAGGGTATGGGGGGGTGAGATCCGTTACAGACAGATACAGAACAAGGCCTTTGGGCAGAGGGGACACATTACAAGTAAAGCGGTTTGTCCGTTTGTTTGAACATGCAAATTATTTTTTGGCTTCTAGCCTTTTTGCCTATATACTCTGTTTTTCTATTTATTTTCTGTATTTTTTTTCAAATTTTTAGAATAATTTTGTATTATTTTGTACGAAAAGAAAATCAAAAAATTTGAAGATTTTGAATTTGTGGGGACCAACATGTTTTTTCCGTTGAATTTGCTGGTTTCTTGTTTGCATAGGATTAGACTTTTTTGTAAACCTAAGCAAACATGAAAAGACTTTCCTTTACAAATTTTCAATTAATAAAAAATAAGAAGAACAAAAAAATTTGGGTGTGATCAATTGGGTCATGGATTGTTAAAGATTGACTTGATTTTTGTTTAACAGATTGTGAGATCTTAAAACGAAATTTTTTTTGATTAAATCATTTGGTATTAGGCATTGACTTGTAGATTTAATAGTATTACCTTTTTTGTGATGTTATGGTGAAAATGATCTATTTATTTATTATTTAGTTCACTATGGATTGTATTAGGAAGTTTTTCAAGTTATTTTAATGAAAATTGTGTTTACTAATTTGTTATTTTGATTGCTAGTAGTCCGGTTAGCAAATGTGAAAGAGTCTTTATGGAGCCTATCTGTCCGAATAGGTGGACAAGCTGCCTAGTAAAAGATTTATCACATTTACTGCTCGAATTGTTAGCAATTTGAACAACAAGATTGTTGGTGATCTCTATCCGTTTATGTGAGCTAGTATAGTTTCCTTTCGAAAAATGATTGAGATATTACAACTTTTATTACAACTTCCTTGTAAATTGAGCCGACAGTTCATAATTGGTAAAATAATTAAGAACGTATGGCTTACAAGTCAACCACTAATTAATTAAATTTTTTGCTTAATAACTCTATCAATTATGAATTGTCACGTCAATTTATAAGAAATTTTGAAATAAAAGATGTAGTATCCAAATAAGACTTTTTTAATGTGAGTTGAGAATAGAGTTTTATTTCTCTAACTATTCTTTTCCCCTTGCATGCATTATTGAGGTAAAGCTGTGGGCTAAAATGTTCCATTCTTATTTAACTGCGGGGATTGCTGATGTTACTAAGATTTTTTATGGAAAAGGGTTTCAAGACAGATTTGGCATTGAATTTCAAAGACCCGCTGAATGGTGGCAAAACATGTGCAGGAAGACCCTCCAAATTTATTACATTATCTTTTTCTTTTTCTTTTTTCACAAATTTTAACCCTCATAAATGGGGATTTATTGTTATTACCCTCCAAATTTGTTAATGCTTTTTAGATGATATATTTTATGGTAAAGTCCATTTAACCCTCTCAAATTATTACCACAATGATAATCTACCCCCCAAACTATCAATTGCGACAATTTACCTCTCAAACTACCAAAACAATGGCAATGTACCCCCAATTTTTTTTAAATGACAAAATTACCCTTACTAAAATAAAAATAAAAATAGTAAATTTTAATTTTTTTTCCAAATTTTTAAGGGTGTTTTTGTCTTATTGAAAATTATATAAGGGTAATTTCGTCATTTTGTTAGCATTAGGGGGTACATTGTTATTGTTTTGATAGTTTGGGGGATAAATTGTCATTGAAGTGATAGTTTGAGTGGGTTAAGTGGATTTTACCCTATATTTTATTTTTTAAAATGTTGTTATGTGACATAAAGATAGAAATAGTTTTAAATGTTTGTGTTTTAGAATGTGTGTTAATTTTTTTTTTTTTAACAAACAAAAAAAAAAAAAAAAAAAAAAAAAAAGAAGAGAAAAACAAAAGAGAGATGACGAAGATGCCACTCAATTTAATGTCATCTTCTACTATCATCTTTTGTAAGAAAGAAAATTTGTTGGTGCTAAGAGGTATCTTGTCCCATTAGCTTTTTAGCTCATAATAGAGTTTTGAAATGAAAGAGAATCCTTTTGCTCATAAACCCATGACTATGAATTGAAACTTGAAATAGAAAACCCTCTTGTTGAAGTATATATGTAAATAAGTTGTTGGAAAGTTTTAGTGCATCAATGAGTTATGATTACAGTCAAGAGTCTTTAATCAAGTATATATGGTCAAGTGTTTCCTCTTTCTCTCACTTTTATGCTTAATCCAATCTCATTTTCATTTCCAAAATAACCAAAAAAAAATATCCCATCTTTCATGGAAATAAAGGTAGAGCAGGAAATATATATATAGGTTCTCCTTTTATGGATTAATGTGGCATTTGGTGTCTTCATATGATGCATCAATTTAGCTTAATACTATCATTATTTACCAAGTAACGTGAAACACGTGAAATATAGAAGATTTATTTCTTCGTATCGATTTTGAATTGAACCCATAAAAAATATTTTCTGGCATTTATATTACTCCAAAATATTTTTTTCAAAAAAAAAAAAAAAAAATCTCTTCAAAATTCTATTATTAAGCTATTTTTATATTTTGCTTTTCTATTTCTCAGAAGATCTCAGTTTGACCCATGATTAAAAAGGAAACAAATTGGAGTACAAAAGGGCCAATCAAGTTCTCAGAGACATTTGATTTAGCCATGGTCCCCAATGGGTGATGCCAGAGCACTGACCTTCTTCTTCCTTTTTTTTTTTTAATAAAATAAAACAAGAGAGAGTATCTCAGCAACTTGGACTCCACAGACCCAACTATCATTGTCACTGTCACGTGCACCATTCAACTCCTGAATGATGGCTGATGTTATAAGAAACATGTTTCTAACTCTTATGATGTTCTATCTTAATGAAATGGGCAATTATCACCCACCACTCACATCACTGGAACAGTCTCTTTTAATGCTTCTATTAATACTAGTAAATGGTTCAATTGGCTCAAATATTTTATTAACAAGTGAGGTTAAAATATTTAATTAAATTGTGGAGTCGTTTACTTGATTATTCCAAATATTTAAGCTTATAAAAGATAGTAAATTTAATAATTTAATTAATGAGGCCTAAAGATCTTCATACATGTAACTGAAAAATAATCTTTTGAATTAAAAATATAGATATTATTGTATTAATGTTTATTATGAATTAAAATGAGATGTTTAAGGTGGAGATTGACTAATGAAGTGAGAAATCACAAAGATTAATATCATGGTTTCGTCCATCAATTAAAATTATTGATATTGGTCTTGCACATTTAGCATCCTATAAATATTTGTTCCATCCATATATAAAAAGTCAAAAGAAAAGAAATGCCATCTTCCAAGCTATTGTACAATTGCAATGTATCTCTTATGTATTAAAAATGACAAAAAATACTCTTATAAAAATTTACAAAAAAATGGAAAACTACTAAAAAAAATTGAGAAAAAAAAAAACATTTTGAAAAAAAAAAAAAAGTGGTTTTTTTTTTTTTTTTTGCTATTTTTTCAAATTTATTTTTGTATTTTTGTGGTACAAAAAGGGTTACATTGCATTTGATAGTATAGGGAAGGAGGACATTTCAAATTGCCTAGTAGTTGAAGTAGGTATATGTACTTTCCCGGTTGATTTTACTATCCTACAATTACCCTGCATTTGGTACAAAATTATTTGATTGAATTTCCCTTTTGTTTAATGATACTGTGGCACCCCATAAAATTAGCCACATATTGAGAATATGAACTGCTTACTTTAAGTTAGTGAATTATAAATGTATTCATGAGTAGTAAGTCATATATGATTTCTTATTAAATTAGACTAAGATGATGTTTGAGATTGTATTTGAGAAATTGATTTTTTAAATCAAAAAACATTTTTTTGGCAAAAGCTTCATTTTCAAATTTTTGCTAAAAGTGCGTTTTGACCATTTTTTGACCCTTAAAAGTGCTTTCAATTTTTGTTTACCAAACTGATATTTTTTTCTTCAAACAGATTTTTTAAGTATTAAACGCACTTTTAGGCTCCTCAAACACACGCTCAAACAGACCCTAAGCTTTATAAGTAATTCTATGAATTTCTAATTGCAACTCACTCAGCTAGTTATTTCGGTGTAACAGCGTAGATGTGGCTAACACTTTTTATGGATCATTACAAATAGTATCAGAGTAACCGAATAACATCATGTGACAATAATGTAAAAGATTTGAGCAAAGAGATTGTTGTACTTGAGAAAGTTTTTTTGATATGTCCGCACAAGGAGATAGAAAGGGAAAAAAGGGGATTCGAACTAGTGACCTTTACTTCATGAGACGTGATCCCCAACCGATTTAACTACTCCTTGAAGATGTGACACTCGAGAAAGTTAATTCTACATTGAGAAGACGAATTGCGCATTGAGTTAATTATAAAGGTGTCCCTATGTATTTCTTACTAAATGAAATTAAGCTTTATAAATCATTTTAAAATTTTTTAATGATAATATATGTCATTTTATAGTGATAAATCAGTACTTTTTGTGGATATTCCGGATGAAGTTACCTTTTACTCATTGACAACAAGATTATGACAATTTAGCCTCCACTTTTCTTTTGTCGTTAGCACCACCGTGCAAGTTAATGGCATTATTGTTCTTTCCGCCCGAAACTTGTCTGAAATTTGCTGATTGGGTAAAAAAACCTAACAAATAATAATAATAATAGAGTAATGTTATAAGTTTTTTTTAGAATTCTCTTCGAGTCATCTAAAATGTGATATGACTTTTAAAATCATCGTTGAATTTGAGATGCGATTTATTAACTTTTGATCTATTAATAATTTTAAAAGCCACATCACATTTTAGATTACTCTAAAAAAACTTATAACATTACTCATAATAATAATAATAATAATAATAATAATAATACATTCATCATTGGAAAAGAAAAGGAAAAAAGAAAAAGAGACTGTTGTATAAACTCTCTACTCATAGATCCTGTTTGGTGTGTCTCTTATGATTATTTTATGGATGGTTTTCAGCTTTTAAAAGCAGACTATCTTATAACTTCTTCGCCGGAATTTTTTTTATAGTTTTAATAAATGAAATTGATATACTTTTCAGATGACTTCAGAAAAACAACCCAATAATTAATTCTTTCTTTCAAGTACGTGCTGCATTCCTACCAAACAAACATATAATAAATACGACAATAAATTTATTTATTCCTGCGTCAGCCAGCATTTGGGGAAGCATTGAGAAGCCTCCCTCCTCAAAATTAATTATAAATACTTCATTTTTATTACATTTTTATATTGGGTTGATTTGACAGTTTTTTTAATATATACATTGATTTAATAGTTTATGAACAACACCGCATCAACCCAAATACATGAGAGTGAAATCAAAATTAAGCATAATAGTATTTGGCTGATCTAAAGTCTGGTGTCCGTGTTGAATGGAAATGATTAATGCTAAGGATTCTCAGTCTAAGATGATATTGTCAATCTTAAGATCAAGGGTATAACATTTTATTTTTGAGTAATTCTATATTTTCATTTCTCATTTTACTTTTATATTACTGAACTGATGTGACAATGTCCATCAAATTTTTTTTTTTTGTTAAGAATAATCGAATGGCTGATCCACTCAATCTAGAAAAATAAAAATAAGATGAGAGATGAGTATTTAACATTACTCTTCGTGTAAATGTATATATAGAGAAATAAATTTGGCAGTCTCATCCAACTTGTGGTGGTTGAAACTTGTAAGAAAATAAAGTGTGATCAAAAGACAAAAGTACTGAAGATCTAAGAAGATCTTGGTTAGATAGTCAGATCCCAATTTTATATATTAGACAGAAGATTGAAAATCTGACTGAAAATATGGCCTACCAATCTTAGACAAAGGTAACCCATGTGTACACAAAGACCATTGCATTGCAAGCCATATGTTTGGGACGCAGCCAACCCACCCAACAGAGAGTCCAGACTCAAAGAGAAACAGTGGACCCTTTGCTGCTTCATGTTTTCTTGTGTACAAATTCCTCACACTTATACTCAAGCCTGAACAAAATATGTCCATGTCTAAAATATGTTAGTTAGATAAACTTAGCCATTTTTCAAAGGTTCGTAAAGTTGTAATCTCATCATCTATTCTTCACACATTCTTCTTTGTTTTATCACGGCCCACTATCATGAAATGACAAAGCTTTTCTCTAAATTGGATTGGAGATAATTATTTTAATTCAGTTTATTAAATTGATATTTGTCATTATAGCATGTGATTCTCACGTACATTTTAATTTTTTTTTAAAAGAGCAATTCTATATACTATATTTTTATCATACAGTAATGACGTAACAGTCTCAACTAACCTTTAAATTTTGTTTCTTTTTAATAAAAATTAATTCAAGAGTTGATTGAGATTACGGTATCAATGTTGTGAAATAATTATGAAAATTACATGAAATCACATTACGTAATAGATATTGGCGACACTGTGTGATTGTGCCCTAGACATGACATGGTGTTGCTATTTGCGCAAGTTTCACTCTCTCTCTCTCTCTCTCTCTCTCTATATATATATATATATATGACAGAGTTTTTTTATAAATTGGGTTAGAAAAAATTTTCAAGTAAATTTTTAAAAGAGTAATATTATATACCACATTTTTATCCTACAATACTGACGTAACCGTTATCGGTGACACTAATATTGTGCCCTAGAGAAAGTCAGTCAAATTATGGTGTTGCTATTTGTGCAGGTTCCACTCTCTCTCTCTCTCTCTCTCTCTATATATATATATATATATATATATATATAGCTTGTTCAACGGCAATCCATGTGATCTTCTTGGATTCTGGACGGCAATGAATTAATAAACAAATTAGGGTGGACCATACAAGTCTATATCCTAAGAACGTTACGTGTTTTATAAACCTCAACAAACATTATAAGTCAATTTAGGTTATGAATTGTCGCCTTCCTCAAATACTTGTCGTCCTTCTAAGCTGATCTTTCACATGCAAGTTGGATTCATTGCATTGCTTGCTTTACAGCCCATGTGCAATGCACGATTTCACGAGTTAATTAAAGTTCTTCTTTATCACCTAGGTGGATACTAGAGTCTCTTTAGAATTGGTTACCCTCTATTGGAGATTATGGATGTAGGGAGAAGAACAAATAATATTATAACTCTATTCAACCAAGGCTAGGAAATAAACGCCAATTACTACCATCTTGCTGGTAGAAATATGTTGTAGGGTTACCTCTCGTCGCGCAACAACATCATGAATATAGACTATACATAGTGAACCCAAATGTCAAATTCAATATATATCTTACCCATTGGTGCTGAAAGAATCCCCACAACTAAACAACCTTTTAATTGTACTGTTGTTGAACAAGCAACATATGATTTGACTTCGTGGCGGACAAAACAATTAATACATGCATGATTGTTTCTTATTACACCAAGAAACAACCCCGCCATTATGTACAAACGTGTAACCCGCGAGTTTACGTTCGTCTCTGTTGTAATACTCTTGTGATCCTACCAAAATTTAGTTTTTGATTCTTCATTTTTGCTTTGACCCTTTGCATGAAAAATCTTGACCCTGGCCTGGTCGTACAAATTAAAGGAATAGGGTCCTTAACTTGTCCCTTTCAATAAAAACAAGTGTACAAATGGATAATGGGACTGAAACACAACCAAGTACCAACCCTCTTTTCTATTGGTGAGATTTTGGCCCGTATTAATGTTACTACTACATAAAACGGGGGGAACAAACAATTGTACTACCTTTTGTGTCCTTTTATTTTGAATTTATTCGAAACTTCAACATCATTGGAATATGAACTAAATTCTTGGGACCGAGAGCTCACTGGCCGGTTGGACCATTTCCTGCTAACGACTGGCATCAACCATAAATGTAGGTTTTTGTGGCCATTGTTTTTTTTCTAATTAAAAAGGCAGAGGCGGCAACTAGTCTAGTCTGTATGATAGTATTTGCTCATTCAAAATCATCCGAGAGGAACTTAAATAGTGAGAACTGTATGTGCTCTTTCAAGTCTTTCAGTTTCATTAAGACGTTGATGAGATCCAAAGCTATTAATACTGATTAGGTTTGAGAATTTTCATAACGAAGTCGAATCCTTACCTTAATACTTATCCAACCGCTTACAAATTACCTTGAGACTGCTAAAACACAGGTAATATGGTCTTTGTGGCCATTTTCACTTCGCATGTTTTAAGCCCCCACGTAAGGTACAAGTCCTTCAAGGGGCTTAGATGAACAATTTATTCTTTTCACATGGTAGGGTCCTTTATATTGCCTGCTAAGGATGTGAATAATGACATTGGCTTGAACAATTGCTGAAACTGATAATAAAGTTTGTCTGCTGAGTTTTAAGAAATAACTCGTTGTAGAATTAGGTTTTGGCAGCTATAATTAGTCTAGTCCATCATGGCTAGGCAGCTTTCAACTTGAGGCTAGAGTAGATTAGATTTCACCCATATAATGGTATATGTATTGTTATATAGTGTAATATGTTGTCACGTCAGTTTTTGGAAACTGTCAAATACAACAAAACAAATTTTGAACGGTAAAATAAAAAGGTCTAATTCAATATGCACCCTCCGAGCTAATAATCATTTTTATTTCTCATTGTTCTGTGGTCTGTTTTATTTTTATTTTTCCTAATTAAAAAAGGTAAAACAGGCAACCAACTGTGACTACTTTATCTGAGTGAGATCATGATATCATTTGTTTGCTGGGAACTACTTACAAGGGCTCTCTTAAGATAAATTGAGCCATAGCCTAATTCAGTTCCACTAGAATAGTAGTGGTTACCAAGACAGCTAATATTAATCAAGTTTGTATGAGTGATTTTTCATTGCAAAGAGTCGAATCCACGTCTTAATACATGGCCAACTTTTTAAAAATTTTCTCGAAACTATTGAGCTACCGCCATTATTCTGTGGTCATTTATTAACTTTTTTTTTTTTTTTTTTTTTTTTCTGTTCTTCATCACTTGAACTTCACCAAAATGCTAGTCATTACTGTGAGAGGCAGAAGGCAATAAATGCTGGGAAATAAAAAGTTGTGGGAATTGAATCCTAAGCGGTTGAAAGGCAACATGAAGTTGATGTTCTTTTGAGTTTTTAGTTGGGTGATTTAAAAAGGCAACTGGAGACTGAAATGATTGAAGCAGTTAGCTTGTGGTTCATTGGTTGATCAACTGCCCACCCGTGAAGATAAAATTAGAACCGAAAGGAAAAGAAAAAGAAAAAGGAATAAACATCACAAGATGATTAGGGTACCCCATTTACTAAAAGATGTCTTTGACGGCTGCTTTAAGGGGTAGAAACATTATTGCCAGTTGCCACAAGGGTAACTTTTATTAACTCAAAGCAAGCTACCTATGTACTAAAAGAACTCCCTGGCGGCTGCTTTAGGGCTAGAGACATATTATTATTGCCACAAGGGTGACTTTTATTAACTCAAAGTGATTTTTGGGCATTTATATCCCGCTTAACAAAATAGCTAAAAATTTATTTTAGTTAGCCCGTAGTAAAAAATTTTCAAGAAGATTTTACCGCTCAACAAAATAACTAAAGATTTGCTGAGCTGCTTCATTGCTTAGAAAATTTGCTATATTATTATTATTATTATTTTAATGAATAATGAAGCATCTTAGCAAATCTTTAGCTATATTATTATTATTATTATTTTTTTTTTTTTTAAAAAAAAAAAAAGCAATCCTGTTCTTTCTATTCTTTGGTAATAGGGAAAGTAGATAAAGAAATAATAATGGAAAAACGAAAGGGGATAATTAAAATGATGAACCGGATGTGGATGTGTTTAAAAAAGTAAATAGTTAAGATAGAAAAATGTGATCATTTAGCTAAACATTTGTTGAACCGAATATGAATGCTCTAACACCCGAGCAAAAATAAATTTTTTTTTTCTAAGCAAGATGAGAGTTAACTAAATAAATGGAGAAAAAACCCATGTCATAGCAAGAGAGGTTTGTATATATTGGTTTCGCAATCACCCAAGCAAAATTATGCGTCTATTTGTTAATGTGTTTTTTCGGGAGTATTTGTTTACTTTTGGTTTAAAAAAAGGATTATAACATGACATAAAAGTAAAAAATAAATAATAAATAATAAAGTCTTTGTGTTTTGAATTTTTTGTTAATATTTTCTTATCTTGAGAACAGAAAACGAAATTATAATTTATTCACTTAAGGTAACAATTCGAACTCAACTTAACAAGGATTTGTAAAATATAATTAAACCACTAAATTAATAGTATATGGAAATGGGCATTTTGAAGTTACCATGAACAAAAAAAAAAAACCAAAATCCTTAATTATATATCCTTAATGAAACACATATAATGATATCATCTACTGCAGCTGACCCTCTTTAGTATAGTTGGTGGATAGAATGATTTATATTCATTGAAAAAGGTACTTTTTTTGTCTAGTTCCGGAGAGACAACAACATGGTTTTGTGTTCCAATCTCCAATCTATTTTACTTTCTAGGTAGTCTTGAGAAACATTTTTTTTTTTTTTTAGTGATTACTTAATCACGTGCCAACGTGCATCTTTGCAGCCATTTTGCACTCCTTAATTTGCTAACCCTATAGGGGCAATAGGGGGTGGCACAAGGAGCTAAGTTTTGGCTAAAATATTGTATTGAGAGTTAACTAGTTGATCTAATTAGGTGCATTGCAACCCCTAGAGGTAGGAAATTAACCAACCTATTAAAGCATGGCCCTATAGTCTAGCAACCTATTAAAGCATGGCCCCTATAGTCTAGTCTAGTCGTCTAGGCACACGTAGGTGCATAGCTTACAATTTTTTATGTGACGTAAATTTGACATTAACCAATATCGGTAGAATTGAAGGATTTAATCTGGTTGATATATATAATTTTATACTTATGTTTCAATATAACTCGAACCCGACACATAACATTTAGGATTGACAAATTTTAACACGACCTATGAATCCGACACAAACCAAACACCAAATTAGTCAGTTAAGATGAAGGGATCTAATTTGTTTACATAAATGGGTTAAGTTATGATTAACCTATATAGTCTTCCACTCATGACTTGACACGACTTGAACTCAAATAAGAATACAAATTATCACCCAAGTTTAATACGAACATTACAGTACAAGATTGTTTTCCCAACTTATATGTTCTCTAACGGTGAAAGAGAGAGAAAGTACTGGGATGAAAATGCAACCAAATAAAATAACAGGTAGAACATGTCAAGTAGAGATAAAATACTTTTCTTTCTCTTTCTTTCTTTATTTTTTCAGGTTTTAAGTGCGACAATTGTTGCTAATTGGGCAAATCAAACTAACCAAAACCGTCCATCCCAGTAACAATATGCTGCGATTGGGCCCAAACATATACATCATTTATGGCACAAAACACAAATCATGCACCAAGTTCTTCAAAAATCATTCGTGTAGCAATTTTTAACACAATTTGCAAATTCAACATAAAATTAACGAGTTTCGTTAAATGGGTTGAGTTATATAGTTTTATACACATGCATTGACACAATCTAGACTCAACACACGCCATTTAAGAATGACAATTTTTTACATGACTCACAAACTCAACACAAAATTAACAAGTTTGGATTTAGAAGCCTAACCCGTTTAATTAAATGGGTCGGGTTAAAATTGACATAAATATTCTTATGCCCCCAAACTTGATACATGAACACGAGTTGTCGCCCCTAAGAATTCAGACATAAGTCCTTCAGCATTTGAACTATTGCGCTCTTGCAGCTGATAGCTCCTTGCAAGGCTACCTTGAAGCCATGCCGCCGAAGGTAAAAAAGAAAGTGCTGATACCTTGCATCCTTTCCTTAAGAGCCTCTTAAACTTAATTAGTTATAGTATCTTATTTCTCCTAACACAACAATTTTTTGGGGTTGAAAAATAAATAGAGAAAAACATCAACTCTATCAAGATTCAGAACACTAGGGACCATGGGATCAATATACAAAATTTACAGTCTCAATGAAGTTCTGTATTCTTTGCCCTCTTGTCAACTATCTTGTATTAAATTGGTTGGCTCACTCAAAACATACTTGGGTAATTCATATTTTGCACCTGCAATGGGAATTCTGTAAGCTGGATAGAAAAGGAAAACTAGAATAACAGCAGTGAAAGCAAGAAAAAAAAAAGGGACTGGGGGAAGGAGGATTTGGATTTCTAGCAACTAGCAATCCGGGCAGCAAATATGAGAGAATTCATATGGAGCCCATCTATCTGTTCGAACAGGAGAACGGGCTATCCAAAATCTGCTCAGACAAGTGGGCCTTATAAAAACTCTCACATTTGGGCCTTATAAAAATTGCTTTTATCTTGGGAAAGATGAGGCACCTCTCTCATCATAACAGATTGTCAAGTCAGCACTCTGAACGATCACACCAGCACTGTCCACAATTGCTTGTGCAAGGGTTAAGTCAGCTTCAGCAGCAGCTTGAAGGGCATCCCATATCTCTGGAAAGAACACAAACATTCACCCTTCAGATATCTTCTTACTTCTCTTAAACACTAAGAAATTATTTCTTCAAGACAATTCCTAGCATGCTAAACTAATTATACTTGTAAATTGCAAAGCACATATAACTATCATGTATCCATCAAAATATAAACATATACTATAATGTTGATAACTATAATCAAGAAGAAGGGAGCAAAACAACCAGATTAAAATTTAACTTTTTGAAAACCTTCATGCAACTTTAGCCTTATAGCAATAACAGTACAGCACTTAAATTCTACTTTCATACAGAAATGGGAACAAGATTTAAACAAATGTTTATGTGAAGGTGGGCATTCAAACGTCATAGAACTCCATTGACAGTAAAACTATAAAATATAGCATAACTCATCTGCATTGTCCAAGAGATTTACTATGATATATGAGTGAGTGTGGATTTAGACGTTAATAAGTGATTGCAATTCAGACCTTAATAAGAGATGAACTACCATATGAGTGAATGCGAATGTAGACATTGATAAGTATTCATTTTAAAGCTGCAGGGAGAAAAAAAGAAAAAGAAAAAGAAAAGAAAAGAAAAGAAAAGATGGATGATCATCAACACTGATGATAGGTTCCAGTCACCTCATATAAAAATTATAACTAAAGCATCTAAAACATCAGAACTTCCAAAAATTCTTCCAAGGATTGGTAGGAACAGAAGGTGAAACTCGAGAGTTCCTAACTTCAGATTAGTCAGTTTTTCTTTCCTAGTTGATATATCAATATTTCTGGCCAGAGTGTTCGGGATGGTAAAAGCAATAACAACTAAAACAATGACAATGACATAAACAAAAGCAAACTTGGATTCACTAAAAAGAGTTACATAATTTGGATCTCAAATTGTACATATTATGCACAAGTACACAGACAAATGAGACAAATAGGTAGCATGATAGAGTGAAGGTGATAAAAGTAACCAGACAGGCAAAACAAGCCTTCTACTGAACGGGCAAATGGCATATGCACCTTGCCAAGTGAACTATGACAGATCAAGGTAATTAAACAGCCACAATGTAGGTAGCTAGGAAATGAAACAATTTTGTAGAAGATTAAACTAATAAGACCTACACTCAACAGGATCCAACTTGTTTTGCTGACCGAGAGCACTTTGTCCTGGTTAACTGAAGTATATTCCCAGTAACCATAAACTGTGACAAGCAAAATCTTGATTTATTACAATTTCATAATCTAAATCAATTTTTTAATTTTAGCTTCTTCAACCATCAGCCGACATGGTTTAGGTTATTAGAATAAAAGTGGTCCAACATGATTAAAAACATTAGTTCATTTTCACAGCTATTAACGATTGGCATGTTAAAAACATAGCACAAGAATGCCAGTGAGAAACTTTTTTTGATAAGTTTAAGTCAATCAAGTCATTTTTAAATTGTTTATGCAATATGCACCAGCCGGGAATCGAATCCGGGTCTGTACCGTGGCAGTGAAAAACTTCATGCAGAGTTATAAATATATATCTACTTCTGTGCAGGCTATATATCTTCTACCAAAGGCATTCTCTAAAAGGATGTTGGTCATAATCAACAACAGCAGTCATATTATATAAAGTTCTACGATAAATCTCTTTCTAAAAATTTTGTAAGAGAACTTTTGGACCATTCAGTTGGAGAGGAAAATGCTTAATATACAGGGAAGACATTCACCAACTACCCTTACAGGCTGATGCAGTAAGGATACGTTCCAATTCAATGAAATGTGTGAACCTTTAAGGAAACTCTCACAATTAGTGTCAGCTGATAACCAGAATCAGTGACCTCTTCCTACGAACTGATACCGGGCTTAGTTAAATATTTGCTTCCAGCATGAAGAAATAGACACAGGTAAAGCAGAGGTTAATAAGAGCAACTTTTTAACTATACTTTCTCCGTGATTTTTTTAAAAAAAAAAACTTAAAGAGACAAGAAGGGCCCAACCAGGGGTCACAACAATTAGAACAAACATGCAATTTTTATCATGTCACAGCTCATGCTTGAGCAAGTTAACCTGACACAAAAAAATATCACACAACTGTTGGCAATGAGTGCAACCATGCCAATGTCCAAAATACAAAAGCTTTCGTGATGCTAACAAATAGGCATTAGGGACTGCATTGAACATAAATTCTCCATGAGAGCATCTTAAATTTTGGATCAGTCATTAACCATCCATATGCTGCCTATTTGTGTCAACAAGCATATGGCACAGAGTCTATATAAACCAACAAAATGTAATCCAAAATTTCATTCTACAAAATCTAAGAGGCTGAAGCACGCAACAATCAAACTGTTAACAAATGAGTTGGCCTGATTCATGTACTTTGCAATCACTCATTACGAGCTTTAAGTAAAGGTATTCTTCTGCATATTATGCTATAATACCAAAAGAAAGTAACTGCTAGAGTTTCAATTCAATATCTACTATAGATGCTTGTCACAGAAACTTCAACAATCTCTCTAGCTATACTTACCGCCTTAAGCAACAAATATGCTTGAAGACAAATATACTTGCTCACACATTGAAAATTATTTAAAAAAGAAGTTCTAAGCATACTCCATTCTACCAATTTCCTAATTGTAATCTTTTCTCTTTTTTCTGTTGCCACATATGCAATATTGATGTTTTCTTCCTCTAGTTATATTCCTTTATGACTATTTTTAACCTCTTTTCTCCTATTACCATATTTCCATTTTTTTTTCCCACATTACTAAGTCTATTTATGAAATGGTTAAAGCCACTGACAGAAATCTCATCCCGAGATGCTCACTTATAGAGTCAGTGCTTCAGCTGCTGCCATAAGAATTTACTACATTTCATATTTAATCTATCTCAAACCCCCGACACCAAGGTTCATTGCGTCTAATCCTCTGGGTGTCCATTTCCTGCTTTGTGACTTTATAGAACCCATTTAAGTTATGTGTGCAGTACATGGTTCATGATTGTCACACATGGGCCATGAAATTGGAACTTTCACCCAAGCCATACAGAAAAGTTAGCAAACAAGAAAGTAAAATGTCAATCTTTATTCTCCCAATTATACAGTAGATAAGTATGTCCTGCCCTTAGCTTGTAGTAACTCCTGTTTTAGGAGGGTTTGGAGTGGATTTGTCATTAGATACTTTAACTAATTTTGAAATCCAAGCCTAGCAGAATCTGACAAAACAAACTTAATAACTAAACAATATCTGTGCATACTGCATACATTCTCTGAGAGCATATACAAGTCTCATAGAAAGAGTACCCTTCTGGCCACCATAGTGAGGGGCGGTATCCCAAAATTCATCACGCATTCGCATTAGTTGTGTCTTTGTAATTGGTTCGGTATGCTTCCACGGTTTTGGCTTCCGAATTTTCTTAGCAGCCTCTGAGATAATATAAAACCAGCGTAACTCCATCAAATAAACTAAATAAACCTGGAATCAAACTATCAATCTCACATACCAATATAGATCATTCATAATAAAAGTAAGCTCTGGTATACTAAATATCCAGAAATATAGAACAGATACAAAAGCACATGGAAAATTTCATTCAGTGACAACACTAGCTCTGGTGTTTGTGTCATGGTAATGGCATTGAACATTGTCCAGGTCAGAGTTCATAGACAATGAATTAGCATATAATCAAAGATTGGAGAGCTGTGACTTCTTTATTGCCTATTGGAACCATCTCTCTATGCTCTCTCAACATGCATGTTAATGATCATTCCTAAGAGAACCAAGGCTGGAAAGAAATAGGCATGGGTGGCATCTATGCCAAAAATTTAAAATTACAGAGTTTGGAAGATCCTCCAAACTCTACTTGCTTGTCCTTCACACCCAACTGGGGTATTAAGGAAGCTAGTACCAAACATATATCTCATATCACAGTGGATAGCGATATCATTGTTCAGATCTACAATTTCAATTTAGAATTCTGGGTTTTTGTTTTCCCATTTTTCAATCTACTCAATCTTGATCTTACTAATTTTCAATCTTTTGAGGCTCAGATTCGTATTTCTTTCCTTCTCTGATAAGAAAAATAGCACATCCATCAGGACAAACAAAGAATCTGACAAACTACTGGCAGCTGGTCAATCTGATTCACACACTTGCCATCCTTGCTCATCATGTGGAAAATGTCCACCAAATGACATCAAACAAATCGCATCACAAACATACAACAAAGTTGAGATTTTTCACCCAAGAATGACCTGAACTATTGGTTTATATCAAGCAGAAAATAGTTGAGATGCACCATTGGTGCTAATTCTAACATTTGCCATCAAACGCTTATCAAATCAAACAAAATATCCATAATTACATACACACATTCATTTGTTTTCTTATGAGGGTAGAGGCTTATCCAATCCCAACATCAAGCATTGAAGCTAGAACCCAGAACCCAGACCGACCACCCATATAGAAATTACAGTAAACCCAGAAAATATGTCCACCTAAATTTAACAGTTCAATCATTCAAGCAACATTTGCAAGCACAAAACAACACTCTTGCCAAAAAAATCGCTTCTTTCAATAATGCCAAAGAAACACCAACTTTACAATTAGAAGTGAGCAAATTAGCATCTTTACCATCCCCTTTGGCCCGAGAAGATCCGGTACAACCCATCGTAGCGAGTTCCGAGACACAGTGAATGAATCCTTGGATGAAATTCTGGGAAATAGCTAGAAATTGAAGTGGATTGAAAAAGGACGACAAGCGTACCGCAAAAGGCTTTGACTTGGATTGCCTAAACGACAGCTATTAAGTCTCTCTCCACATGAAACTTCACCTAATCCGACAGAGGGAGAGAAGGAAGGATCTGGGTCAGAGTGGAGTCCACTAATCTGGTCCACCAGCTTAGCCTCCAATTTTTTTCTTCTAGTCACGTCGCTGTGAATACAATTGTTTTGTGGCAGAAAATAAAAAGAAACAGATAAGTGTGTGCTATTAAGCTATTTTATTTTTTTATTTCAAGAAAAAAAAAAAACAAGAACAAGAAAAAAGGGAAGGAGATTGATTTGATGCTTGTTGCAAATTTAGATTGATGAGGGGTTTTTTGGAATTGATAATTTTAGATTGATTTGGGTCGTGATTCTGAAATTTGGGTATTAATCACAAACCTGAACTTGCAAAATTGCAGTTTATATATTTGTTGAAGGATAGAAATTTTCTCCAAACTGGTCGGGAGAAAATATCCTTCAACTCATTTAAAATAATGCCGAGTGTCTATAAACATTTAAAATGCACATTAAATTTAGTCTACGTTAGTAAACTTCTGTTCTTTGCTAAATGTTTTATTTAAGTAAAAAAAGAATGTTATCTGTTGTTGGGTATTCTTATGTGGGATGAATTAAAGAAAAACAATTATATTAGTTTGAACCAAAAAAAAAAAAAAAAAAAATTCCATAAAATGTAAGTTAAAATTGTAATATAAGGGTGTTTTAGAAAATTTGATTATGATATGATTCTATTTACCTGTGTATTGCATTATACCAAACATTGAAATACATATTCATGGTTCTATTCTAGTTTTACAACTAGACTAAAGAATAATAATAGTATTCCATTCCAAGTAATTTTATTCACACTAATAGTTGTTCCATACTCATTCCGCGTACTTAAACATGCAATAAATCATATAAAAAAGAAAATGAGTTGATCAAACCAACAAAGAGGCCAGTATAATCAACAATTCAGTATAGAAAAAATATAAATTGTATTGGGAATGAGCCAAATAATTGGTTAGGCCGATCGAATTTTTAACTCGCTATCCAATAAAAAGATCATATGAAATGATAGTTTGAAGGGCCAATCATGAGGAGATCTACACAAAGTAACACATGTTGCAACATCAGTGCTGACAACCACAACAAGAAATGGGTCACTAGTAATGGCTAGGCCATAATCACTAAAGAGGAGCACCACTGCGAGGCCCAACGTGAAAGGTACCCGACGATGTAGGCATAGTGGACACTTCATTTGGATCTAGGGTTATTCATACACTACAAAAAATCTAATCATTAGGGGCGACTTCTTTTGAATGCTAAATGTCTCAAAGTGGATGCTATTGATCAACAACGTCAACACGTCGAAGCTGATGAGTTGGAAGCTAATGGTCCGAGTTAAATGCCAAAATATTTATATTTTAGCCCTTAAACTTATATGTGTTAATTCTTTAGTGTTATTAGTTTATGCCATTTTATTCATTTTCTGTATTTTCCTTGTCTTTGTAGGCATTTGGAAGAAAATGAAGAAAACCTGGAGGTATTGAGCTTAAAGAGCAAATTTGGGAAAAGCTGGAGGCTCTGGTAGTGCGATCGATCGTAGGTCTCCTGCGATCGAGCACACTACAAGCAGAATGACCAGACGAGCGCAAGGCATGCTCTCATGCGCACACAAGGAGACTCGATCGCAGACGTGCGATCGAGCGCACACAGGCTGCGATCGATTGCACCCATGCGCTGGAAAACAATAAGCTGCAGCCAGAATGCCCTTCCATATTAGGGTATTCCAAGTTCCACTTGTAATATGATTAAACCCTACAAATTTTTTAGGTTTATTAGTGTAACAAGGACTTCTAAAAGCCTATAAATAGACATCTTAGCTTATAGGAAAAAGTGTGGAGAAAGAGGCACAATTTCTGAATAAGAACTGAAGGTTAGATCAAGAGGAGTTTGGGTTTTTCTTCTCTTCCACCTTTTATTTTGTTATATAGTTTATATTTTAAATGTGGCTAGATTGAAGCCCTAGTCATGTCTATTTAAGATTTCAATATTGACGCCTTTACTACAATTATATTTTGGTTTATTTAACTTGATTAATTCTTGTTATTTTTAATTCTTCATATGTGTTTGCCTGATCAATATATGCATGTGGTATATACTAGTTAATTAAATCAATTTGGATGATCGAGTTTTGGGTTTAATAAGAGTAACAAAAGAAATCCACACCGGATTCTTGGGTTAATCAACATGGGGAACCGGGAGTAGACACCTATACCCTAAGCCTCATGTGTTTGTCGATTTTCACAGATTTATGCTTTCTTAAATAACAACTTAGTATACATTCATGCTAAATCCTTTAAGAAATAAAAGAATTAAAGTATACACACATGCCTAATTTGTTGCTTAAGAAAATCAATAGCTTAAAGAGTAGACACCCATACCCTTAGGTTGACAAACATTAAATATACCAGTATAATTGGAGCATTGACATATTGTTATCTTAATTAGTCTGATTAGTGGTGGATATCAAAACCCTAATCCTTTTTAGTTTTAGTTTATCTTTTATTGTATTTCTTTATATTAAATTCAATCGTGACAATTGAATTTTATCTTTTAATTAAATAGGAAATTACTTCTAAATATAATTTACCAATCCTTGTAGGAATGATCTCGTATTTACCTGCTAATCTAAAACGTACTAAGTATTTACTTATTAATTTAGGTAGGTATTTGGCACAATAAGTTTTTGAGCTAATGATCATCTAAGTCGACTCGAAAGTGGATAGAGGGAAGGCATGAATTTTTTGCGTGAACCAAAAAGGAGGAAGAGCGGCGGCTGCTCGTGTAGCACACTCATTGAAGCGGAAGGAGAATCTATGAGAAATACCATTACATTCCTTTGTAATCATAACATATAGTTCACCCCTTAATAAACACAAATACATGCTAAGTTTGAAACATATCTCAATACATGTCCTCATCAAATAGTAAATAGATCCATTACATTACAAAAACACACTAAGTGACATCCACTCTCTATTTAGTCTTACTTAAATCCTCCAAGCAAAGATCATATATAATAACCATAGCAACTCAGGTAGTCGTGTCTACCTCTGTTTCTCTTGCTCGAATTCTAAATTTGTGCCCTCTATAAAACAATATTTTAAAAGGTAAAAAAAAAGGGTAATTATACGACTTAATAAGTAAACGTTACATGGAATTAGTATATGAAATGAACCATTGTTAGAAGAACACATAATGAAATGATAACTGCATTATGTGGATACGGATATTACTAATAATTGTATCCGCATTTTCATCCTTAAATGTTGTAATGCAATGTGACACTACCATATATGAACAAGTAAACTAGCACTTCTCTAAATTGTATACAAAAATTATATTTCTATAAAATCATCTTTAAAAAATTTTTGAGAAATTTTATGGTGTTTGAATAATAAACATGAGAAATTATTTTCTTGGCGTTTACATTAAACTCCTTAAAAATTATTGGCATTTGCATTAATCATCGACAAATTTTAAATTTTTATTGGCGTTTATTTAAAATTTTAAATTTTTGTTCACGAAGGCATGCTATTAGCCATCTTGAGCATGCTTCCTATTCAAATCAAAGGCATATTATTTGATTTGACTACTTTTTATATGCGAAGAATTTAATAATGAAATGAAATATTAAAGGGAAAAGTAGAAGAAATAGAGAAAATAAGGAGTTGAGACAAAAGATTTTTGAGTGGTTCAGCGTTATATCACCTACGTCAACCATTAGGCACTTGCCTTAATGGACTACATTTTGCTCTTATAAAAGATTTGAAATAGGTAAAACAATACACATAAAGCAATTATTTGATACAATAACAAATCATCGAGAGATAATCAATTTTTTATTGATTTGATTACAATCTACTAAAAAAAATGATTTCAATCATCATCCTAATATGAACATATATTCTAACAATACGAGGCATAAAAATTAGGGGTGTAAACCACATTATATGGACACACGATATCTTAATTCCGCATCTGCATTTTATGGACTTTGTTCATAATCGTACACATGCAATTTATGCAAATGATGAGAACTGCTACACGTCCAAAATTTTTTAAAAAAAAATTAGTTTTCAAATGATGTGTCACCATCTCATAAGATTTATTATTTTGAGAAATGTGTCACCAACTCATGAGATGGTGACACATCATTTGAAAACTAACTTTTGGAATAAAAATTTGAGATGTTTAGCATTTTTCTTCTTGATTTTTTTTTTTACTATAAACTTAAGGATAAACTTCACTAAGGATCCTCAAACTTCCACTCGTTTTGAAATACCTCTCCTGAACTTCAAAATCTCTCAATTTAGTCCCCTGAACTTTCAATTGCTTTCAATTTGGACCCCTCCGTCAGATTTTAAACGTCACATGACGTTTATACTCCTAACCTTTGTATAAAATTATAACTTCTAAAACTTTTTTTTATTAAAAAAAAAAAAAATCAGGAATATTTTGGTCTTTTTTTGAATTTTTAACGGCTAAAATTAACGGAAGGGTCCAAATTGAGAGCAGTTAAAAGTTTAAGGGACTAAATTGAGAGATTTTAAAATTCAAGAAAGGTATTTCAAAATGGGTGAAAGTTTGGGGGTCCTTAGTGAAGTTTCTCCTAAACTTAATTTATATGTGTGTGTTAAAAGAAAAAAAGGTAGCAAATTTGACACGCCACCGTTTTGAGCGCCGCCCATCTGAAAAAACTCGAGGGTTAAGTTAACACGGAAGCCAAAACGCGTGCTGTGAAAAATCCGATATTCCACCTCAGAACACACAGTGGAGGCAAAGAGAAGCCATTTTCCGATTGCCACGTCATCTCCCCCTCTCTTATAGTCTCTTCACAAATCTTCGATTCCACCAAATCCTTCATTCGACACCTTCCCCCGCCTCTCGCTGTGTCTCTCTCTCTCTCACACACACACACTCGCAGCGAATCGCTGAAGTCTAGGGCACGAATATTCGCCATTTGATCTCGGAAAAGCCATGAATATCTTTAGGTTCGCCGGCGATATGACGCACTTGGTCAGCATCCTGGTCCTGCTTCTCAAAATCTACACCACCAAGTCGTGCGCAGGTTAAGCAACATTTTCATCTTTTTTCACTCTGTTTGGTTCCCGAGAAAATGCGGGAAAGTGGAAATAAAATCAACGGATGAACGAAAATTTGAATCTGTTTTATTTGTTTCCCCAGATTTTGATGTAATTTCTTTGTTCTGGCCATCTTATTCTTAATCTATTTACATTTTTAGTGAAAAAATGGAGCATTAGGGTTTTTTTTGTTGTTGTGGTTGCTGGTAATTTGTGTGCGCCGCGCCGGTTTAGAATTTTATTCTAAGGGCTAAGGCTCCGCGGTCGGTCGTTGCTTGTTGGGAGGAATAGGATAGCTTCTGTCAGTAGAGATGAATGTCCAAAAAATGTATTTTTGTTGGTTATGGAAAGCATGTTTAAGGGTACCGCTTATGGGATCTGGTTTCCCGCAAGTTAATTCTTAGCGGGCATGTTAATTTTGATGAGTCAAGAATGCTAGACAACAACAAAATGAAGATCAGATAGTGTTACATTTCCTGATTTGATTGTTCCTGTCTAGGAATGGTACAAGTCTGTGTTGGTAAGCAGTTTAATAAGGTTAAACGAAGTGACCTGTGAATATTTAGAGAATCGAAAGCTCTCTATTTGTTTGCTTTCCTTTCATTTTCTCAGGAAACAAAGGGAAGAACGAATTGTAGGTGTGATTAAGGTTTTGGCTGAGTGCAAAGACTTGGTGATGCTGATATTGGTTGATAATTTGATATCATGTCAGGGATTTCGTTTAAGACTCAGTGGCTTTATGCGGTGGTGTTTCTGGCACGGTACGTGGACGTGTTAACGGACTTTATCTCCGTCTATAACACAGTGATGAAGCTCGTGTTCATTGCGAGCTCTGCAATGATCGTTTGGTGGATGCGGATGGACCGGGTGGTGAGCCGTTCATATGATAAACAGCTTGATACATTTCGCCACTATTTTCTTGTTGCTGGGAGCTTGGCTTTGGCACTTCTTGTGAATGAAAAGTTTACGTTTAAAGAGGTAGTTCATTTTAACTTAGTCATCTTGAGATAATTTTTTCTTAGTGAGCTTGATTATGTCTGCGATTTCTCAGGAGCTATGACGAATGCCTATTGGCCCTATTCCAAATTTCTGGAATAAGTTTCTTCTAGCTTTATATCGTAGTTTTAGTCTTATGCGTTATGGTCTGGTTCATTGAGATCTACATTTTTTGCTTTTTTCATGTATGGTTGAACAGTGGTAGTTTCTCTGTGATTCCGAGTTTTGGTTGCATGTTACTTATTATTTTAAGATTGCTTCCTCACCCAAAGCCTCCGTATATTGTTTTGGAAGCCCTTATTCATTAGTTTGACCTTATTTGATAATACAATGATATGAGGTTTATTTTATGATGTGTGTCAAAAAGATCTATACATGCTTGGGTGCATCTCAGTTTGCTTTGTTCAATTTAGCTAGAAGCTTGGCCAAACTGATGTAGAGCTTCCTTTTAATACCTATCAAAATGTATCGAAGTCCCAGAAGACCTTGATCAGAACAAGGCAAATTTAATCAGGTTTATGTGTTGATTTTGGATTGTGATAGTTAATATTTAATAGTAATAAACACTTCATTGGCATGATTGCGTAATGAATTTTAAGTTGTAGAATCATGACTAGTAAGAAAATTAGCATAAGTAATAGAATTAAGTTGTTATCAAGTAAGAATAGTGTTGATGGCATTAAAAGGGCTGGAAAACTTGTTTATCAACTCCTTGTGGGTGTATCAACTCATCACAGGTATTAAGAGCCTTTTTGGGATTGTGTTGGGAAATAGGAGCTTTTATCTATTGAAAAAGCCAAAGAGAGTTTTTTAGAAAAATTTTCATTTTCAAGCTTCTCCCAAAAGTGCGTTTTAGACTTTTCATAGAAAAAAAGTCAAGGAAGTACTTTTAAAGTTTTTTACCATATGAATCCATTTTTGCTTGGCACAACTTTTTAAGTACTAACTTGAAAAAAAAAAAAAAAAAGAAAGAAAAAAGAAAAAGAAGAAGCACTTTTTAAGCTCTTTTAACACAATCCCTAGCAAGCTTTAACTCATCAACATTTCCATTACATTAGTTATAAAGGAGCTGATATCTTTATGTAGATCAGGGAAGATTTCTCCCCAGTCAAGCCCAGTTGCATTGCGCCCATAATTCTAGAATGTGTATCTTATTCATCACTCCTGCACATGCACACATGTTTGTGTGACTATGGTTGTAGGTTTTACACTTGGCTCTTATACATATGTTTCTATTTTTAATTACTTTTTAGCTTATCTAGTGTCTACACGATGTGTGGAAATTTGATTAGGCATTTTTGTTTCACCTGGATCCTGGGGTTGACTGATTTACTTACTGTACACTGGATTGACTTATTTGACCTTGAATAAAATCTTGTGTGTGGGTTACATCACATTGATATGAATAGTCTCCCTACTAGATCAGTTCCTTTTTTGAAGGAAGGAAAGTAGTTCTAATTATGAATCCTAAAAGAAAGTGCCTCTATACTTGTTCTCTTGTATAACTTCCTTTTGAATGAGTGCTGACATCTTAAACTTTTAATGAATTTTTGTAGGAAAACAAAATAAAAGTGCCTTCGTATGATATTTAAAAAAAGGGCCAAAAAAAGAGCCTCTTCTTTGTCTATCTAGCATAATCACATGTGGTACATTATTATGATATATTTTTGGCCTAACACATCTTTTGTTTTGGATATGGTTTGTCTTAGAAGTCTGAATATATATCATTTTATTTTGCTGATGTGATACACGTTAGAATGTTGTATGAATTTTCATCAAAAACATATCATGGTGTATCATATATGGTGGCACACCATTGAGCAGATGTTCCTACGTTAGCAGTTTTCATGAATTTGTTTTATTCTTCTCCCTATTAGGGGCTCATCTTTTGTATTTCATGTGTACTAGGGTTGCGCCCCTTTGCGCTTTATTAATAATATTGTAATTACTTATAAAAAAAATGGTGTATCATACAATGACAAGGACTATTAATTTTGCGTAGTCCACAGTTTTGATTAAGTGAATCTTGTCCAATTCTTGCCGTAGTGCTTATAGCCTATACACAGCACAACAGAAAACAATTATGTTTTTAATGCAATATTTTTATGTGGAATTAAAGCTATTCTAATTGGCTGGTCAATCCTCAGTCCTTCCTGTCACATGCAAGTCAACATTAAAATACATAGTAAATACCTGTTACATATGGTTCTCTTCTATAATTTTGTTCTGCTAAAGCTACCTATCCAACCCCTTGTTTGTCTCATACATGCTAGCTTCCTAGTTTGTTCCCTCATGTATTATCAAATCATACAGGTGAAAAATGACCTGTTACTAATTTTATAGTAACTATTGCAGATCCTCTGGGCATTTTCAATATACTTGGAGGCAGTTGCGATTCTTCCCCAGTTGGTTTTGCTACAACGAAGTGGAAACGTGGACAATTTAACTGGGCAATATGTCTTCTTTCTTGGGTATGCTTATTTTTTTTGTTGTAGTGTTGCTCTTAGGAATTCTCTTTATCGTGTGTTAGCAAAATTAGAATTTTTTACTATTATTTTTGTGTTATTGACTTCATTTCTCCATTAAAATTTTGCTTCTGCAAATGTGATCTGTATTATGACACTCATGTGGTCCTATACCAAACGTCCATAGAAAACAAACCATATTGTTCACTCCAACATTACATTTAATATATCTACTGTGATCTTCCTGTTCCTTTACTTTAGTGTCTCAGTCACTTTGTTGCCAGATTAATAATGGCAGCTCTAATTTGAAATTTTGTGTTTTGCCTAATTGGATGATACTTGACCGATTTTTACATTGGGATGTATTTTGTTTATATTTAAGTATCTCTGTGTGGAAGGTATATCAGTAGTGCATGCATAATTCTTTGCAGATACCTGAGGAATATTCAATTTTATATTGTATTGGTTATTATGTCTATATATCTTAGCACCCATAGGAATATGTCTTTAGTAAGTCACCTGTCAACAAAAAAAAGAGTCTTTAGTAAGTCATAAACTAAGGGGGAGGTAAACAAGGTGTTCTGTTCATGTACAAAGAAGATCTGTTACTAGTCCACATAGTAGAGGTTGATACAGTTTGAAGGTTCAGAGCTTTGTGTAAAATAACATTTATGGATGTATCAGGATAAGATAGAGAATTTCACCTATCAATACGACATGATGATAAGTATGTGGCAGATTTAGTTGTTTATACTGAGACCCCTGCATATTTGGCACCTTTTACTGCTCCCTGCTGTGTTTGTACTATGTAAGGATTGTTTCTGTTGCTCCTTAGTTTTCTTAATGCATCACTCTTTACCAAAAAAAAAAAAAAAAGTGATATATGTGACATGTGTGTATAAATACCTGTGTTTTTCTGTGTGTGTTTAGATATATGTTCTATTGGTAAGTACGTTAAGAAACCAGAATATTTCTTGGAAAGGATACACCCTTTACATCTTCCATAGTCTCTTTTGAGTACTTTAAATTTAGACCGTAGATATGGGTATCTGTGTGTACCTGCATGCATCTAAACTTCAATTATGCCATTTCTTGAGTTTTTAGCTCAGATAAGAATTCTGACCCCATTTGAGAGTGACGTAAATTAAACTCTCTCTCTACACATGCCAGTGTAACAACCCCGCCTTCTCCCAAATATGACATTATATACATATACTCACACATACAAACATAACCATAATCTATGGGATGCAGCTTTTAAAAGCTAGAATTCTCGGTTTGTATTTGTGTCTGACCTTTCTTTTTCTCTATTTTAATTTCCCCCCTCCATAAATTTGCTGCCAATTGATAATTTTGAGTGCTTGTGAAATGCATCATAATATTGCATATGTATTCAGTCACTGAATCGACGTCAGGAGGGCCTTTTCATCTACCAATAAATGGAGCAAAAGAGGGGCTTTGCCCCCCTTTCTAACACCTGTATGTGTATAAATACCTGTGTTTTTCTGTGTGTGTGTTAGATATATGTTCTATTGGTAAGTAAGTTAAGAAATCAGAATATTTCTTGGAAAGGATACAACACCCTTTTCATGCTCCATAGTCCATCTTTTTTTTTTTGGATAGGTATGCTCCATAGTCCATCTTTCGAGTACTTTAAATTTAGACCATAGATATGGGTATCTGTTTGTACCTGCCTGCATCTAAAACTTCAATTATATCATTACTTACGTTTTTAGCTCAGATAAGAATTCTGACCCCATTTGAGAGACGTTAATTAAACTCTCTCTCTCTACAGATGAGAAAAAAAAAAATTGACATGATAGACAATATACTCACACATACAAACATAACCATAATTTATGGGAAGCTTTTAAAAGCTAGAGTTCTCGGTTTTGTATTTGTGTCTGACCTTTCTTTTTCTCTATTTTGATTTTCCCCCTCCATAAGTTGGGTGCCAATTGATAATTTTGAGTACTTGTGAAATACATTATAATATTGCATTTGTATTGAGTCACTGAATCGACATCAGGAGGGCCTTTTCATCTATCAATAGATGGAGCAAAAAAGGGGCTTTGCACCCCTTTCTAACGCTCCTTTTGATAGCTTATTAGCTTTCAATTGTTATGATTTAGTGTTTCCTGGACCCTTCACTTCACCTTGCCAACCCATTTCAAGATAGCCCGAAGGGTATGTGTCTATTGGATACTCCAATGTGGTGGAAAACCTTTGGAAATGAAACTTTTGAAACTTATGTACATACCCAAATCTGACGCTTGATGTAACATAGATCAAAACTGTATGCAGCTTTGTGTAACATTTTAACGTATTACCCTTTCTTGTTTCTGTTTCCGGTTGAAGTGTAAACTTTCTGTTTGCCTGGTTCTCATCTTGTTTTCTATTGCTGATTCATGTCTCTGTCTCTGCTTCATAGTTCGCATAAGCAAGAAAAGATATAGCATGCATATATATTAATTGAACGTATGGCGGGAGTACTTATTTTTGTTGTGCAGGGCATATCGCGCGTTCTACATCCTTAACTGGATATACCGCTACTTCACAGAGGCGTACTTCAGTCGATGGATAGGTAAGCTATGCCTAGAATCACTGGGAAACAAACTGTTTGTTGTATGTCTTGGTGCCTGTAGATATACTTAAAATTCTTTTCTTGATTTTGCAGCTTGTGTCTCTGGTCTTGTTCAGACAGCTTTATACGCAGATTTCTTTTACTACTACTTTATTAGGTAATTAACTCTCACAATCTTATGATCCTCCTCTTGACACTCTGGTATTGGATGAATAACATTAAGAATCATTTGTTTTGCAGCTGGAAAAACAATGCAAAGCTTAAGTTGCCTGCTTAAACCAAGAATGGACTTTTTAAAATTTCAAGCTTGTTTAATTGAATCATTGTTAGCGTTTGCACGGCACCGTTGGCAAATCGAAGTGTAGGATGATAGCAGGAAGAAGGGATACGGCTTTCATAGTTTTGAATTGTTAGATGATAACCCCACACCAGTGGGTGAAAATGTAGCAGCTTTTGGGTTTAAACGCCCATCTTTATAGGCAATTTGTAGATCAGATTAAGCCCTCCATGTTTGTACGAGGTGCTAGTTTTTTTCTTGCCACTGCTTATGACTTGTAAAAAGATTTATTGGGAGGACAAAATTGCAGAGCAAGAATTTTTTTATTTTTTGTTCTTTTTGGGATAACTTGCAGAGTAAGAGTTGGGTAATATTATAGGTGGACGTTTGGTGGAGTTATGGTTAAATCTCTCTGTTAGAGGAGTATCTACGTTAATTACTATTTTAATTCTTGCAGATCAGTTTAGAGTTCGCATTATCTTCCAAATTGTCAAATCGCAAAGTGGCAGGTTCTGAAAGAAGTCGCATAATTTTATAATGTGATTAATGGATTAAAAAAATTAACAGTGAATCCGCCACATCATAGTTGCCATATTAGTAATCTGGACATGTCAAAGCTGTGTATGGTGTAGGTATTCACAATCTTCTCGTACCAAGCCTTCCTTGTTTTGCTCCACATTTCTGGTTTTCTTTCCGCGGTTCTATTTACTTTGTATCACATAAATCATTTTCAAACCAAAAACCCATTATACGTTGAATAAGTAACTACTCGTGTTTCTTTTATTCGTCAGCTCAATGGGTTTATAAAGCATTACAAAGAAATATGATAAAGATAAATTACTCTTATAGAAGTGCATCCTATCACTAACACTTAACAACTAAACAACTATTAATAAAGATAAAGATAATTAGAATGAGGAGAAATAAATGGAAAAAGAAAGTAGACCAGCATGCTAGGCTATAGCTCCCCCGGTCGGATGAGGTCACCGGTAATCCCTCAGATTTCAATAGAAGTCAGGCACTGACGGAAGGAATGATCAGCAGTTTAAACCCAATTATCGTCTCCAATTCCTGAAGCATCCCTACCAGATTTAAGTTGCTCTCTAACACCTCTACATTTCGCAAGGCAGTCAAATTCGGTAGTTCCCGAGGGAGCATGCTCAAATGGCCAAGATTCTTGAAAACCAAATGCCTCAGGACTGGCATTGCACCTGTCCCCAGTTCCCATTCTCTAAGGGTCAAACCTTCCAGTTTGAGGACTTGGAGTTTAAGAAACGAATCTGAAATGATGTGGAGACCACCATCATCAACAGGGCAACTCTGTATTTTCAGTATAAGAAGACTAGGAAGTTCTCCTAGTACTTTCAAGCCACCGCCAACTCCGAAGTCAACTGCTTTTAAGGTTAGCTTGGTGATGGTATCTGGAAGTGAAGTAGGAAGCATTGGACAATTATCAATTCTCAGTATTTCCAGATGGCCTAAATGGTGGAGCCTTGACAAACGGTCGAATTCCCTCTGCTCATGGCCATTGCCCTGATCATTCATGTCCGATTCTAACAAAAGTCGTATTTTTAATTTCCTTACACGAGGAAACCTGTCCCCTACAACACCCAAAATTTGCGTTTGAAAATCACAACAAAGTGTTGCGGTTGACAGAACTTGGAGGTTCCATAAAGCTTGATCCACATGGTAAGGCAACGGTAGTTTCCCATTCAGATACAGATTTCTTAAACGTTCCAGCTTAAATATCCCGTTTGGCAAACATCCCTCTTCAAGATTACCCTTTATGTAAAGAGTCTCTAGCTTCGTAAGGTTGCCAATGGAATCTGGTACACTTACTGCATTAGATAAATTTATCCTCAAATACCTCAAATACTTCAATGTGCCTATCCTTTCGGGAATGGAGTGGAGTTCTAAATGCTCGAAATGAAGCACCCGAATCAACTTGAAGTTTTCGACGACCCAATCCAAGGCATCTGTATTGAAGTTAAATTCACCTTTATCTTTGCCAAAGAACAGCAAAGTATGGGCACGTGTAGGATCAGAGGGGTTTGAAGAAATGCATCGACGAGGGCTACCCTGGATGGAAAGTCTGCGGGATTTGTTTGTAGATACATCTGTACAAACCTCAAGAAACTTCTCTTCGGCACTCTCTGACATGTAGAGTTCTCGCAAAAGATTATTAATACGACATGTCTTTATTCCTCCATCTGTCCTCCTGCTAGCATCTTGGACCAAACTTCGATTAATGAGCTGCTCCAAATATTCTTCAGCAACATCCTCCATATGCCTATCACCAGTTTGCTGTATGAAGCCCTCAGCCATCCACAGGTGAATCAATTGCCTTACAGGGATCTCAAAACCTTCTGGGTACACACTAAAATACAAAAAACATGGTTTCAAATGCTGAGACAGGTCGGTGTAGCTTAAGGACAGTATTTGCTTGCATACTGGTGAATCATGAGTAAGGATCTGATTTACTTGACCAACAAACCTAGACCATATGTGGAATAACATGTCTTTGGTTGATAAAATGCTCGCCAATACCACAATTGAAAGGGGAAAGCCATGGCAACCTTCTACGATTTGTCTTGCCAGAGGTTCTAACTCGGGAGGACATTCTCCACCTCGAAACACCTTCTTGTGGAAGAGTTTCAAGCTTTGATCTGCGTTAAGAAATTTGAGAAAGTAGGGACCAAAAGTCTGACCGGCATGTAAACCCACTTCTTTTATGCGGCTGGTGATCAATATTCTACTTCCATTAGAGTTATCAGGAAAGACAGATCTTACATTATCCCAGACTTCAGTTTTCCAGATGTCGTCCATGACTACAAGGTACCTCTTCCCTCTCAAGTATTGGAACAACCTCTCTTTTAGTTCATCTTCACTCATGACTTCAAGGTTCCTTCTCAACTCATCTGATATTGACATCTTCTTTAGAATTTTGATAAACAGCTCTCTAGTTTTAAAATCTTGCGATACATACACCCATGCATGGTAATCAAAGCATTCCTTGATTTCATTGTAGATTTTCCTGGCAAGAACCGTCTTGCCCAATCCGCCCATGCCGATGATTGAAACGACGTCACGATTAGGATACCCTTTATCAGTGAGTTGCATCACCAATATCCTTGAGTCATCAACGAAGCCCACCACGTCATCTTCCTCGACTTCTCTCCTTCGTTTGTGGAGTGCCACCTCCGACGTGTCTACAGTAACTAGTGCTTTTCTGACGTACTTGTCTTTATTGCTGTAGATTTTGTTGATGTCTTTGTTGAGGCCTTCTATCTTCTTTGCAACAACCCAGTGCATTATTACATGGTTAAAGCTATAAATTAGCTTTCCCATACAGTTCCTCTTCCTCTGTTCTCCAACCTTGAGAATGAATTTGTCAATAACATCCTCAGCCTCGAAAGCCACATCCCTGATTTGCTCGACTACCTCCTTCACTATGGGATGCTCGCTCCATCTCCCCTCGGAGTTCTGGATATTTATCAATGTGAGCTCCCTATGAAGTGACTCAACTCGATCCTTCACTCCATGAAAGAGTTTTGCTTCTACGAGTCGCTGGGACAAGTGTTGTACAAGGAAATTAACGACACCATCCAGCTCATCCCTTTCAATATTCATCCTCAACCTTGTGCGTTTGTGCGTTTCCCCCCCTTGTTTGGAGAGCTAGGTGAGAGGGGAGTGAAGAGGATGAAGGAAAACTGGTCCTGAGTTTGGTAAAAGACAACTTTTTGTTTTTGTGGTCTCTTTTTCTTGGTCGTGGCAAGGAGAGTAAAACACAAAAATAGGGAAAGGGTTGAAAGGAAATAAGGTTACTTTTAATTATTTGGGTGTTCTTCTCTTGATTTTAAATTGATATTATTTAAAAAAAAAAAAAAAAATTACCCCTTATTTCTCTTACTTAGTTTTTTTTTTAAAAAAAAGGTAAATATATTTTAAATTCCTGGGCCTAAAACCGTAAAATTTCTAAGTTTTTTGTTTTTTTTTGAATTTTTATTTTATGAGTTAATCGAAATGTATGATAAATTCCCACCGTTAATTTTTTTTAAATTTGTCTAATGTCCGTTAGTCCCAACCCAATTATATATAAGATTATTATTGTGTTATATAATTTTTTTTTCAAATTTTTTTCATACTTATTTACTTTTTCAATAAATTGAAATTCCTTTACAAGTTACTTAATTAACTTATTCATTTTTACCTATAAAGTAAATTTTAAGATTTTTTTAAATGTATATTAAATTTTAAGGGTAACTTCACTTTACACACCTGAATTACCACACAATTTAACAAGACTTTCAAACTTTAAAATCTTTAAATTTGAACCCTTGAACTTTTAACTGCAGTTAATTTGTTGAACCCCTCCTCAGATTTAACGGTTAAAAATATCAAAATATCTCTATATATATATATATATATTTTTTTTTAAAAAAACAAATAAATAAAAGACCTTTGGGTGAAGTCAGACCCACGCGAGTTTGGGAGTGACCCACGGTTGACCGGGACCCAACCCTGAGTTAGCACGCCAGACCAACGTAGGTCTGATCGTGATCCAGTGTGGTCTGTTGACGTAAGAGTTGCTTCGTTAGAAATTTGGACCCTAGCCGGTCAACAGACATGACATATGACTAATAAAATCTAGAGTCGGTTGTTGAGAATGCTCATATACTTTTCATTCTATTATTCATGGAATACCTTTTTATTTTATTTTATTTTATTCTAAATCACACATGACTTGGTCAACCCAACGCGTCAATTACTGCAACCTTTTACAATAAGACAACTGTCCGCAGAAAAAAAAAAAATAACTTCAGAAAAGTATGTGGAATAAACAAAAGTGGATGCATTATTGAGTCTTTAAAATAATTTTTCTTTTTTTTTTGAAAAAAATGGTTATCGAAAAATGTGGACGGCGGAACTTCTTGGTGAGTCACCCTTATTTTAGGTGGTTTATGAGAGGACTTCTACGGGTAGGTAAGGGATCACCAGCGGAATGGTCGTCCAATAATTAGTAATCGTTTATAAGCAATTATTTGTACACCCTTAGTGATAGGGTCCCTTACAACTCAATCTAGAGTAGGAGTAGCAGAGTGATTATTATCAACGGCATGATTTATAAAGTGATACAAGTAATAAAAAAGGTAAAGTTCACTTAACCCCCTCAAACTACCATCTCAATGACAATTTATTTTTCAAATTATCAATTAAGACAATTTACTCTCAAAACTACCAAAACAATGATAATATACATCCCCAATGCTAACAAAATAACGAAATTACCTTTACAAAATTTTTAATAAGACTAAAATACCCTTAAAATTTTGAAAAAAAAATTAAAATTTAGTATTTTTATTTTTAATTTAGTAAGGGTAATTTCGTCTTTTTTTTTTTTTTTTTTAAAAAAAAAAAAATTGGGGGTACATTGTCATTGTTTTAGTAGTTTGGAGGGTAAATTGTCGCAATTGATAGTTTGAGGGGTAAATTGTCATTTGGGTGGTAGTTTGAGGGGGTTAAATAGACTTTATCCTAAGAAAAAATAAGAAAGAGAAGAGCCAAATTCAGAGGAGGAAAACCAAGAATATAGAAAACATATAATAATTCGAGATCAGGACTAAGATGTGAGAACTGCTAATAATCACTCACCACTAATAAGCCCCTAAAACTGCTAATAGGATAATCAGATAACCAGAAATAACCTCAACCATATAATCAAATAGCTACTTAGGCCGGTTATAGTTGTTGGTTATAGGCATTTAGAAATCCGGTTAATAATAGGGCAACCGGATTATATATATTAAAATTTTGATAAATTATAAAAAAACCCTAGCCACTAGCCAAGTCGTAGTGGTTTTTATTTATTTATTTTTATTGTTTTGAATTTGTAATGTTTTGAATTATTGGATCACATTTAAGATATAAGATATGAGATAAATCACAAATAAATAATGGCCTTAATACTTTAGTAGTTTGAATTAACAATATTATGAAATATGAACGTTGTTTCTCCTTTGAATTAACAAATTTGAAGTTTTATATTAAAGAATTGCATAAGCGGTCTTCAATAATTGCATAACTGTCGTTGTGGTTATTTAAAATGGAATAACCACCTAAACTAGTTGCGATTATGAAGAAATAACCGCTACCACAACCAGTTGTTACCCTTACTTAAGTGGGGGGTCTTATGAGACTTTCCTACCATTGCGACCACATTCACAAAGTGGGAAAAGGTGGTTGTGGGGTGCGGGTCCCCAATGACCACCCCTACAATGATCGAGAGTTCCCTCTTTGGCCCACCCACAGGGTGGAAGTCCCTGGGGTTGTTTGCCAATGGACTAAAAAAAAAGCTTCATATTATTTATCTCAAATTCAATTTTCAACATTCTTATTTTTTCATCACATCAATAATTTTTATTACTATTTAAATAAATAAAAATACTAGAAAACTTTTTTTAATTTATTTTTTCATTTTTTCATATCAAACATTCTAATTTATTATTATTATTATTTTTTCGCATCAACCAAATCTTGTTATAGTTCCAGGCCACTAAACAAACAAAGTCTAATGCTTGTGACCTGCCCAGTGTAGGAGAGGATGGGTTGCGAGCGACTTTACTGGTCCTAAATTCTAATGTTGTAGACATCTCTATATAGAAGTGTAAATGAGCCAGGCTTGAGTGGGTAGTGCTTGTTCAAGCTTGGCTCGTTGAATATTTGTTGAGCTTGACATGAACCCCATTTCACGTCCAAGCTTGGCTCACCAGGGTGGGTACTTTGTCCGAGCTCGAGCTCGGCTTATATCGGATTATTAAAATTTTGTATTCAAGTATAAAAAATAATTAAAAAAAAAATCAAGGAAACAGAATAAACAAATTTTATTAATGATAAGAATAAGTATAATAAGTTTCTATTCAATCATATGATTAACAATTCAACTAGATACTTAATGGTTAGATCATTTAAGATATAACCATATGATTAACTTTTATTATTAAATTATATACTATATAAGTTATTTTTATTAATTAATATATATACATATATTTATGAATTAATATGTAAATATATAAATATATGTGAGTCACGTTAATAACCAAGCCGAGCCCTTATACAATTATGTTCATAAACTTTAAATGAGGGAGCCGAGTTTTATATAGGTATGTATCGTTTAATAATCAAGTATAGTTTTATGTCCACGAACAACTCATTTAATAACGTCCAAGTCGCTATTACATTAGATAAAGATGAAGCAGTACAAACTCTCAAAGCAAATACACTCCATGCAAAAGATAAACACCAAGAAGAAGATCTTAGTCGTCTACATTTCTTCTTAGGCATTGAAGCTACATGGACTACTGATGGGTTACAACTTTCACAACAGAGGTATATTAGTGATATTCTATCAATGATGTCCTATCAAAGACTAATATGACACTCGCCATGCCCATATCCTCACCGATGTCTGCTTCAACCTCTTTGAGCAAGTTGGATGGTACTTCAATTTGATCCCACTCTATATCGCACTCTATATCGCAGCACCGTAGGATCACTCCAATACCTGTCATTGACATGGCTAGACATCGCCTTTGCTGTCAATAAGGTATCTCAGTTCATGCAAGATCCACGAGAAACCCATTGGTTTACTGTAAAGCAAATACTTCGCTACTTGAAAGCCACTATTGATCATACACTATGCATCCACAAGTGCTCTTTCAATGAGATAATTGCATACTCTAACTCCAATTGGGCTGGTTGCCCAGATGACCACAAATCCACATCAGGGTATTGTGTCTTTCTTGGTCGGAATATGCTCTCATGGAGCTACAAGAAGCAACCAACCATGTCCTACTCAAGCAAATGCCTTTGCAAAAGTAACATGGATCCAATCTCTCCTTAAAGAACTTGAAGTTTCCCTATCACGTTCACCCATCCTATATTGTGACAATATCATAGCTACATATCACACTGCAAATTCACTCTATATATCATGCATATACAAAGCACATTGCGAATGATTATCAATTTATTCGAGATTGCGTCTCAGCCTAGGAACTAGAAGTTCAGTTCATCTCTGGGAAAGACCAAATTGCTGACATTCTTACCAAACCTCTAATATCAAAACAGTTTCAACCTCAATGTACGAATGCTTACCTCGAGTTTGAGTGGGGCGTATTAGATCAGATAAAGATGAAGCATCACAATTAAGCAGCACAAACTCTCAAAGTAGATATACTTCAAGCAAAAGATAAACACCAAGAAGAAGAACTTCATCAAACATCAAAGTCTTAGATATTTGAGTACAACTAGATTTCTATTTTATTGTTGATTAACATGTACTGTAACGTGAGATAAACTTGGTGTTCATTATAAATAATTAAGAATACTCTGCCATACGGTTCAGTAGGCAGAAAACATAAACATCAATAAATTTTACAGTCGCGAACGAGCCGAGCTTTATTGAACTGAGTCCGGGCGAACTCACGGGTAACTTTGTTCGTTTACAGCCCTATCTCTATAGTTACAAACGTGGGTTTTTTATACGGATCCTAACAACTAACAACAACAAAGCCCATTAAAGAGTAAGACACAAAAAAAGGAAACGAAAAAAGGAAAAGAGTAAATCATCGATCCTTTCCTTTGAAACACGTCTAAAAGCTTCCATTTCCTTCGCCGCTTCCCCCATTTTCCGCAATTCAAATCTGGGCTTCTTCTCCACTCTACTGTCGTCCCTGCTACCTTCTTCTACACATCATCTACCTCTTCAGCTTGGCCTCTAGCTCATACATCATTTCTCCTATATAATTCACAGCGTAAATCACGGGAGTCATGACACTACTTTATATATATATACTTGTTATTTTTCAAGTATTTTATGGATATACATAATAAAATAAGAAAGAAACGAAATCGATCGGTGGAATGAGAATAATAGGGAATTGAAAGAAAGTATACCGGCATTCCGGCTCTTCGGATGATGTCATGACTGGTCACATTGAGGTGGTCATCTAGAGGAGGATAGACCAGTAGCTCAAACCCAACCTTCTTCTGCAATATTTGAAGTGTCTTTCCCAGTTTTCTGTTGCTCCTTAAAACCTTCACATTTCGCAAGGCAGTCGAACTCTGCAGTTCCGGAGGTGGCACTGTCAGATACTCGAGGTCCTCGAAAACCAAATGCCTAAGCGCTGGCATCGAGCATTTCCCCAGTTCCCATTTTGTAATTTTCAAATATTTCAATTTCAGGACTTGCAGTTGAGGAAACAAATCTGCAATGATAAGGAGGTGATCTTGAAAAAACTTGCAATATTCTAGTTTCAGTATCCGAAGATGGGGAAGTTTTCCCAGCGCTGTGATGATGTCGTCGTTTGCCGAGTCATCTTTCGTCAAGTCAACTGATCGTAAGGTTAGCTTGGTGATTGTGGATGGAAATAAATGCGGATCATTTGGAAGCATAAGACAATCATCAATTGATTCAATTCCCAATACTTGAAGATTATGTAAATGGTGAAAGCTTGCCAACCCATATACCGTTATCGGAAACCGAAATCGTATTCTTAATTTCCTGACATTTGGGAAGTTGTCCATGAGAAGGTAGCGGTGTATTGCGGTGGAAAGGATTTGGAGGTTCAATAGAGATTTATCCAAATGGTAAGGCAGCCTCCCACTCAGATACAGAGTCCTTAAACGTTGTAACTTACATATCCCATTTGGCAAACATTCCACTTCGTGATTAGCCTTAATGTAAAGGGTTTCGAGATTCCTAAGGTTGCCAATGGAATCTGGAATAACTTTTACATCTTCAGAGAGTTGTATCTTCAAGTACCTCAAATGGATTAATGTTTGTATCCTTTCCGGAATGGAGTGGAGTTCTAAATGCTCGAAATGAAGCACCCGAAGCAACTTGAAGTTTTTGTGGACCCAATCCCAATCCTCTGTTTTGAACTTAAATTTACCTGTATGATCTCTGTCAAGGAACAACAAAGAACGGGCACATGTTGGGTCAGAGGGATTTGAAGAAATGTATCCCGGAGTACTACCTTGGATGGAAAGCCTACGAGATTTGTTCGTGGATAAACAATTAAAGTCTGTACGAACCTCAAGAAACTTTTTTTTAGTGCTCTCTGATATGCAGAGATATCGCAAAAGACCATGAATGCGACATGTCTTTACTCCTCCATCTGTCCTCCTGCTACACACTTGGATCAAGTTTCGATCAATCAGCTCCTCCAGGTAGTCTTCAGCAAGATACTCCATGTTTCTATTATTGCTGTTCTGTATAAATCCCTCAGCCATCCACATGTGGATTAATTGCCTCACAGGAATTTCAAAGCCTTCTGGGTATACACCGAAATACAAAAAACATGGTTGTAGCAACTGAGGCAGGTCGGTGTAGCTTAACAACATTATTTCCTTGCATATAGGTGTATTTTGAGATATGGTCCAATTTACACGACCAACAAATCTCGACCATATGTGGAATGTCCTCTCTTTGTTTTCTAAAATTCCTGCTAATGCCACAATTGAAAGAGGTAAGCCATAACAATTTTTTGCAATTTGTCTCCCTAGAGTTTCTAACTCGGGAGGGTAATTTCCTCCTCGAAACACTCTTTTACGAAAGAGTTTCCAGCTTTCATCTTTGTTAAGAAAATCGAGAAAATAGGGAGTATTAAGGCTTGCATGTAAAGCCACTTGTTTTATGCGGCTTGTTATCAATATTTTGCTTCCATTCAATTCATTAGGGAAACATACTTTTACCTCATTCCAGTCTTCAATTCTCCAGATGTCGTCTATGACTACTAAATATCTCTTTCCTTTCAAGTATTCAAACAACTCCTTCTTTAATTCATCCTCACTCATGTCTCCCAGCTTCCTTGTCAGCTGATCTGATTTTGGCATCACAGACTTCAAAATTTCATGCAACAGCTCTCTGATTCTGAAATTTTGAGATACGTACCCCCACCCACAACAATTGAAGTGTGTTTTGATCATAATATTATTGAAGACTTTCCTGGCAAGTGTGGTCTTCCCAAGGCCACCCATGCCGATGATTGAAACGACATCAAGCTGTGAATTCCATATAGTAAGCCGCTTCACCAATGTCGTTGAGTCATGCTCGAAGCCCACCACGTCATCCTCTTCGACTTCTCTCCGACGTCTGTGCAATGCCTCCTCCGCCGCCGCTACTACACTCGCTTCAGCTCTTTCAATGCCGTACCTTTCTTTACTGTTGTAGATTTCGTTGATTTTATCCTTGATTACTACTATCTTCTTTCCAACATTTCGAAGCATCATTGCATGAGAGGGGCTACGAAATATCCTCTCCATCACGCTCTTCCTCCTGTGTTCCGCGACCTTGAGGATGAAAGTGTCGATGATATCCTCAGCCTCGTAAGCCACCTCCCTGATTTGCTTGTCTATCTCCTTCATTATTTCATGCTGTGTCTGCTTCCCCTCGGTGTTATTCAGAAAGACATTTATCAGACTGAGTTCTCTATGAAGAGAGCTCACTTCATTTTCCATTCCGACAAGGAAATTTGCTTCTTGTGCCAGCACCTCCGGCAAGTACTGTAGGAGGAAAGAAACAGCACTGTTACTGTCTGCCATTTTTGCTTATCTTCGCAAGGGTGGAAAGCAAATAGAGCTACTTATGACTCTTTTTGCCTTCGAATAAATTAATATCTGTTTCACCACCTCCTCCTTCTTAGGCTCCTAGCTACCAGATTCCTTATTTCTTTTTCTTTTTCTTTTTCAAATATTAAGAAAAAAATCTAAATTGTTTTATTGTTATTATTTGGTATTAAATACTAAATACCCTCTAGGGTTTAATTACTTTATTTTTTTTCATTTAGGGTTTGATTTTTATCACATGAGGTATCTGTAATTTTGATAATAGACCAAATTAATCATTCTGTTAGTTGCCCGTTAATTGACTTAACGAAACTCCACTCAAATGTTGAAATATGGCACCTACTTAAATTTTTATTTTTAAATTAAAAAAAAAAAAAAATTGGGGGTGGTTTCGGCCACCCCCTAGGCTCCATGGCCACCCCCAAATATTTTTCTTTCTTTTTTTTTTGTTTTTTTTTCTTGTAAAAAAAATAATAAAAAAATTTTAGTAGGTGCCACATGTCAATATTTGATTGGTCCACGTAGAGTTCCGTTAAGTCAACTAACGGTCAACTGATAGAAAGACTAATTTGGTCTATTGTCAAAACTAGAAGGACTTCTTGTGATAAAAATCAAACTCTAAAACAAAAAAAATAAAGCAACTAAATCCCAAAGGGCATTTAGTATTTAACCCATAATATAAATAAATATATTATATTAAAAAAAGAGGTTAGCGGTTAGCAGATTTTCAAAACTCACTAATCGCTAACCGCAACCCCCTAAGCGGTTAACAAATTTTACTTTAAAAACGGTTAGACAATTAAGTTAACAATTATAGCAGTTTACTGTTTAGCGGTCATAAACTTCAGAAGACATATGAAAGGGAATCTGTTAAAGAAAAGTAAGTGGACAACTGTCGGCAAAAAAGAACAAACAACTTTATAATTTATTGTACCACTTTTTAAATATATTTTTTTATTATTATTATTATTTTTTTGTCTTCTTCTCTCCTCTCTCCCCTCTCTCTTTCTCGCCCTTCACCGAACCTCTGGTCCTCCACAATCTCTTGAAGCCACCAGCAATGGCAGAGCCACTCGTGGCACCCCCAACAAAAGATTTTTTTTTTTTCCTTCTCTTCTCTTCTACTTATGCAAGTTATCACTCGATATCTTAAAAGAATTTTAACGACACCCTCAATATTAATGATGGATGAGAAGTCAAAATTAACTTTTAATAGCTACCAAACTTAATTTTTCAGTCTATATATATCTTATTAAAAAATTTGAAGGGAAATTCTAAAAATCCGTCCCCACAAGAAAGAGAATTTGTTAAAGAAAAAAATGAACCATCCACAAAAAAGAACAAACAACTTTAGAAAAGCATGTGGAATTATTAAGAGAGAAGAAGGGACGGTGATCGGAAAGTTCCCAAGAGAGATGGTGGGACTCTTTACTACTCATCCCTATCTTGGCGGAAGTGATTTGTTGGGGGCCTCCTACACCTACCAATGTAGTACGGCTCCCTCCCATGATCACCTCCACTAAGTGTGAGAACGTGGCTTTCGGTAGAGCTGGCAAAACAAATTTACATGATTGTGTCAACTCAGTTAATTAACTCAAACACGATATGTGTATTAAATTATTTGTTTATGATATAAATCCGTTTAACCTAAAATTTAACTTTAAAATTATGTGCCGTATTTATGTCTGGTTCACAAGTCACATTTTAAATTATCAACCCTAAATTATGTTAAATTTTAAAATTTACTAAAAAAATTAAAAATTAATTTTTTAAAAATAAATAAATTGTATAAACGTGTCAACCTGCGAACCCGTTTATGTCAAACTCGAATATGACACGTTTATTAAACGACCCATTTATGACCTGAACCCGTTTAACGTAGACTATAACTCTAAAATTACGTTTTGTGTTCGTGTCGAGTTTGCGAGTTGCGGGTTAAATTGTCTGCCCTAGTTGTGGGAGTGGAGGGTTGCTTGTGACCACCCACGCAATGATTTGACAATATAGAATTACATAGGACTGGCTTGGCTGTCCGATTATTTTATTTTATCCTTTATTATTATTTTTTTATTGAATTTAAAGTTGTGAATACTGAGAAATTTGCGTTTTTTCTTTTTTTTTAAAAAAAAAATTATGTTTTGATAGTTTAGAGAATATAAAACAAAATTAGAAAATATGTTTTGGAAGGTGAATTAAATTGAATATATTTTTAAAAAATAAAACTATAAATAATTAAAAATATATATGTGAATTTTAAATATAAAAAAATTGAAAGAAAAAAAAAAAATTGGGGGTGGCAGGGGGCGGCTCTGCCACCCCTGAAAGCCACCACAAAAAACATCTTGGGGGTGGCTAGCCAACCCTAAAAAGTGCTTTTGAGGTGGATCAGCCACCCCGGAAGCTCATGTGGGGGGCTCGACCACCCTTAGGCGGTCTCCGGGGTGGCTCCACCGCCCCCATTAATGAGACCTAGAGGTGGCTCGGCTACCATCTAGGGGTGGTGCGGGACTCTGTTGTTTTTTCTTTAAGTTTTGCTTTTCATTTTTTTAGTTTTTTTATTTTTATTTTTTTGAGTTGAGTTGAAAATATTTCAGTTGGGTTAAAAAAAATTGGAGTTGGGTATAAAAAACGCTCAAACATATATTCAAAAAATAGTGAAAAAAAAATCACCTAAAGAGATGAAAAGTGGTTAGTTGCAATTAATAATTGTCCGCCCCTAAACAATGTTACATACTACACCATCATCTCACCCCATTCTACTAGACTGATATAGCAATGCTCATCCGGCCCTTGAATTTTTATTTATTTTTTAATTTTCTTAACAAGGGTTGATATAAGAGTTGATAGATACTGTCACATTAGCTCAGTAGAATGATAGCGTAGGAATTTGACTTATGTGCTCTAAAAAAAAAAAAAAAAGCTACATAAGATATCCTATAGTTCTTTTTACAATAAATATTTAATTCTAATTTTTCAATAAGAAAGAGATAGAGAGTGAAATTAAATCTGAATCGTTGAAATAACTGCAAGAGATCTCCTGTTGTTATTTTTAGAGTACCTAAGTCAAATTTAGGATGTGGTATGTAGCATTACTCTAAAATCCACTGTCGTGTTTTAAAATTTAGTGATAATTTTGCAAATTGCATGTGAGTTGAAAGGTACTAAGTGTAGTTTCTCCCTAATAAAGTAATAATGAAAATATTATCACCCACATTTTGAATGACCTTTCATGATTTCATCCATGCACACAGTCGGATGATGTCAGACCATTCACAATGGACTCTTCAAATAAAAGTTAAATTTGAGAAGAAAAATTTACTTTATCAATTTTAGAGAACAACTTCTAAAATAAGTCAAAATCAAATTTTCTATATATTTCTCTACTTTAGTTAAATATTATTATTTTATTAGTTTTAAACCAATCAAGAGATAGGAAGGTAAAAAATAAGCTTAAAAAATATATAACTTTATCATTTTGGCTCTTGGAATGTAGGGAACATAGATGACAAAAGTTAAATATAAGGTAGAGAATGAAGCTTGTTAAATAGGTGTTTTCATGAGTTGTGTTATATTTTTAGAGAAAAGCTAAATATAAAGAACTCATTGTGAATGCTTTCACGCTATATATAATATATATATGTTAATTTTGGTGTCTATTTTGTATACATCTTTCTTGTGTTGAGTTGTTGACACATTTTATTCATTATTAGTATTTTTTTTTTAATTAATGGTGGATAAAATATGCCAACTCAGCAAATATATATGCGAAATGAATGTCAAAATGCTTTTTTTTTTTTTTCTGGTCCTCATTATGGTGCATATGATTTTAAAGTTTTTAGGTACATCCAAAATAAGCTCTTAGTAAATTTCTGTTAAAAAAACTCTCAATTTGGTTTTGCTTGGAGACTGAACAACCCCATTGAAATTTATATGAATCTTTTGTGCAAATTTGAGATCTTTGAATAGATCTAATTATGTTTGCCCGCAGATGGGAACTTCTCTTCTTAGTTTCAGTTTTAAGTTGTTTTGGGGAATGGATTCTGGCTGCACTTGGGCTGCCTCAAGAAGGTAAGTTCTTATTCCTGGATTGATTTAGATCTTACATAGGCCGTGCTCATGCTTATGTGACTTAAACCCATCTTTATATTCCTCCCCAAAAGACTTGTATATATCTTTATATATACATAATGCCATAATGGCACTTGGAAAGAGACCAGAAGCCAGAAAGAATTGAACATCCCTCTCAACCTCTCTGATTTTTATGTTGTGGTCCACCATGATTTTGAGGTTGAACTAGAAAAGGTTACTTTTATTATTAGATGGTAACCAATCTCTTATCACTCTCATCTTGTAAGGCACAAAATCCCCTCTCCATATAAAGAACGAATCTCACATGCGGTGGCCAATTACCTCTCATTTGGTGAAGGGCGACCCTCAAAAGGATAGCGTAAAAAGATAGCGTTAAGGACGACTTCTCACCCCACACTTTGGGCTTGTGGGGCTTGGGGTAACCAACCGGCAACCACCCATGATCTAGTGAGGGTAGCTATGAGGAGCAACCTCTTCTCTTTTTCTTTTCTTTTTTTTTTTTTTAATTTTTTATTTAAAGGTAAAACTATAATCTTACAATGTTATTTAAAGCAAGCCATCAATCATATCACATGCCAAATGTCAATTGGTTGTAACATTACTCCACTTATATATCTAACGATCATTAATATGTGTTTGATAGTCGAGAATCAATTTGGTACAACTTCTAACCCAAGAATCATATTAATAGTTTTTCACATGAGGATTTAACTTCCAATTTCATTTCGGGAGGGGCTGTACGTTTCCATTAATAAAATATTGTAGCCTCTTGAAGCTCCTCTTCCACATGAGGATTTAACTTCCAATTTCATTGACAAGTAAATCTTTCAAACTAACTAAACGTCTGATTCAAAGATGATAGATAAGTCCGCTGCCATCTTTGAATAAAACAAGAAAGAAAAGAAAAAGGAAAATAACAAAAGAACAAACATGATTCCAATAACATACACGGTCCTTTATCGACGGGCTGGGCTAGCCTCGGCCCATTTTAATGTCATTATTTTTATTTTTTTTAAAAAAAGAAGAGACTATATATTATGTGAAAAGCCAGGGACGGCTTGAGGTGAGTTCAGACCCATCAACAATTCCCAGCAAATTATGGAAATAAATTTTCTTCAAACTGGTTCAACCTACTCTAATAAGTGATAATTGTTATCTCTTATATGTTTTCTTTAATATTTTAAACAGTCATTTATTTCCATTTTACTAATCTTAGGAACTCAAAAATTAATTTTTTTTAAAATTCAAACATGTTGAATAACACTTGTTACTCATTAAGAGTAGGTTCAATGAAATTTCCTCCAAACCTGTCTAAAGGAAATTTGTGTTGCAAAGGACCGGTAGGAATTGAAAGGTCCAAGCAAGATAATTGGAGCTATCTTACAGCTTCATGGAGATAAGTTGATCAGGAGTGCAGCTTCTGTGGAGATGGTGCACAAAAGAGGAGAAGCTAACCCAGAGAAAGGTGGGGGCGGCTCGCCGCCACCCCCGCTCATCTAGGATGGAACGCGGCCACACCTAGGCCATGGTGTGGCCCTGCGGCCACTCCCACCAGATCTGGGGTGGCCACGGCCATGGGTAGCCGTGGCCACTCTCACTAGATCTGATCAAATGATATTTATCTTATCACAGAAGATGTTTGAATAGCAAAGGATGACTGCAGGGATGGCCACTGTGTAGCTTGTAGTATTACTAAAAATAACAAATTTATTTCAACTTAACACCAGATATTATTTTGATTAATCATTGAATATAATCAAGAACTACCATGGGGGATTATTAATAGATGGAGGTTATTTTTGCTGGCCAAATAATCACTACCACATATATCATAGCTCCTCTTGTAGACCAAATTGCATTTGGCTTCGTGAAGAAATTAGGTGATAGTGTCCTCCGAACGAGATCTAAGGCTCGTCCAAACGAGCCTTTATAGGTGAACACTAGTACTAGTAATTTTTGGGAGTTTCGGTAGGAATCGTGGTTAGTCAGCATTCCAACGGCATGTATAGAATTGAGGCTAGTTTAGGACCCGAGGCATCCGGTTAGTGTCACGGTCACACCTAGTTCGGCCGAGTATTAAGTTCAAAACTTTTTGTTGGAAGACCGGTCAAAGCTCATTCAACCGGAAGCATTCGTATAGTTTTGTCATATTTCTCGTATGAAGGAGTGAATATGTAGCTCTATCCGAACGAGATTGTGATTAGGTGTTTAATTTCATGATTTACTCGGAATATGACTCTATTTTTCATATAAACCTAAGATTAATGTTACTTTTTTACATTTATTTTATATCGGTTGACGTGACATATTTTAAGTTGCTTTTCCTTTTTTTTTTTTTTTTTTTTTTTTAAGTGACTGACATTGTAAGTCACTTAAAATACGTTACGTCAACTAGTGTGAAATAAGTGTAACAAATGCATACACATTGCTGTAAACCTAATAAGGACGAATTAGGCCATAAGTAATTATGTGTTTTCAATAAAAAATAAATAAATAAATCTCCCTAAGGTTGAGTTATCTCTTATTCTACTACTTTGATTCCTTGATTGATTTTTAGTTTTAAGAATAGTTGTGAGTCTTGTATTATTTGACTTTGTGATCCACCATACAGAAGCTCCTAGAAACAACACACAGACAATTAATCTGTACAGCCTAGATGTCGTGGTCCGTAGTGGAATTTCTTAAAACGACCCCAAGAAATGTTAAGTTAGCAAAAAGATTTCAATATATATATAGGCTCCAACCAATGAGAAAATATTTACCAAACAATATTTGTGGCGAGTCAGTTATGGATTAATACCAATCACGTACAAATTAAGAAACAAAGAGTCTTGATTAGTTTTCTTGTTTATAACTTCGAAAAAGAAAATAATTAACCTTTAAAATAGCTTATGTATTTATTCATAAATGAATACACATGCTCAACGTACCTGTTCATTTAATTAGAGGGCAATGAGCTTTCTTTCTATCCAACCTTCCATGCACGTACATGGGGCTGCTAATTATATATATATATGTATTAGTCTCAAATTCTTGCTTTATTTAAGCGTTGGCGATACGAAAACAAGTTATGACTGAAATTCCATGAATCTCACCCTACATTGGTTTCACTGCCAGCCGATAAAGAGGGGAAGAAAAAACAGCCAAACTTCAATCACTTAAATGGACATTCCACTTTGTACATCATTTGATTTGGGGTATCATTTCTGGGCATTCGTTTATGCTTGGTTTGCTTGGAGGGAATAAGGCTTGCTATGAGTTCGTTCAAGTATCAAATCAGATTATATGAAGCAAGGCAAAATAAATGGCTCACTGTTATGGTTGTCAAGTTCTTCAAATGACTAAAGTGAGCTCAAAATGTTTATTGTTTCATCATTTAATAAAACAGAATTGTGTGTCACTCCTCATCTGTGCCCGAACCTTCCGAGCTCGAGCCCCCACGTTTATTGAGAGTGCCATTGGCAGCAGGTCCTTTCTTTTTAGCATCTTGTTCATCTGCCTCATCTTCACTGTACTCACTCTCATAATCATCATATTCCTCTTCTTCATTCTCCTCTTCCTCTTCAACCCCATCCTCCGTAACTGGTCCCTCTTCTGCGACAAGGCCACCTCGGGTGCCAGCCCTAGTCCGTCTCAAAACCTTTACTTTCAAGTTTGTCTTTCTGTCGCAGCCTATCCAAGCGTCACACAAGCAGTAACAAGTCAAATTGTAATTTCCTTCTGCTGGAGCCTGGAACTTGCCCATCACCAGTCTAGACCCACCCTTCACCTTCTCAACTGCCTCTTTCACTGCCACACTGGTCTCCTTTACATTTGCTCCTGATCCCTCCATAGTCTCCTCAATTGACTTCGAAGCAGCAGTTATAGCTGCAGCTTCATCCATAAAGCTAACCTTTTGAGAAAACCACACATTATTTGAAACAGGATCTCCAAGCATAAACCAGAAGCTCTCTTCCCTGTGAAATGGGTAATATGGGGCATGGGGGAGTGCACCTATCAGGCCATTACCACGTTTGAGTGTTACCCAAGCATGGATCGTGACAATGTCACCCTCTTGTATACCCTCTTCACCTTCAGTCTCGCATGTAACTTCAATTGTTATACAAGGCATCGTTTCCAGCACCATCTCAACATCTTGTACACAGTCAGGAGAGAACCCGGCTACCTGAACAAGCAGCTCAGCACGTTCTTGCAAGCTCATGTCCTGAAGGTCCTGAAACGTTCTCACCTTCTGCAAATGAAGAATAAAAATGTTTTAAAAATATCAAAAAGAATGTAACAAGGGGAAATCTTGGGAGGGGAATCACAAGATGTATTCAATACTCAGACAGAATTCGCTCAACACTAATTTTTGGTCATTAACAGGCTTGTGTTAAAGCAAACGTCATTCCAAAATTTCATCAGATACGTTTTACTCAACAAGTAATTTTCCTTGTTCTTTCTGTCTGCTCCTAATTAAGCCTTTTGTATAATTCCTGTATATTTAAAGGCGCCTTACGCTTTTAATGATATGTGTTGATTATTGATAAAAAAAAATTAAAAAAAAAAAAAATTGAATACTTATTGGATAGGTTTAGAAAACCTATATGATTTTAATACATGATAAAAAGAAAATACACAACGTAGAAGAAACTATAAGTGAAATATGCAACTGGAACAAAAATGTGGGTACAGCTCTTTAATTCCATTGTTCAGAAATTTTGATTTTAATCAAGTAGAAAACAAGATAAGTATAAATAGCTAAAGTCATTGGGAAATAGCGCATCACAGGTTCTTAAATTATAGCACATTTCCAGATAAAAAGGGCAGCCATCAAAAACAAATGTTGTGGCTCTGCCGTCAAAGCTAGGCAAGAGGCAGATTAACAATAGATTCCTGCATGACGCAAGCCACAGAGAGATTTTATCTACTTACTTTACGAGCTATCTTTTTGACAATGGCCTCACTGAAATGCGGCAGCTGCAGAAAGGTTGCAATGCCTTCAGCAGATCCTCCAGTTCCCTTCCTCGCACTGAGAGGAACAGCCTGCATCACAGGTAACGAAACAAAAGAATCCTACTGTGAGTATGAACTGGGAAAAGAACAAAGGAACACAAAATAGATTAACCCTAAACATGGAAATGTTAACAGGAAGCAGCCATCTAAGTAAATGACTTACTAACAAAACAAAAGTTCTTTGCAACACAAAATGACAGATATATTCCTATGAAATTGAGCAAAAAGTTGTTGAGAAACAAAATGTCAGGTATGTACAACCACTAAAACAAAAAATGCAAATACCCAAACCACGATGAGCTTTGCCAAGCAATAAACAGATAAAAATAAATTGGAACTTGCTTCAAATTTCTGAACCTGACTGGAAAATTTGACAAGAACACTAAAAGACACAGGGAAGACTACAAACAAGAGAAAAATCACAGCATATTCATGCCTGAAACAAACTAACAGAATGAGAAGCTGCTCGGCCTGCTAGCCCACCAGCAAATCTTCAAAAGGTTTGCAACTAGGAACTCAGAAAGTATTATATATTGGAATTCAAGAGCAATACAAAAGTTATTGGGAATAATACCAAGAAAAATAATCTGAGAATTGGAGTAGAAGAAAATAAAGCATGTTGAGAATGATTTGCATTATTCAGGATATTAGTATACAATCTATTAGCTACTGTCTTCTACATAATATGAACAAGCTAAGAAAGTCGTATATAGTCCCTGCCTAGCCAAGAATTCCAGAAAAACTCTGTAATTAGTCATAAAGATAAGAATAAAGTCATTAAAGCGCATGTTACTGTAATAAGTCTTTTTTTTATAAAAGATGTCCTCAAAGCACATCTCACCTGAATGATACATTGAGAAAGCTCGACTACCCCTATTGCAGGCCTCAGCCATCCATGCCCCTGCGCGTTGCGTGGTATAACTGCCATCTGCACAGATAATAAGAGATTGGTAATAGTAGAAAAATACAACCCCCACCCCTAAAAAAAAGGAAAAATGAAAAAAGAAAAATCGGCAAAATACACAATCATATAGAGTAACTGTCTATTCACGAATGCTAGCAATGGATTTTGAGTAAGTGACTGGGTGCCAAAGATAGAAGCAAGTAGAACATCAATTATTCCACAAAGCTAGTAAACTGAAACCTGCTTACCAAGAATCCTATGCCAGTACAACTGATATGCTGTCTTTCATGAAAACCAGTATCTTTTGATTCAATCACTCTAGTTTTCTGTTTCAGATCCATTTATAATATTCACATCCACTAACTGGCCTGTGATATGTGAATCACCTTTTGAAGTTCACATTCTTCACATACCTCTATAATACTTGTTCATCCATTCACACGGGAGATCCCACACTTTGTTTAACTATCTAACAATCTGTACGTAGCTATTTCAGAAAGTCCTGCTTGAGAGCTAAATCAATTCTAAAACTCAACATAAAGTTTGCGTGGAACCACTAACTTCGTACATCCTCTATGATACTTCCTTTTCTCTACAATAGGTTTTTCAGAACCTACCCCTCAACCAACCCCCCACCGAGAGACAAAGGGGGAAAAATTGGAATTCTATTTTCTGTTATAGAGAGTATATCTCAGAAAACATGCTAATAGATTCCTTTCATTACACCATATATACACTCAGACTGCAAATGAGAGTTGTGAAAAAAAAAAAAAATGCCACCCATATTCTGTTCTAGGCAGTTCTACTAAACTGCTGAGATAATGTACGAGATTGCTTCCTACAAAAGACACCAAGGATAAACTCAGAATGCATCAAAGAATCGAAATCTGCATAATTTCCCTCAGAAACTCCATTATTCATACATGTATAGCTCAACAGAAGTTAAGGGTTCGCCGCCTTTAAGAAATTTGTGAGTGTTCTGTGTTTAGAGTTATTTGTCAAACACTTATGACAATCAATTCTAACAAAGCATCATTCCACAAGATTTAATTGTTAAGAGACAACAACACATGCTTACAGGTGGAGACTTCAAAGTGGTAAACACAATTAGCAATGATTATGGAAGTCTGCTTGAAGAACGTAAAAGAGGACGTAATCACCTTCATTAATTCTTCAAGAAGGCGAGGTGCAAGTTCTAGCACCCGTCTGAAATCACCTTGCAATGATGGAGGCAATGCTGCTAATTCACGAGTTAATTGAGCCTGAATCAACAATTCTGTCTGAACAGAACAGAAAGCAGTAACAATCCTATAAGAATTTACCAAAAATCCATAGAAATGCAAACTAATTGCTAAATACAGCAAAATCTTAGTTGACAAAGTACCTTAACCAGGGCTGGATGCTGCTTCCAAAACTTAGCTTGCTCTTGCTTAATGTTTTTAAGGTCCAGATTCAACTCGCTCCTGACCAACATGAAAAGCTTCTGGAGGGGCTCATTATCAGTCCTACGAACTGGAATTTCCATATATTCAGCAGCTCTTACAAAGACATCCATAACTTTGCTGTATAATGAAGAATGATATTAGAATGGCAAAAAAGAAAAACAAAGATTACATGCTAATGTGCAGCAGATTTAATATGTACGAATGAGAGGAAACAAAAATGCAAATCTCAATCAAGCTCATTGTCAAAGATTGTTATCACTAATATCCCACTAACCAGTACAATGTCATTTATTGGGTTGTGTAGAAACTTCAACTGATTGTTAAAACTAAGTGTAGCAGCAACATGTAGAGGGTAATGCCAATCAGATTCTTATTTTGGTTTAGTTTCAGGAGAGGCGTTATCTCCCAAATATTAAAATGATGTACTTGTGAGTGGGTATGCACGTGCGTGTTTGTTATATATGTAAGACACCCAGTTTCACAAACTATGACTCTCATGTGCCAATGTTTAAATTGAACTAAATATTTGTAATACGTGCTAACTAATAAAATACAGGAAAATCATAGTGATATGCCTAGAGCATACCCTAATTGAACTTTATTAGATACAATAATGTAGCTCGTAAACAAAATAAAGTAACAAAAGATTAACATATATACCTTGGGGCCAAAGAAGGTTTCATCAAGTAATAATATGCTGATAAAGTTTGATGCATCACATAATTTCCCGTATATTTGGACGACTTCGAGAGATATACAACAGCTATCACCAAAGGCAACAGAATACAAACACCAACTATCCAAAGTAGAAGTATTCCACCAGATGCCCCATCAATATCTAGCAAAAACTGAGGGAGAGCTATGCCCATTTGAAACCCCTGCTTCAACAAATTATCACATGTAGCGTTGAAATTTGACCATTTATAATTTTGTACTAGTACACAAACCATAAATGGAAATTGCACCTCATTTCACAAAAATAATAAAGAAAGATATATTACCTGCCTCCCATCCGGATGGCCATATTTCTCAAAATTTTCACGCGATATTGGATCTGTCAGAGCCTGATAAGCCTTTGATATATACTCCACAAAATAATTGTGGGCCTCTGAAAATATTATAATAAAAAAGAAACTATTAGCATGCATGGGTTATTTGTACTAAGCTATATCTTCCTGACTGATACAAAGGTCTGAAAATGAAACATATAAACTGAAGAACTGAAACACCTTCAACCTGGATCTGGATTTTTATCAGGATGGTAATGAATAGATAGTCTTCTATATGCTTTCTTTATTTCTGAATCTGAAGCTCCGGGTTCCAATCCAAGAATACTAAATGGCTCAAAAACTTGAACCTGATCACAAATTCCAAAAAGAAAAAGGAATGTCAGTGAAATGCAACATATAGCATTCAAAGCATATTGTTATGAGTTCCTATAAGAAGTCTTGATTCACTAGAAAGTAGCAGCATGGAATTGAATAAATCATAACAGGATACAATTGTCACATGGTCACTAACAAATGCTCAAATTTTGATTAAACTATTTACCTCGCGGTTCATATTTTTTATGTAATAGACCAGGACAATCACGATGACCCAAAGTAATATCAGAGTCAAGTTGCTATAAGTCGAGAAATTTGAAATCTGCATGATTCCAGAATTGACACCATGGTTAGATCAAATAACGACACTTGGTATGTAATATGGAATTGAAGATACATCAAAGGGATAATGAAGGAACTCACCCGCTTAAATATTGATTTGCGGTACTTCCCTGAACGAGTGCAATCAGAGCAGTGGCAGTGTATGCTCTTTGTTTTCTTTGAGGCGGCTCGGCATAACTTCAGAATTGTATAAGGTATCAGTGGCAGGGCCATTATTGTCAAAATGAAAATCGGGAACAAAGCACTAGTCTCCTCTGAGGCAGCCATTGAGAACTTCTACCTACAATGACTCGTATACTTGTTATGTCTGCAAAAAAGACTCTTGTTATAACCAGAAAGTCATTGATAGTGGAGTTTTAACCTATAATGTCAACTAATGGATCTTTTCTACTTCTTTGGCAACACTAAACGGTAAAACTTGCTGACACAAAAGGTTGAACTGGTTACAAATTATATTGAAATGTAAAAGTTCATCTTGCAGTTGAATAAAATCAGATTTATGTTCGAAATTCAAGAATTTACGTATCTTTCTTTTTTTATTTTTCTAAACCCAGATCAGCACGAATACATGACATTCAAGGTTTTCCATTGCGCCAATGCAACACCTCCATGTCTTTAGTATGCACTGAAACCAAACATCAGAGGAAAACCACAACAAAAAACAGAGAGTTAACAATTTTAAGGTCCATTTGTTGTGGTTTTCCTCTGATGTTTGGTTTTGGTGCATACTGAAGACATGGAGGTGTTGCAATGGAAAACCTTGAATGTCATGTATTTGTGCTAATCTGAGTTTAAAAAAATAAAAAAAAATAAAAAGATATGTAAATTCTTGAACTTCGAACATAAATCTGATTTTATTTCAACTGCAAGATGAACTTTTGAATTTCAATATAATTTGTAACCAGTTCAACCTTTTGTTGGACTTAGAACTTGTGTACAAAATAGAATGATAAAAAAAAAATTATGCAAGGGACTACACAATCCAATAAGCTTAATAATGTAAAGCAAATGTATTTAAAATTAGCAGCCTTGTGACAATTGAAGATAATGAATATACCTGATAAGCTAACTCCCTTGTATGACAGAACAATTGCAGAAACTTGTCCAGCAACAGGTTCAATATGCTGCAATGTTGAAAGAACAAAAACAGCAGTTTATTCCAGACTTCGCTTGGCAAATGACATGGGATTAATTATCTAGAAAATAATATAAAGAAAGAATAGGATCAAATAATACCTTTATCACTTTCAACTATGAACTCTATTGTTGTAGATAATGCTTTATGTAGGTATCCTCTCATTATATCAACGGCTACTAGATACTATCAAAGGATTTATTAATACCTAGCATCAAACAATTGTGGAAAATAAATAATGCATTAGAAGGGAGGAAAATGAGAGCCAATACCAATAGTTCTCTCAACACAAAGGCAAATCTACAGATTTTTTTCTAAGAAAATAGTCACCTGTTTCGAAGTGAGAAAAACAAGAGATTTGCATAAATCCCCAAATGACAACAAAATTAGGGGTAACTGGCACATTAAAAAAAGAAGTTTATTTTTTTACTGAGCGGGATATACATGGTTGGTCACAAAACACCACAAAATTAACACAGAGCACCCCAAAGAACACCCGAACACAGAGTCAAAATCCAAGTAATTTGGTCTTATTTTGATTTGAAATCGTCAAGAAAAAATAAAAAGAAGCAACCAGATTATGCATTGGGACGTACCTTTGGGCGACAGGCTTTCACGAAGATGGAAAACCTTCAAAATCATACCCAATCTACAAACAATCAAACCAAAATCTATCACAATCAAACAAAAATCTTCAGTCTCAGCCTCGCCCATATCCATATCGCTTACAAGAAGGGGAACCAGAGGAGGGGATGTCCACAAAACGAGATACCGGAGAGCGAGACGAGAAAGAAAGAGAAAGAGAGAGGAGCTTACTTGAGCACGACGGAGGCAAGCGGTCTACAGATAGAGACGCCGTATGGAACTGTGGTTTTCCGAGAGAGAGAAATGCGATCTGGAGAGAGAAAGAGAGAGGGTTTTGAACTTTCGTTTTAGGGTTAGGACTGCTGGAAGCTTGAAAATATAGAAGTGAAAAACGACACAGTTATGACTAATAAATGGCTTAAAAAAATGGAATAAAAAAAAGTTATTATCTATAAGGGTGTTCAAGCGGTCGGTTATAACTAAAAATTGTTAACCAACTAAGACGGTTGCGTTAGCCATTTTAGGGGTAGGGGGAAAGCGGTTATAACCGATAACCTCTCTTTCTTTCTCTCTCTATATATATATAAAACATCCAAAACGACATCGTTTTGAAATGATCTTATTCTCTCAATCCCTCCTTGCCTCTCAATCCCTCATTCTCACGGCCCCCTCATTCTTTCATTTTTATCTTTTTTGAAACATTCTTGGCCCAAAATGATTAAAATAAGCCCAAAAATAACCAATTAAAGGCCTAAAATACTTAAAAAGCCCAAATTAAAAAAAAAAAAAAAAAAACGGGATTATAACCCATCGGTTATTGGCTTGGTTATAAAATAACCGATAACCGCCTAGGTAGTTGCGGTTGCGGACCAAGTCGGTTGCGGCCAATAACTGACGGTTATAACTGATTAATCACCCCTAATTATATATGTATAATTATAATTTAGGGATAAATATAAAATTGGTCAATTTGGTTGGTTTAAATTACAAATTTTATTATATAATTGATCATGTGAATCATGTGATATAATCATATAAATTCTAATGACAATACATTAATACTTCAATTGCGGTTATAAGTAATACATTGTTGAATCTAATGTCAATTAGTTAATTTGATATTATACTAATAGCATTATCATTATACACGAATACTATGATTAAATATTTGAATTGTTATTGAATCATATAATTAAGTATTGATCTTATACATTTGTATTATTCAATATATATGTATAATTATAATTTATAACATATATGGACATATAACATAAATTAGAAGTTGGAACGAAGTCTCTAGGTACTTAATTATTGTATTAGTATGAATTTGTACACTTATATCCTATTATATATGTATAATTTGTTATTAGATAATCATATGATTTAATTATCAATTGATCATATGATATAATTATATAAATTATAATGATAATACATTAATATATATATATATATATATTTTGAAATGGTTTCTGAATACATTAATACTCCAAAACACCCGCTTCCACGCTGATAATCTCATGGATATAGGGCGGCACATTTCCTCTCCATATTTTCTCCTCACTACTACCAAGGGTAGTTTTAGCTTAGGCCATGCGCTGCATCATTACCTCTCCTCCTCACATGTTGAACATTCTGTTGCTGGGCATGATTGAGTAGAATTTTGGCATCATTGACCAGTATACCATATCCTCCCTCTAGCAGCTACTTTCTAGGGCCAAAGCTTGTACTACCTCCAAGGCATCTCCTTCAATATTTATCTTATCAAATTCCATATTGTTGCATAATTCTGCCATCTTCCACACTGACATAGCTTCAGCCGTAGAGGGATCTATAACATAATTTCTTGAAGCACACATCGCCGCAATCACCTTGCCCTCATGGTCCTGCGCAATAATTCCCATACCCATTTTTTGCTCCACCTTGTCTACAGCCACATCCCAATTAATTTTTATAAAGCTGTAAGCAGGTTTTTGCCAACCTGAATCAGCTGCAACCTCTTGACACACTGGTTGGTGTTGTTTGCCTCGTTCCGCTTTCTGAAAAGCATCTAGCAGGCCTTGGGCTTTGCAAACGAGCTCAACAGGAGCAGAAAACCTCCCCCAAAAATTACATCATTCCGTCTAAGCCAAACTTGTCTCATTATTACTATTACCAGTTGGAACTCTTCTTCCGTCAACCTTTCTTGAAGCGTCTCTAAAGTATTAAGGAAAACATCTTCAGTACTAGAGTATTTGTGAAGCTTCGGTGTGCACTCCGTCCATACGTTAGCATTTCTTGAAGCATCTCTAATACATTAATACTTAAATTGTTATTTAATTCTCTAAAAAAAAAAATTGTGATTTAATGGTCAGTTTATCATGTTATAAGTATAAATATTACTATTATATATAAAAATATATAGATATATATTATATAATAAATGCGGTTAGCGGTTAGAGAGGTTAATAATCACCTGCTTTTCACCCCTAGCACTAATGCTTGAGTAGCATGTCCTTCAAATATATGATTGGATAGTTGCTATATGTGCTAGCTTTATGTTAATTTGTTCCATCTCTCGCATATTTGAAGCATGGTTAGCTAACACCGCATTTGGAGTCCTAAGCCAAAGGCTAACGACCCCATCCCACACCAATCAATAAGTCTTTTTGGTCTATAGATATGGTATCTTATTAATATTATTAAAAATAATATATCTTATTAATATTATTAAAAAAGTATGTGATAAGCGCATGACATTTAAAAAATATTTGCTTTTAACATACCAAGAGACACTATACTTTTAGAGAGAGTTGTACATCCCCAAGAGACACTATACTTTTAAAGAGAGTTGTACATCCCAATTGGTTGAAACTTTTCCCTCAATGGATGCAAACTCCAAATGCATAAATGAAATCAAGTTCCTCCATTGATATAGTTGAAGAGATTATTTTTAGACGTTCGTTTGTTTGTATTTACGTATAACACTAATTTCTCAATTAAAAAAAAAATGATCTTAACGGTAAATTATCAACTAACTTGAGACATTATATTTACTGGCGTTTAGAAAATGCCGGCATATTTTGCAATTACCGTCCGCATGCAAAAACATTGAAAATTAATGCAATCATTTTAACGCCGCCTGATGCTTCTTAAGTTGTGTTAAACGTCTACATGGCTAAAGAGAATCCACCCGGTTCTCTCTAGAGAGAGAACGTCTGCCTTTTCTCTAAGAATGCACGAGTTACAAATTGCTTATTGTAACCTTTCATTTTCACGTAAGAACTTTTTCATTTTCTCACACAGCCGATGAGAGAGAGAGGGACACGGTGGTAAAGAGGAAGAAGGAGAAGACAAAAAATTTCAACACATTGAGTTCAACTATTCTAAGTTTATTTACCTAATAATATGCTATAAGGTCTGTTTTTTACCAATGTTTACAAGCATGAAAACCTATATATGTACTAATAGTAATAGGTCTGAGATATGCTCTAAGATATGTTCATACTATGGGATATGCAACTTCTTCAATTAAGAATTCTTTTGGATCTTTAAGGCTAGAGAGATTGAAAATTTTTCCACATCTGTAAGATCCTCAAGAAAGTCCCATGAGTTGCGGCATGACTAATAGTTTTTCCGTTTAGGCTTCCAAATTTCACCACCATAATTCCATGATAGTCAACCTTTTTACCCTTTTCCTCTTGAACTTCATATTTACAGTGTTGAACTTCATGTTTAGGACATTCATCATATATACCCTTCTGTAACATGACAACAAAAGCATAAATAATAATAATGATAATAATAATGATAATAATAATAACAAAAAACAAAAATTTGATATTATTATCACAACTATAAGTTAATTATAATTACCCCACGAAATTTGTCAAATCCCCTTTCTATTAGGATTATGGCCGCTACGGGTTGTCTTCTCATCACTTTCAACAATCACCTTTTCGTCTACCTTTGTAGGAAACGGCCACCACCTAACCCCTGTACAAATGTCGCATTCATTTTCTAGAAGAATGAAAAATTAAAGTAAATAAATAACAAAGAATTAAGAACTCTTTTGGATCTTTAAGGCTAGAAAGCCTGAGAATTTTTCCACATCCGTTAGATCTCCAAGAAAGTCCCATGAGTTGCGGCATGACTAATAGTTTTTTCCGTTTAGGCTTCCAAATCTCACCACCATAATTGCATGATAGTCAACCTTTTTACCCTCTTCCTCTTGAACTTCATGTTTAGGACGTTCATCATATATACCCTTCTGTAACATGACAACAAAAGCATAAATAATAATAATAATAATAATAATGATAATAATAATAACAAAAAACAAAAATTTGATATTATTATCACAACTATAAGTTAATTATAATTACCCCACGAAATTTGTCAAATCCCCTTTCTATTAGGATTATGGCCACTACGGGTTGTCTTCTTACCACTTTCAACAATCACCTTTTCGTCTACCTTTGTAGGGAACGGCCACCACCTAACTCTTGTACAAATGTCGCATTCATTTTCTAGAAGAATAAAAAATTGAAGTAAATAAATAACAAAGAATTAAGAACTCTTTTGGATCTTTAAGGCTAGAGAGCCTGAGAATTTTCCTACATCCATAAGATCCCCAAGAAAGTCCCATAAGTTGCGGCATGACTAATAGTTTTTACCGTTTAGGCTTCTAAATCTCACCACCATAATTGCATGATAGTCAACCTTTTTATCCTCTTCCTCTTGAACTTCATGTTTATAGTGTTGAACTTCATGTTGAGGACGTTCATCATATATACCCTTATGTAACATGACAACAAAAGCATAAATAATAATAATAATAATAATAATAATAATAATAATAATAACAAAAACAAAAATTTGATATTATTACTTCAACTATAAGTTAATTATAATTACCCCACGAAATTTGTCAAATCCCTTTTCTATTAGGATTATGGCCACTACGGGTTGTCTTCTCACCACTTTCAACAATCACCTTTTCGTCTACCTCTGTAGGAAACGGTCACCACCTAACCCCTATACAAATGTCGCATTCATTTTCTAGAAGAATGAAAAATTGAAGTAAATAAATAACAAAGAATTAAGAACTTTTTTGGATCCGTAAGGCTAGAGAGCCTGAGAATTTTTCCACATTCGTAAGATCTCCAAGAAAGTCCCATGAGTTGCGGCATGACTAATAGTTTTTTTTTCCATTTAGGCTTCCAAATCCCACAACCATAATTGCATGATAGTCAACATTTTTACCATCTTCCTCTTGAACTTCATGTCTACAGTGTTGAACTTCATGTTTAGGACATTCATCATATATACCCTTCTGTAACATGACAACAAAAGCATAAATAATAATAATAATAATAATAATAATAAAAACAAAAATTTGATATTATTACCACAACTATAAGTTAATTATAATTACCCCACGAAATTTGTCAAATCCCCTTTCTATTAGGATTATGGCCGCTACGGGTTGTCTTCTCATCACTTTCAACAATCACCTTTTTGTCTACCTTTGTAGGAAACAGCCACCACCTAACCTCTGTACAAATGTCACATTCATTTTCTAGAAGAATAAAAAATTGAAGTAAATAAATAACAAAGAATTAAGAACTCTTTTGGATCTTTAAGGCTAGAGAGCCTGAGAATTTTTCCACATCCGTAAGATCCCCAACAAAATCCCATGAGTTGCGGCATGACTAATAGTTTTTTCCGTTTAGGCTTCCAAATTTGACCACCATAATTGCATGATATTCAACCTTTTTACCCTCTTCCTATTGAACTTCATGTTTACAGTGTTGAACTTCATGTTTAGGACGTTCATCATATATACCCTTCTGTAACATGACCACAAAAGCATAAATAATAATAATAATAATGATAATGATAATGATAATAACAAAAACAAAAATTTGATATTATTACCACAACTATAAGTAATTATAATTATCCCACGAAATTTGTCAAATGTCTTTTCTATTAGGATTATGGCTGCTACGGGTTGTCTTCTCACCACTTTCAACAATCACCTTTTCGTCTACCTCTGTAGGAAACGGCCACCACCTAACCCCTATACAAATGTTGCATTCATTTTCTAGAAGAATGAAAAATTGAAAGTAAATAAATAACAAAGATAGATAATTGAATAAAAAAAAAAAAGAAAAGAAAAAGACGATTATTCTTAATTACCTCTATGGTCTGCTCTTTTGTTTTGAGGAGTGCTAGGCTTAGAAACAAATTTTACAGAAAAACTTTTACAAACTGATGTGGCAGAACATGTCGTCGGTTCTCGATGCAAGTTGGTTTTACTTTGTCAAAAAAAAAAAATAATAATAATAATAATAATTAAAAAAATATGTGAAAAACACATATTATTAAAAAAAAACATGTGAAAAACACATTTTTTTTAGATCTTGATATATTAATAAATTTCTTGTTTCTGTCAAAAAAAAAAAAAAAAAAATCTTCTTGAGGTCTTGATATATTAGTAATGTTGAGATCTTAATATATTAGTAATATTGAGATCTTATTATTATTATTATTATTATTATTAAAAAATATGTGAAAAACATATATTTTTAGATCTTGATATATTAGTAATGTTGAGTTCTATCTAGCCACTATAACAATCGAGTCAGTTTATTGTTATTTTCCATTGATCCAAAAGTTTTCTTCATTTACTAAATAAAAAGTGTGCTTCATCTTAAAATATCATAAACTAAATGGTACTTTTTTCAAACATATTATATATTTGGAAATAGAATCGAAATCATAAGCAATAACACTAGAGCTTGTGGCAGTGATTTGCTTCAAAATATAAGAGAAAAAAAGTGTGTAAGTTATGCCTAGATAAAACATATCCAAAGAGGAATTTAATCCTCTCCATTTCAAATGAAATGATAGTATCCAGTTAGTGTTTTTTAGAATGATAAAATTGTCATTTTAATTTTTGGTCAATTTTACTCTTTTAAAATACACTAACTGACCAAATACTCTTCGAGAGTATCATTTTCCATCCAAAAGAAGTCCACAACTAGGACATAAATAACTACATTTAATGTATTACATTAAATTCTTTTTTTTTTTTAATGAAAATTTCAGTCTCATTTCTTGTTATGAGTCTTGTTAAATAACTTATATAGAATAAATAATTTTTTATGAAATAATATTTGAATGAATTCTGTTCCTAATACCAGAGCTTGAAAGAATCTGTCACAAAGTGTTGATGCGGATGTTAGCTTATTAATTAGTTGAAGCCCATATTAGGAGCAGCCATTCAAATGCAATGAGAATTATTATGATTTAAGGTGTGTTAACATTATTTAATTTCAGCTTTCTCTCTTCTAGTTTCAAATATGTGGCTAGTAGTTTAACTATTCAATTTACACCTCGATTATTATAGGAAGTTGAAAAGATTATGCCCCTTGCATTCTCAAATGAGAAGAATTCAGAAGAACATATTGTAACACCCCACCCCATTGACACATAATATTGTCCACTTTTAGCTCCTCTCGAACCAGATCTCTCAAGAGGTTACTCATCCTGGTACTACTCTCGCATAAGCTCGCTTAACTGAGAAGTTTTGATGGGATCATGACCATCACGACTTTAAAATGCATTGTTGTCATGAAAGGTGTAAGTATACATATAAGTACATCTCCATCTCCATACCCAAGCGATATGGTACGTTACAATCACCCATTCTTAGGGCCCATCATCCCCTCTGGTGACTCTCATGGGATTAGCCCATTCTTGGCATCCCAACAAGTACCCGCTAGCGACCCCCTCATAGGCTTGTGCACGCTTCTCTCATCTCAGGCTGGGTAATGGCTCTGATACCATTTAACTAAGTTAAACCAATCATGCTAATGGGCATACACAACTCTAAACTCATCTATCAAGTCTAGGCCTAAAAGCTACTCTAGCCTAGAATCAGGGTCGTTACAATCTTCCCCCATTATTGAAATTCCGTCATCGGAATTGCTAAAACTTCATAACAATCACAATCAAATAAAAGAATAATAAAATTGAATTACAACTAATCATATAGTGTGTGAGTCCCCTCATCAATGAAGTCCTCTAGTAGATGTACGGAGATCCCATTGAACATCAATGTCGAATCAACATAGTAATGACCTAGGTAAAAGCGCTAGTCACATCTGTCCTATCACCCTAAAATGACTAGTCAATTTGGAGCTTATCTAGAATTCATTATAAAGTTCAGTTTCACTTAGTAACTAGGCAATGTAGAAGTTAGCACCCATGACTATCTTTATAAATTACCCACTCTATATGAGCTTTTTCTCATCTTCCCAATATGAGACTAGGGTGTTATACATATACCCAATGATGTATTTATAGAGGAACATAAAGAGTTACAGAGGAATGGTGAAAAGTGGATGAGGAACACATCAACAAATTGCATGCTTGTGGCAACATTGATTGCCACTATGGTTTTTGTTGCGGCCTTCACTGTACCAGGTGGAAATGATCAAGTACATGGAACTCCTATCTTTTTGGAACGTAATTGGTTTACAATATTCTTTGTATCAAATTTAATAACATTGTTATCATCTACAACTCCAGTATTAATTTTCATATCAATTCTCACATCTCGTTACACAGAACATGATTTCCTCTGTTTATTACCTAAAAGGTTGGTGTTTGAACTAACCATGTTCTTCATCTCCATAATAGCCATGGTCGTAGCCTTCAATGCAACCTGCTTTTTGGTCTATAAAAAAGAAACGACAGTTTTTTGAGTGTTACAATTCTTTTAGCCTGTATCCCAATTTTATGTTTTGTTATACTACATTGTAGACTTTTCTTTGATATTGCCCACTCAACATTATGGTCTATATATCTTTTTTAGTCTGGTAGACGTAAGCTTTTCTAGCAAGTGGAAGATTTGTAATAGCTCGAGAGACTATTGTGTGTGTAATAGATAGTGTTTGGGTTGTAGAGATTCCAAATTGTATTTTTGGCATTGTACTAAGAGATCATTTTGCCTCATTTAATTGTTATATTCTCTGCTTTGCTTACAAGTTAGTGGAGAAACTAAAGGAATAAGAGAGAACCAAGAATGACAAAAGTATTTTCCACTCGACATTAATTAACTATCTGTATCACGACAATTCTTAGTGGTAGAGATGATAAACATAAGTGAATTGAATGAACAAGAAATCAGTAACTATTTTCCGGCAAAATTGCAGTGGCAGAGGAAAGGGGTTTTTGCGGTAGCTTCTGGCAGAAGAATGGGAGGTGGTGGCGTTTGGCAGAAGAATGCTTCTGCGAGGTTGTGGCACAAACTCACTCCTTTGTGCCCTCCATTGAGAAATTGACACTTCATCTTAGTACAACTTAAAAAAAGAAAACAAACACACCATGTCACATCTATTTATGTGAGGTGAGAATTTTTAATTTTTAGTAGATTTAGATGTGATTTGTCATGTGTTCCTCTTGAGTCACTCCAAGAATGATGTGGCTATTAAAATCACAATTGAACTTGTTATTAATTATTATTGAATTTTGATCAAATGATAATTTTAATAGGCACATTATTCTTAAAGGGACTAAAAAAGACACAAGAAAAATTTCTAAAATTACTCGATTTGGTGTATTTATTTATTTATTTTTTAAGTTGTACTCAGTTAAGAAGTCAATCTCTGGATAGCACAAAAGAGAGGATTTGTCCCGAAACCCCATAAAAGCATTCTCTTTTTAGAATATTCTCCCACCTTCGAAATTCCTTGCTTCCTCATTTATTCACTCATTTGCTCAGCCCATTAAACCATCGGGCCAATTCCCCCACCCCCATTCGTTTTAAACTCCAAAGCCCATGAACCCTATATCCCACCAACTCCTCCAATACTGGGTTTTTTGGTGTCTTAGATTATTTATTTATTTATTTTGGTAAGTGTCTTATAAGAGATTTGACTGAATGCGTTAAGTTTGGTATTTTATTTTTAATTTTTCTTAACTTGTGCAAATGCATGGAAATACACTCTAAACCAATGCATATTTTAGATTTCTTTAATTTCTTAATTAGAGATATATTTTTACTAATTGGTTTTTGAAAAATATGTAATGAATTATCAATTTACAACTATAAATAACACATGAAAATGAGTTACACCTAAATTGAATAAATTACCCTAACTAAAATCTATCCAATATAAAATCTACCCCTTTGTAGCACTAGAATTATTTTATCTGATTAAAGGAACTCAGAGTGATTATCTTTTTAGGTAAAAAAGTATAAAATAAAAAAGAAGGAAAAAAAAAAAACCCTCCTCTTGCATCCAAACAGAAACAAATTCACCAAAACCTCATTAATAATATATTTTATTATTTTATTCGTTCCACAAGAGACAACTTTATAAATGGTAGCCATTTTAACGTAACAAAATTTAAGCATATTAATCTTGGTTGAGTGTCTAAAATTAAGTGATGGGTAATGAGCATGAAATAATTCCAAAGCTGAGAGTATTATTTTACAATTGAATAAGGCTGTTCTTTACACTCATTTTACACTGATTGACATGACATGTTTTAAGTGATTGATATGAGAAACTATAAAACATGATATGCTAGCATGTTTAAAATGAGTTTAAAGAGTTATATTACTTATTAGAAGTTTTAGAGAAACTCAATCTAAAAGTGGGCAAATGATGATTTGATTATTATAGGTGAAGTCAAAGTTTATACAATTGCATGCAACTTGATCTAACTTCACATTAGGAAATTTCGTGCCATGACTAAAAGGAGGAAAAAAAAAAAAAAAAGGAGGCAAAGGGAGGAAAACTAGTTTATACAATTTCATGCAACTTGATCTAACTTCACATTTGGAAATTTCGTGCCATGACTAAAAGGAAAAAAAAAAAAAAAAAAAAAAAACGGAGGAGGCAAAGGGAGGAAAACTTCCAAGTTAAAGTGTGAGGAAAACTTCACCATGCCAACCCATTTCAACATGGCCCGAAGGGTATGTGTCTATTGACTCTATTGGATACTTCAATGTGGTGGAAACCTTTGGAAATGGAACTTTTGATACTTATGTACAATTGTACATACCCAAATCTGACGCCCATACCTTAGTTGATGTAACATAGATCAAAACTGTATGCAGCTTTGTGCAACAGTTTAACGTATTGCTCTTTCTTGTTTCTGTTTCCGGTTGAAGTGTAAACTTTCTATTTGCCTGGTTCTTATCTTGTTTTCTATTGCTGAATGTCTCCGTCTGTGCTTCATAGTTCGCATAAGCAAAAAAAGATATAGCATGCATATATATTAATTGAACTTATGGAAGAAGTATATAAGCGAATGAAGATGAGAAGAATACAAGTTGAAGAAGCAGTTTTGTTAGTTGAAGAATAGTTAGCTTTACAGTTAAAGTTAGTTAGTTTTCTGTTGATATTATTGTACATACAGTTGAGATTATTGTACGTATAGCAGTTGTTTGTAATCATAGAGGTAGTATATATACTGTAAATATACAGATTACATTCATTCAATGCAACATCAATGTAAAACAGAGAGATATATAGAGAAAGATATGAAGAACATAAAGATTGAAGAAGAGTTGGAGAAGAAATTGTATTCTCTGTGTCGTATTGAATGAATGTAATTTGTACATTTACAGTATATATATACTACCTCTATAATTACAAACAACTGCTATACGTACAATAATCTCAACTGTATGTACAACAATATCAACAGAAAACTACCTAACTAACTTTAACTGTAAACTTCAACTAACAAAACTGTTTCTTCAACTTTTATTTTGTTCATCTTCGTTCGCTTATAAAGTAGTCCTTATTTTCGTTGTGCAGGGCATATCTCGCGTTCACATAGGCGTACTTCAGTTGATGGATAGGTAAGCTATGCCTAGAATCACTGAGAATAAAACTGTTTGTTGTATGTCATGGTGCCTGTAGCTATACTGAAAATTCTTTTCTTAATTTTGCGGCTTGCGTCTCTGGTCTTGTTCAGCAGCTTTAACTCTCACATTCTTATGATCCTCTTGACAGTTTTGTATATTGGATGAATAACATTAAGAATCATTTGTTTTGCAGCTGGAAAAACAATGCAAAGCTCAAGTTGCCTGCTTAAACCAAGCATGGATTTTTGAAAATTTGAAGCTTGTTTAATTGATAACCCCACACCAGTGGGTGAAGTGTAGGGTGATAGCAGGAAGAAGGGATCGATACAGCTTTCTTAGTTTTGAATTGTAAGATGATAACCCCACACCAGTGGGTGAAAATGTAGCAGGTTTTGGGTGGAAACGCCCATCTTTATAGGCAATTTGTAGATCAGATTAAGCACTCCATGTTTGTACGAGGTGCTAGTTTTTTCTTGCCACTGCTTTTGACTTGTAAAGATTTATTGGGAGGACAAAATTGCAGAGCAAGTTTTTTTTTTTTTTTTTTGGATAACTTGCAGAGCAAGCGTTGGGTAATATTATAAGGTGGATGTTTGTTGCGGATTTGGTTAAATCTTTTTTACTTGTATTCTATATTTTCCGTTATAGATGCATTTAATTGAGTCACAACTGGTCTATTTTATGGTTCCAAATGCTTGTGGGGGAGACTAGTTGGTGTATCTACTTTAATTACTATTTTAAATCTTGCACATCACTTTAGGGTTCATATTATCCTCCAAATTGGCAAATCACAAGGTGGCAGTTTCTAAAAGAATTTACATAATTTTATTATGTGATTTAGAGGGCGATTGGGAGTGATTTCGCTAGTCAAAATTTGATTTTAAACTAAATTGTAGAAAGTGTATAGTTTGAGTGCGTTTCAAAAAAGCTGTAGTTTGAAAACGTAGATGAAAATTTGTTTTCAAATCGTAGGTAAGATCACGTATTTTTAATAACATATTATTTTAAAACTTAAACAATCATTTTAAAAGTCAAACTACGATTTTACTAAATACTTAGTTGCGTTTTAAGAAGTGTTCCTACATTGCATGTTTTAAATTGCTATTTTTTAATCACTTTTAAAATTGTAAACCCAGTCAAACCCTTGGTTTTGCGCTTGCCATGTGTACGTGTAACCATAAAATAAGTTCAATGAGACAGAGGGAGTTTGGTTCATGAGGGTGGTGTTCCGCGGTGGCGGTGGCAAAGTGATAGAGAAAATGAATTTTTTTCGGATGAGGGATAAAAAAAGGTAAGATCTCCCGATGAAAGATACAAAAAATTTGATTTATGCCAAATTTTTATAAAAATTATTCTCTATTCTGAATATTGCATCATGTTTTTATTCATCTCTCGGCCTCATTTTCTCGCACTGTATGGTCTAACATAACAATCGATAGTGATTTTTATTTTTGGTTTGAAAAAATAAATTTTGTTTTTGATTTGAATTCAACTTGTATTGTGGCTTGCAACAGTGGTCTTGTTCATTGCATTATTGGGAGCTTTAGTGCTTGACCAATTACAAAGTAGATTGTAATTCCCACATACACTATGAGTGTATTCCAGTTACCTAAGACACTGCAAGGATATCTCCTTTATGATATCAAAATTTTGGTGGAGACATAAAGAGAATGAAAGCCGAATATCATGGATGAGTTGGAATAAAATAGGGAAAGCAAAGACTGGAGGAGGGCTGGGTTTTCGTGATTTGGAATGGTTCAACATGGCCTTACTAGCAAAGCAGGGATGGAGGTTGATCAAAAATCCTGAATCTTTGGTAGCAAAAGTCATGGGGGACAAGTATTTCTGGGATGGGATTTTTATGGGAGCAAGTCTAGGACGGAAGCCTTCCTACGCATGGAGAAGTATATGGAACTAGGGGTGCAAAGGCGGGCGGTTAAAAACCGTCCGCTAACCGCTAACCGCTATAACCGCCAACCGCTTAACCGCCTAACCGCCTAACCGCATTAACCGCTAACCGCCTAACCGCTATAACCGCCTAGCGGTTAGCGGTTAGCGGTTATTGGGTCTACTAACCGTAACCGCTAACCGCTAACCGCCTTTTTATATAATATATTTTTTATAATTATAATCATAAAAATATTTATGCATATAACATAATCACTTGATCATTAAATCACAATTTTTTTAAAAAATAATTAAATCACAATTTGAGTATTAATATATTATAACTATAATTTATATGATTATATCATATAATCACTTGATCATTAAATTACAATTTTTTTTAAAAAAATAATTAAATCACAATTTGAGTATTAATATATTATCACTATAATTTATATGATTATATCACATGAGATTGATCATTAAATCATTTGATTATATAATAACAAATTATACATATATAATATGACATAACTCATAAGTATATCAATTCATACTAATACAACAATTAAATATCTAGAGACTTATTTCCAATGTATGTTATAAACTTATAAGTCTATATAAGTCTACATATGTATATGAATAATATAAATGTATAATATCAATACTTAATCATATGATTCAATGATAATTCAAATATTTTATTCAAGACTTCAAGTGAATCATATTATTAATGTACAATGATGATATGATTCGTATAATATCAAATTAAGTAATTGACATTGGATTAAACAATGACCAATGTGTTACTTATAAACACAATTTAAGTATTAATGTATTATTATTATAATTTTAGTAATTTATATATTATCACTATAATTGATATGATTATATCACATGATGACTTGATCATTAAATCATATGATTATATAATAATAAATAATGCATATATAATATGACATAACTCATAAGTGATAAGTCTACAAGTTAATCATATGATTCATGTACAATGATAATCACAATTGATTCAATTGAATTAAATAATATATTACTTATAACTACAAGTCTACAATTTAATTAAAGCATTATTAGATACTTTAGGAATTTAGGATTTAGAAGATATTAAAAATACAAGAAAAAAAAATGAGGGTAAAAAAAAGCCCAAAAAGCCCTAAAGGAAGCCCAAAAAGCCAAAAAAAAAGCCCAATTTTTAAAAAGCGGTTAGCGGGCGGTTATCTATTTCGCTAACCGCTAACCGGCGGATAACCGCTAACCGCTAACCGTTAAGCGGTTAGCGGTTGCGGTTAGTGAAATCTACTAACCGCTAAGGCGGTTACGGTTAGCGGTTATTGCCACTAACCGCTAACCGTAACCGCCTTTGCACCCCTATATGGAACTCAAAGAAGCTTTTGAATGAAGGCCTTATATGGAAGGTGGGTGATGGATCGATGATCCGAATTTGGGAAGATCCTTGGTTGCCAGTTTCCAAAGCACATTCTGCACGGTCAACTGTGAGAATTCTTGACAAGGAAGCCAAAGTAAGAGGATTGGTGGATGTTAACACAACTTGGTGGAATACTGAATTAGTCAAGGAGGTCTTTAATGAAGAGGAAGCTAATATGATCTGTAGTTTGGGGGTAAGTCCCTGTAGAGGGAAGGATTTTCTGGCTTGGGAGCATAAGAAAAATGGGCTATTGACTGTTCGTAGTGCATATCATTTGGCTATAGAGAGGTTCGGTAAAGAAGAAGGTAGTTGCTCTAATACCCATCAAACCCTAGCTTTGTGGAAGCAAGTATGGGGACTCAAAGGATCCAGAGTTGTCAAACTTTTCTTGTGGGAAGCTTGCAATGATATATTGCCCACTAGAGAAAAATTGTTCAAAAAGAAGATAGTGTCAGACCCTCTATGTGCTATATGTGGGAGAGGCCGGAAACACCAGGACATGTTTTGTGGAATTGTGTTTCAGCCCAGGATGTTTGGGCAGAATGCAATGGCAAATTACAGCCCAGGATGGTGGGGAAATAAGTTTTCTGGAGCTCATCTCGAATCTTATTTCTCGACTCGATAATGAGGAAATACATCTCATGGTGACAAAAGCAAGACAGCTGTGGCTACGTAGAAATAGGGTGGTGTTTGGTGGAGATTTCCTTGCATCGGATGTTTTAGTTCGGCTGGCGAAGGAACAAATGGAAGCATGCGATATAGCAGCTGGGAGAACAGAGGAGCATAGGCCATTGCAGATTAATCAGGTAGTAGGGAGATGGATAAAACCTCCTGAAGGAACAATGAAGATTAACTGGGATGCAGCGGTGGACTCTTCCAATGGAAAAATAGGAATGGGCATAATAGCCAGAGATCATGTTGGTCGCGTAATAGCAATGGCATGCGGATCTAGTCAATACATCTGTAAGTCGGGCATGGCGGAGGCGATGGCAGCACGTGAAGCAATTGAGCTGTGTAATTCGTTGGGAGTGCAAAACTTTATACTGGAGGGTGATGCTTCTGACGTAGTAAATGCATTGAATCAAGAGGGAAGTAGTATGGGGCTGCAGGGACAAATCATAAATGATGCTAAGATGCTGTTGAACAGTGGGCATCAATGGAAGATACAACATATCCGTAGAATAGCAAATGGTTTGGACTGCAATACAATGAAGGCCAGATACGGAGAAGGGATTTTCCTCGTTGTATGAGCGAGATTATTCTTGCTGAACAAGATGTTATTTCCGATTGAATGAAGAAACCAATTTCAACAACAAAAAAATAAAATTACAAAGCAGATTGTAGTATTAAAACTCGATCTTTACATCAATACTTGTAAGAAAAAAAAGAAATATCTACTACTTTCAATTCAATTCAATTCAAAGCACATTCTCTCATCAAAACCAGTCAGTCCATCATCACTCAAAAGAAAACTATTTCTCCAGCACCAATTCCTAGTTTTTGTCATCCTAACAAAACTTGTGGCTTTATATAATAGTAAAACCACTAACCAAAAATATATAACATTCCAAACAACATTAAACATTAATAAGATTAAGAATCAGACGAGAATCCGAACGCTTGTGTAATTTGCTGATTCTAAGATCTGAAAATCAGCAAATTACACAAGCGTTCGGATTCTCGTCTGAGAATCCAACCTTGTCAGGTTTGTTCAGGTAAGGATTATAGGCTATGTAGACATTCTCAAGCTTCCGCACATCATACGGCTTTGGCTTTGGCCATTCTCTGATAGGGACCGCCTCCATCTTCATCTTCGCAGATTTTTCTGCTCCTTTAACAGGTACTGTTGTCACGTCCTTTGCTGTCTCTTCTTTGCTAGTCCCCGCCTTCTCAAGGTTCGCCTTCTTTGACTTTTCTTTCTCAGGCTCTTCCTTCATCTTCCCAGATTTTTCTGCTCCTCCAACAGATACTATTGTCACGGGGGAGAACTTCTTCCTCAACTTCTTGACCACATCAACCGGATCAAATGTCCCGACCGCGGTCAGTGTCTGGGCCGTCCTGTTTATCGCGACCGAATCAACCCCTAAAAAAATTAGGTTACAAAACCAGCAAAACTTGTCGGTCATTCATGACTTAAGATCTGGCATTTTTATATGTAGATCAAGGAAAATTCAAGAAATAAATCAAATAAACTAATTCCCTTAATCAGCTTGAAGTATTGAAACAGAATTTCTTTCAACTGTTGAACCCAAATAACATCATTACATGAAGCATATATAATATCAAAGACTACCAAATGGGTTATAGCAGAATTAGAATATGCTATACCTTCAACACGAGTAACTAATTTCATGGCCTTTGTCGCGTATCCATCACCGGGCAAAGGAACATTATATATCACTTTCTGTCATAAAACATAATAGAAATCCATCAAGATTTATATATCAGAGAATAATTAAAGAAAAAAAAGAAAAAGAAAAAAAACCACCAGACCCATCACATGATTTGGGAATAATCTACAGTATATAAACATATATCAACATCTAACAGCTGATACAAATTAAAATTTACATACAAAATTTGTACCTTAATCCGCTGCGACATCTCCTGATGGACGGGCTTCAGATCTTCACTCGGTGCTTCAAAACTTCACAGCCGCACACGACGGCATCCAGGCGTTGATGGTGAAAGACGCGGAAAGTGAGAGATGAGGGGATCCAGACCTGAATTGTTTCTGAACGTTTCGTCTCAGCCACGACTGGTTCCTCGAAGGTTCGGAATGGTTGCTTCCTCTGCTTTTTCTACCTAATCTTCACCTGTAAAACATCGAATTTGAACTCAAATGGATCGGAGAGGATCCGGTCTTTGTTATTATGGGGGAAAATTTGTCCAAACAAATATTTTGGACAATTTTGCCCCTATTGTAAAGAAGACGTGTTCCCCTACGGTCCAAAAACATCAAGCCTTCACACGTTTTCTCATTTGCTGTTTCTACACGCTACTTATATGTTTTTTCAAAAAAGGAAGAAGTACAATAATTTTAAAGCATCACTTTCTTTTTATTTTTTTTTATTTTTTTAGTTTGACCGATTTGTAAAAGGACATCGATTTTTACAAACCGAATAATTCATACATACACATCTAATGAAACTTTGTCCATCAAGTAACATCTATCTCAGTTATTAAAAACAATTCGTAAGAAGCACATGTTATTAAAAAATAAATATTTTTCATATGTTTTAAGTGACACATGTCACTTTATTAGATGAATTTGTATGAATTATCTATAAACTAATTTGAAATAATAAAAAATATCCTTAGCATTTCTCATTTTGCGTATTCCCTTCAAATTACTATCAACCTACTGTCTTCAAGAGGTAGCTCAATCGATTGTGAACTACGCCTCATGATGCAGAAGTCACTAGTTCGAATCTTCACTCTCTTTCCTTTGTGCGAACATGTCAAAAAAATAAAAAAAACTATCAACCTACTATCTTCTCCCAAACTTCTAATTGAGAAGTCTTATCAAATTATAAAAAAAAAAATGTGATTTTAAAATAACAATTTTAAAACATGATTTTGAAAAACGCTGATTGTGGTTTAACATTTAAAATTGCAGTTTAACTTTTAAAATTGTGTATATTTATTTATTTATTTTTTTTAAAAAAAAAAACTTATTTACTGTTAAAATAATGATTAAATTTACCTATTTCTATTCGCTTAAGCTTTTAGGTTAATTGGTGATTTAACTTAGTATCAGAGCCAAAGGTCCTGAGATCGTGAGAGAAAGTGTTAAAGTAATAATTAAATAATTAAATTTACATCTTTCTATAACATTTACATTTTTAAAAAAAATTTAAAAAATGCAATTTCAAATAATTTATTTGTTACGAGTTGGTTTAAAATTGCTATATATATATATATATATTGAAGTGAGCTTTTTATCCTGTTCTAAAAAAACAAATCTATAGCCTTTAAAATTCCATTTCTTTTACTCACAAAAAAAAAAAAAAATTCCATTTCTTTTTGTTTTTCCACACTATCAACAACCAAACAACCCAAATTAAAAAAAAGAAAGAAAAAAACCAGATCTGTCATCTGTGACGACCTCTTCGAGGGTTTAGCCTGCCTAGCTCGGCGCAAAGATGCTTTAAGATATGACGAGTAGGCCTGGGTATCGGTCAAAACGGTCCGGTTAAGGACCTTATCGGTTATTAACCGATAATTTTCGGTTAAACGGTTTATTAACCGATACCGAACCAATAAGAATTTTAACCGATAATTTCGGTTAAAACGGTACACGGTTAAACGGTCCGGTTAAACCGGTTAACCGATTTAACCGAGAGCTTTATATTGATTTATTTTGTTGGGCCAAAAACCAAAAATGAGTTTTTTGACTTTTGAGAGCCCAAATACTTTTTGTTGGGCTAAAATAATTTATTAAAAATGAGTTGTTTTAGTAACCAAATGCTTTTTGTTGGGACCCAAATATTTGTTTTTGGAGCTAAAAATTGAAGCTTTTTTATATTGATCCACTTCAACTTTTTTTTTAAATATTATAAAATACATTTTTCCAAAGCAAATGGACTAATTAACATAATGAATGCTAATTAGACTAGCAAAACTAGTTAATGAAAAATGCTTTTACCAAAGGCAAAGAAATCTCATCAAATGCCATCACTTAAAAAAAAAACATCAAACCTACCAAACTCAAATTAAAATAAAATTCATTAATGAATAATAAACAAAGTATTAACTAATTAAAGTCACTTAGAAAAAGGAAAATAAGTCATGGGCAACACCATTACACAAATTCGGAAACCTGTGTCACTTGTGGGAATTTGGAAACCTCTCTAAAAGACTAAACGGCGCCGTTTTGGGACTAGGACTTAAAAAAAAAAAAAAAAAAAAAATCGGTTTCTTATCGGTTAACCGGTTAACCGATAAGAACCGCTTAACCGGACCGGACCGAATTCCGGTATACTTTTTTTAACCGATAAGGATATCGGCATATCGGCTACGGTTTATATCGGTTCGGTCGAAGCCGGTAGACGGCCGGTTAAACGGTAACGGTTAATTTGCCCACCCCTAATGACGAGCAACAGAGACAGACGACATTCACAAACCCATCCTTGTTTGGGTGATTTATAAGAACATTTAAATTTAGGATTAAATACAATTACAGTAGATTTGCACCAAAAATTAGATAGTCACTTGAATTTTCAAAAATATCGTAAATAGTATTAGTGGTAAGCTAATAAACTAAATTGATACCTCAGTCAAGATTCCGTAAATTTTTTTTTTTTTTACTACTTTTGATGGCTACCGGATGGTGTTACTTGAATCTAAAACCGCAGCATATGAGAATTTTAAAGAATAGTCCAATGCCTTGTGTTGGGAATAAATTCACACTATAAGCCCACCAAATTCTGGGCCCAATGGTCAATGATAGGCCCATGAAGATATTAATTAAATAGCAAGGACTATTTAATTAATTGATAGTCTTATATTCCAATTAGGAAAATATTGGAATAAAGACGTCCTACTTATCTCTACAAGATGACTACTTAAGATTATCTTTACATGATATCTGTTGAATATTTATCTCTACATGATAGCTGTTGAGTTCTATCTCAACTCTGGACTCTCAAACCAATTCAAATAAGAAGATTCAGTCCAAGTCTACTTCATCTCCCCGAGCCTATAAATAGGCTCCGACACAAGGTACTAAGGGATCTTGAATCCTGAAATATCCTCACACATATTATTGAGCGTATTGAATTATTGTGCGCTGAAGCACAATATTTCTATTGGAAACTTCCTGACTTTGGCATCGGAGTGTCCTCGGTTCTCCGGGGACCCCCTTGACAATGCTGTCTTTTTTGTAGTGATTTGGAGTGCACGACGACGTATTGAAGACCCCAAAGAAAGCGCATCCACCGTGTTGAAAACTATTCTAACAGTTTGGCGCCGTCTGTGGGAACGACTAGTTCGTTTCTCATAAAAAAAAATTTATTCATCACGGTGTGCATTGCCATAGCAGATCTGCCTCTTACATCGCAGATTCACCGTTCACTGAAACCCAAACGATTAGCCCGCGGCACCCATCACTGATCCGCACGATCTGCCGGAGCAAGCCAAGCGACCGGCGTGACCCACCTTGCCGGAGACCCAACGCCGGCGCGACTCATTGCTGTCAAAGTCCCAAGCCCGCGACATCGACGAATCTCCACACTCTCACTGCTGCTGCCGGAGATCCGATCACACGGCCCAGACCCGTGACCTCCGATCTCCAGACGCGCTAGAGACCCAACATTGACGCAACTCACACTGCCGGAGACCCAACGCCGGTATGACCCGCTGTTGCCGGAAGCCCGCAGCATTTCCGATCTCCGAAGCCTGCAGCGTCGCCGACCTGCCACTGCCAGAGATCCGAACTCCAAGGTCGCAACACCACGTCGCTGACCACCAGCTTTCAGCATCATCGACCGCCGCTCCCTGGGTCGTCGACCTATCCCGCTGTCACTGTGCGTTGGCTACTTCTCGTAGAAGGAGAAGAAAGAAAAAAAGAAAAAAAAAAAGAGAAAAAAAAAGTGTGTTGCATAGGAAAGAGAAAAGAAAAAAGAAAAAAAGAAAGTGTGCTGCGCAGGAAAGAGAAAAGAGAAAAGAAAAAAGAAAAAAGAGAAAAGAAAGAAGAAAGAGAAAAGAAGGAAAAAAAAAAGAACAAAGAAAATATAATAGCACGTGAAGGCTGTACGTTGGAGGAATTTGGAGAAGAAAATTGGCATTTGACAACAGGTTTTTCTTATTCAGTTTATATTCCTGTTCTGATTTAGGAATAGGTTATCCTGATTTAAGTTTATATTCCTATTTTGGTTTAGGAATATGTTATTTTTGTTCAAGTTTATATTCCTATTTTTGCTTAGGAATATGCTATCCTGGTTCAAGTTTATATTCCTATTTTTGCTTAGGAATAGGCTATTTTGGTTTAAATTTCAAATTTGGTTTCGATTGGTTGTGAATAAGGTAATTCTTATTCCAAATTATTATATTCCGGGGATACTCTATCCCGAATAAGAAGAACCGGGTATATCACTCCCGGATATGGAAAAGGAAGAACCGGGTATATCACTCCCGAATATTTCAAAGAAGAACCGGGTATATCACTCCCGGATATTTCAAAGAAGAACCGGGTATATCACTCCCGATATTTTAAAGAAGAACCGGGTATATCACTCCCGGATATGGCAAAGGAAGAGCTGGGTATGTCACCCCAAATATGTCACCATCGGAGACAAGGAGAAAACCTTGGTTAAAAACAATTAACGGGAGACAACCCGGTAAAAAATAAGAAGATTCACCCCGGTGACAAGGAGAAAACCTTGGGCAAAAACAAGAATAGGGAGACAACCCTCTAAAACAAGGACAAGGAGAAAACCTTGGACAAAAACAAGGATAGAGAGACAACCCTCTAAAACAAGGACAAGGAGAAAACTTTAGGCAAAAACAAGGATAGGGAGACAACCCTCTAAAACAAGGACAAGGAGAAAACCTTGGGCAAAAACAATCAATGGAAGACAACCCGATAAAAAACAATGAGCTACCCCAAGACAAATGGGGAACAAAGGTTAGTCTGTTGAAAGACTTGTGAATTATTGTTTGAAGATTATTATGCAAGTCCGGAGCCTACAAGGATATGACAGGCTTAGCCCCCGGGCAAAGGAAATAATTGGGGAGTACTCTCGACAATCATGAGACAAGGAGACAACCTTAGGCTAAAAACAAGCAACATGAGACAATCCAGTCACAAAACAAGGAATCACCCCAAGGTGAACGAGGAACAAATGTTAGTCTGTTGAAAGACTTATAAATTACTACTTAAAGGTTATTGTGCAGGTGTGGATTATTTTGACAACTTGGAGAGGGACCCGGGCATGATCCCTGGGTATCTCGAAACTAGGACGGGTTTAACCCCGGGCAAAAGATAGAGCTGGGGGGTGCTCCCGAAAACTCAGGCGATGCCAAAAACAGAGCTGAAGAGCTCCAACTGACAAGCTCAAAGTACACTCACTAGGGAGACACGAGTCTCGGACAAGGTCAAACAACAAGCCGCCAGAAGGCTTTGACTAAATTCCCATTACCCAAGTACCTTGGCTAAGGGAATTGGGGGGTAACTGTTGGGAATAAATTCACACTATAAGCCCACCAAATTCTGTGCCCAATGGCCAATGATAGGCCCATGAAGATATTAATTAAATAGCAAGGACTATTTAATTAATTGATAGTCTTATATTCCAATTAGGATAATATTGGAATAAAGACGTCCTACTTATCTCTACATGATGACTACTTAAGATTATCTTTACATGATATCTGTTGAATATTTATCTCTACATGATAGCTGTTGAGTTCTATCTTAACTCTGGACTCTCAAACCAATTCAAATAAGAAGATCTAGTCCAAGTCTACTTCATCTCCCCGAGCCTATAAATAGGCCCCGACACAAGGTACTAAGGGATCTTGAATCCTGAAATATCCTCACACATATTATTGAGCGTATTGAATTATTGTGCGCTGAAGCACAATATTTCTATTGGAAACTTTCTGACTTTGGCATCGGAGTGTCCCCGGTTCTCCGGGGACCCCCTTGACAATGCTGTCTTTTTTGTAGTGATTTGGAGTGCACGACGACGTATTGAAGACCCCAAAGAAAGCGCATCCACCGTGTTGAAAACTGTTCTAACACCTTGTATTTTTTTTGGTGGTTAAGTATCCGTAATTGCATGTATCCTAACTTGCTTCTATGTGTACTTAGTCTCCTTTTTCAACTTCTTCATAAGAGTAGGTGGCCCGCCTTCCGCCGCGCCTCTCCCCGGCCGCCGCGGGTTTTATGTGTGTATTTTGCCGGGTTGGGCAGATATCCACCCTCGTATGCTGCGGCGCCGGTGCCGCCCAGCCGATCCCATCCGCGTAGTATAAAAAAAAAAACCCTAAGTTAACCTCTCTATTTTGTTGCCCGCCTCTCTCCCTTAGTACCTCTCTTGTTCTCTTGCTCTCTCTTCGTCTCTCTCGCTCTCTCATTCTCTTGCTCTCTCTTCGTCTCTCTTGTTCTTTCTCGTTAGTGGCTCTCTCTCCGTCTCTCGTCTGCGCCGCCCTCCACCTCCTCAGAAGCTATTGCGCCGCTCCCACCTCCACAGACTACAATCCAGGTATTTTTCTCTCTTTAGACCTCTTTCATGAATGGGATCCAAGAGATCTCTTGATAAATTCATTAATTTGATGTTGGGTTGTTTGTTCAAACAAATAAATTTTCGTTTCCATTGTTTTATAGGTTCTGGTGTTGGGTTGTGGTTGTGTAGGAGGAAAAGAAATCTGCAGAACAAGAGAGACGAAAATGGAGGAGAAAAAACCAGACGAAAATGGAGGAAAAGAATCCAACCCGCACAACCCGCATGACCCGCATAACCCGTAGACGATTTCCCCACCCCGCAGCACCCGAACCCGCGCGGATGTTGCTCATTGTGCTTGGGCGGCGGGTTGGAAATCCCAGAACCCGCAAGGTGCGGGGCGGGTGGGAAAAAGTCTGATCCCCGCCCCGCCCTGCCCCGTGCCTAGCCCTACATAAGAGGGAAGAGATACTAAGAAGCTCTAAGGAAGCTCTATTCCTTCTCACAGGGTGTCGTGCCTCGGTCTAAGACTCTACCTTGCCTGTTGGATGGATGGTGCTTCTTTGTCCCTCCCTTTTTGAGTGGTGATCCACCAATCCTTTTTCAACCCGAAGGTTGATTTCAAATCCGGGATGAAGTTAATTTGATTAAAATATAGTCGTTGTTGAAGCAGTTTTCCGAGTGATGACGTAGGACAGGGCCCAACACAATACTTGATAACCGAAGGTCAATCTGAGGGTGACAGACAAAGAAAGAGGATCAAAGCTGCCGGCATTGTCCGGCCGTTGGAAGCTCTGATGCCTAAGTTAGTCACAGTATTTAAGGAAGAAATGAACTAGGAAACTATGGATCAAAGAAAAGATAAGCAAAGTATTCAGTTTTGGAGGGTAAAAGAAGTTGTTACCGAAATAGTGAGAAGTGACCCCCCTTTTATAGGCATTGGATTGTACCTGTTCACCTAACACTGTGGACTTTTACCAAGGGTCCACGTGTCAACAATATATCGAAGAATATCAAATAAGATATTTATTTAGATATGTTCATTGTTCTTGAGGATAACACTCGGTTTCTACCTTAGGTTCGGCTAACCGAGTCTGATAGCCGAACCGAACCTGATAGTCGAATGTTGAAGATCTAATTTAGATGGTCCTAAGTTTGCCGAACTTGAGTTCATTTTGTACAGTATAAATGACCGAGTATGGGGAATGGGCCGATAACTTAACTGGGCCCAAATAAGCCGAATTTTGACCCAACAGTTACCCCCCTAATTTCCTTTTCTAAAAGAATAAGGAAATTACATGTAAAAAACCGAGTGTAAGTCAGTGTTTTTCAAGCTCGGTTTTGTCTTTTGGCAAAATGACGCAAATTGGCTCTCGAAATTCAAATTTTGAAATTTAAATTTCAAAAAATAAAACTGAATCGTTCGAGATTCTTACCTCCGCCTTTCGAGAACCACGTGTAGGCTTCTGGGTGGTTTCACGCTTCTCGTAGTGGCCACGCGTCAGCTTCTGCACCGAGAGAAAAATGAAGAGACGTTGCTTCGCCGAACCCTAGGGCCTAGGGTATTAAATGCGTCGCTCGGTCTTCCTTTCTCACGCCTTTATAAGCCTTCCTTTCCTTTCGTTTTACGCTTCACTTTTTCAGACGCCATTTCTGTTTTTCTGGAGTTCTATCGAACTTCTTCTCTCTTTTCCGCTTGATACTCTCTTCGCACAAGCCCTCGACTTCGTCTTCCTTCTTCGTTATCTGTCTTATACCTCTCTGATATCAATACCCGATGAGTCCAAAGGTAGAGAAAGCTCCTAAGGAACTGGGCGAATCACACCCATCCACATGGAAAGCCAAGCTGTCGAGAGGGAGAATGAACAGCAGATCCGCGAGGCTTGTCACCTTCCGGACTCGGTCAAGCTTCGGTTCGATGTTGACAAGGTTGGGGCTGTAGTGGATGTCGACAGCCGAGAAGTCTGTGTATATCTGGATATGTTCCAGATCGGTCTGAGGTTGCCTTTCCCGAGGGTAGTTCGGGAGCTGCTGAGTTACGTTCGGATTGCTCCACATCAGCTGCCACCAAACGGTTGGAGAGTATTCTTCGCCTCCATGATCACTTGGCCGATGATACTCGGGGAGGAATTCCCACTCACAGTTGCGGAGTTTCTATCGGTTTTCTGACTGACGAAGTGCTCCAAAACCGAGTTTCTGTTCACTTTCCAACTCAGGAAGAAAAAGAAACTCTTCCTTTAAATTTTATTATTGAATTCCTTTAAAAATAAAAACTTTTTATTTTTAGTTTTTTTAAAGTTAATATAACTTTTAAAATTATCATTAAATTTTAAATAAATTATATTTGAATTTTGATTCAATGGTGATTTTGAAAGCTATATCAGCTTTAGGAGAATTTTAAGAAGATAAAAAAATAGTACCTAGCATTACTCAATAGTAAATTTTAAGTTTGGTGAGTATTATTCACCACATTACCTTTTTTTTTGTTAAAGTAGTGAGGCTGAAAAATGTACATTTAAACCATTTTATTTAAATTACCTCACCAAAATAACCAAAAAATGATTTTGGGTGAGGCGGTAATGAGTGCTCTTAAATAAATAAGATAATAGGCTTTTTTTTTAAAAAAAAAATTTTGTTTTAATGTAAAAAAAAAAATCAAAAAATCTTTTGCTAGGACACTATTATCCCTTATCACTTTGACAAACATATTGCTCTATTAAAGCATTCACAATGGAGGAGTTAAATTTTTATGCAAAATAGCTTTTCAAAATTTATTTTTATCTAATTTAACTAATAAATTTTTAAATGCCTTTATATCCGATTAGCTATATTTCTATATATTCTATTAAAATAATATTTTATTTTTTATTTTTTATTAATTTTAATTCAAAAAACCATTTCCATGAAAAAAAAACACCAAAAACAACCAATCACCTCATAAAAAGTGGGAAACGATTTGGGAAAAAGAGAAAATATGTGAGAGAAACAATAAAACTAAAATGGCTCCCTTAAAAAGTGCTGCTACATTTAGTTTTTTTTTTTTTTTTTGCTCTTCCAATCAAATATTCATTTTTTTTTTTTTTTTTGGCTATTCCAATATAAGGAGTTTGCTATTTTAGATAAAAGCAATATTTAGCTCTTCCTTAATGCTCTAATAGCATTTATAATACTCTTTATATTTAGTTTTTTTTTTTTTTTTTTTTTTCCTAAAAATCTCAAAACTCATAAAAATATCTATTTAACAAACTTCATTTATTACTTTAAATTTAACTATTAAGAGTCAAAAAGTTAAAATTATACTAATTTTTTAAGTTTATTTTTTACTCTCAGCTCCTTGATTGATTTAAAACTAATAAAAAATAATATTTAACTAAAGTAGAGAAATGTATAAAGAACTTGATTTTTTTTTTTTTAATTGAATAAGGAAAGGGGTTACAAGGAAGGATCCTTTTCACTCCTGATCCGAACGGAAGAAGGAAGGGACGATCCTAAAAACGAAAAAGGGGTGGGCTCCCCAACAACAGATCCAAAACAAATTAAAGCAGTGTGAAAATAATTACAAAATGTAGGAAATAGGACAAACAAGTAACTCGATCCTCTCAAGGGGCTGCGCAAGGTGGTTTCAGAAGCAAAAGGGCAAAGATTAAGGCGAACCTATCTGAACCCCCACTTGTAACCAGCAACAACCACCGGAAGGAGGCTAAAGCGATAAAAGCACTGCTAGAGTCCGTAAGTAGGACTGTTGTAAAGAGAGAAACCAACATAAATTCAGTTACAAAAGTCTCCACTGAAGAAACAAACCAATAAAAAGTTAGGAGACAGTTACCCACAAAACACAAAAACAACAAAAAACGACAGTACATAAGAACAACAGGAAAACAACAACTAAACCATAAAACAATGGTGATTTACATTTAAGTCGTAAATTTACATAGTTACTTTTCTACTTATAAAACATTCAGTTGTAGTATAGTTTAACAAGTTTATCACAAAAGGTCAGATTATAGCTATTGGCAAGGTTGAAGATGTTGAGCACAGAGTTTTTAAAGACAAATGTTTGTTTATCATTTGTGTTTAGAGGCTCGTGAAATTGTATTGTATATTTGTAATTGCCTCATACTTCAAAGTTTTGGTTTGTATCGATGATAGAAGATATCAATTAAGGAGGTTATTTAGTCTTTCGGCTTAATCAATATTTTTTGCTTTCCACTATTTTGTACTCTCATGTGTTAGAAAAAGTAATACCTCCAGTTAATTAGTTTTGAAGTATTTTGAGTAACACTCAAAGTTAATTACCTTAATTTATTAATTTTGGGGGTGTTACAAAAACATTATTGTCTAACATATTAGTAGATTAGCCTCTAGAGTGCATATTTGTGTTGTTTGCAAGGTTTGAGTTGCTAAACGAAGGCTTTTAGAGGCAGATTTTGTTGTGAGTATACTTGTGAATGTTGAGTGCCACATTGAGAAAAAATAAAGAAAAATAATAGTTAATATACTTAAGTAAACCCAAGCCCATTAGCTTAGGCTTTTGTGCTAGAGTGGTGTTCAAATATATGTATATTAATCTACTTTTGCTAAAAACTTCCAAACCATTTATCTCTCAAACAAGTGGTATCAGAGCTATGGTTAGTTTTCAGGAGCCATGGTTCTAGGGACCGGTGTCTCGATGCGTCTAGTTTAGAGTTGTGTTCGCTTCTGTAACTCTTGTACGCATGACACTTTTGGAAATATAGATACTCATAAGTGAGGGAGAAATTCTTGTGAGTGCATTTTTTAATGTTGAGCCCCACTGCAGCGTCCCACATTGTCTGCATATATTTTCACCCTTCATGACAATAAAGTCGTGATGGTCATAATCTTCTAAGAATTCTGGAGTTAAGCGAGCTTATGCAAGAGTAGTACCAAGGGTCTCACATTGCCTGTGTAAGGAGATGGAGATGTGCTTATATATATACTTATACCATTCATGACAACAACATGTTTTAAAGTTGTGATGATTATGATTCTATCAGAACTCTGCAGTTAAGCGAGCTTATGCGAGAGTAGTACTACAATGGATGACTTTCTGAAAAGTCTGATTTGGGGGAGCCAAAACAGTTGTGTGTTAATGTGGTGGGGTGTTACAAATGGTATCAGAGTCATTACCAAGCCTGTGATGGGGGGAGCTTGCACAAGCCCATAAAGGTCACCAATGGGCACTCGCTGTGACGCCACAAGAGGGGGTGATTGTGGTGTTTCACATCGCTTGGGTATGTAGATGGAGATGTGCTTATATGTATATATACTTATACCCTTCATGACAACATGTTTTAAAGTTGTGATGATCATGATCCCGTCAGAACTTTGCACTTAACCAAGCTTATGCGAGAGTAGTACCAGAATGGGTGACCTTCTTGGAAGTCTGGTTCGAAGAGCCAAAAGATAACAATATTGTGTGTCATTTGGGGTGGGGCGTTACAGAATGATATCAGAGCCATTACCCAGCCTGAGATGGGAGAAGCGTGCGCAAGCCCATGGGGGTCATCAGCGTGCAATTGCTGGGATGCCAAGAATGAGGGTCGCCAACAAGTACATTGGGTCTCAAGAGGGGGTGATTGTAGCATCCCACATTTCTTGTATATGCTGATAGAGATGCGCTTATTGTATACTTACACCTTTCATGATAACAACACGTTTTAAAGTCGTGATAGTCATGATCTTATTAGAACTCTGCAGTTAAGCGAGTTTATGCGAGAGTAGTACTTAGATGAGCAATCTCTTGGGAAGTCTGTTTTAAGGGAGCTAAAAACGGATAATATTGAGTGTCAATAGAGTGTGGTGTTACACCCACATTAAGAAAATATAAAGAAAAATAGTAGTTAATATACTTAAGTAAACTCAAGCCCATTAGCTTAGGCTTTTATGCTAGAGTGATGTTCAAATATATATATTAATGTACTATCGGTAAAAACTCTGAAACCGTTTATCTTCCCAACATATTTATGTGTATAATTTGTGTACTGTTGTGTTTTTTGAGATAGCACTCTACTTCACCTATTTTGTAATATTTGTTAATACATGTGGAATTTCAAGTTAATTAATTTAAGGACGTTATGAGTGACACTCTGAGTTAATTACCTTTGTTTATTAATTTTGAAGGTGTTATAGGATCAAAATTGATAAGCGTATAATTCCCACTCATCACTGGATCAAAATCAATATGTATCCACACTTAGCATTAGATCAATATCGTATCGATATGTTTAACCCTCATTTATCACTGAACCATAATCATTAAGCGTTTAAACCCCCGCTTATTTCGTAGGTCAGAATGAGACAAAAACGTTTTTTTAGAAATACCTTTAAGCCTCATCTTTCCTTAAAAATAGTTCTTTAATTTTTTTTTTCTTTTAAATTATTGTTGGGGAGAGAAACACTAAAGGGTCAAACAAGAGTAAGTCAATATACATATTATGACACCACTTCTAGCCTAAAAGCTTAAGCTAATGGACTTGAATTTACTTATGTATATTAAGTATTCTTATTCTTTATATTTCTTCAACATGAAACACAACCCTCACAGTGTATGCATGCACAACACATTTGCTATGAAATTCTTCTTTCTTTAAACAGTGTAAATTAAGCTCAGTATAACATACGAAGCACATGGGAACATATTTAAAATCACAAGGCTCAAAAGCAATAAATATGCATGGTAGTTCATGATATGCAAAACAGATTTCAGTACGATTGGTAGTTTACTTACACTGGTTTATAACCTTCTGACTTACAACTGTGGTCCTTTTTTTTGCTTCTTTTTAGTTTATTTATTATTATTAATATGAATTTTTTGCTTTTTGGCTTTTTGCTTTTGCTTTTTGCTTTTTTGTTTTTTTTTTTTAATTTTCTTTATCTTTTTATCTTTTTATTTTTTTATTTTTTAATTTTTCGAAATTTCTTGTTAGAAGTATTTCTATAATTGTAGGTCAAAAGTTTGCAATGTGGACTTAAGGGACATTGCAAAAAATGAAATATGAGGAAAATATTACAAATTAATTGATACTTAGCGGGGCATATGTAATTTTCATATTTAATTATTATAAAAACATTTCTTTTAAGAAGAAAACGAGTTTCGAAAAGTATTTTATGTCAACGGCGTCATGAACAGTATTTTATCCATTTGTTATTTGTGACCAAAAGCTCCTGCAAGGTTGAGTTTCAAAAACCTGTTTCTTCAGCTGACTGCTCAAGAGGCTCTGAAGCTCAATTTGACATTCTGCAATAGTAAGTGGTGTCCATCACAGCATGATGCTTGTTGCCATCATGACTTCTAACATTTTTCTCTTTCTCATTAGTCATTACTATTATTCTTTTATTTTCGTTTTTGGGTAAGTATATTATTTTTTAGTCAACACTCCAAACATCATAGTTTTTCTTTTCCCCCCTTTTCTGCAATCTGTAAATCATAAGCTTGGTAATTCTGTCATGGTGGTTTATTAATACGATATTGGGCAGAAAAGGGGGGAAAAGAAAAACTATGATGTATTATTATTATTATTTTTTAAAAATTTTCTATCTGATTTCGTTTTATTTATTTATTTATTTTACATGATCTGATTTCGTTTTTATGAACATCTTATCAACGAAAGGAAAAGGTGATCGAGAATTGGCCGGAGAGAAACACGTTTTGACAATGAGTCATTCTCAAGGTGCTTCATCTACTACCAATCAACGAGAATTCTTTTCCATTCCATCATTTTCTAGAGCAGGGTCTTTCCCGTCTTTCCCTTGCACCTCTGGTCTTCATCCTACTCTAATGGATGACGTGGACGACGTGGAGACAGCTATGTCATCCGAGGAGCCAAACTTTAACCAACCACAACAAACTAGCGAAAATGCAAACCAATCACAAGTACAGTTGGTGGAGATAGTTGTAGAGGAGGGGACGCCAAGCTCAAGTGATAGCTCAAGTACTCCTCTCTCGTCTCTTGTCCGCAAGCAGAATTTTTTTTTTTTTTCTTTTTCTTCCCATAATATTTATATACAGATTAATTAATCTTATTTAATTAGCTTCAACAAGTTCATAAATATATAATATTATGTGATGATTGTAAAATAAAAATATAATATATAACATTAATCTTCTATATATAAAATATTTTAGTTTTTCGGGTTCTTAGAATCTAAATGGCATGATTTATCACGGAAACAATGTTGTTAATACATATGCTACTTGCAAAAATTTTAGGAGAGAGAATGATTGTGCGGTCTCAACCGCCGGGGGAAAGGTCTCAACCGCCGGAGGAAAGGTCACAACTGCCGGAGCAAAGCCCTCAATTCCTGGAAGAGATGTGTAATTCCCTGTATCGAGCTGCCCTAAAAAACGATTGGGAAGGTGCTAGTATCGTATTTGAGGCTTACGGAGAAGGTGCTGCCATACTTCCCATATCACAAGAAAGAATGAATACACTTCAAGTTGCAATTGCAGTTACAGCAAAATACACAACTTTAGTACAACAACTGTTGAACTGTATGACTCGGGAACAGTTAGAATTTACAAATAGCAATGGAGATACAGCCCTTGCAATTGCTACTCTATCAGGAAATGTGAAACTTGCTAAGGAGATGGTGACGAAGAACAATAATCTGCCAATGATCAGAAATAATAAAGGAATTCTACCACTTCTCACAGCAGCTATGCACAAACATAGAGACATGGTGTTGTATCTATTTTCTGTGACTGATTTTGATCAATTGACTTCTGCTGAGAGCATTCAGCTCCTTCTTTGCACTATTTCCTGGGATATGTATGGTATGGCCTACAACTCACTAATTGTTAGTTTTAGAAAATTAATTTACAATGTCTTTACTATCATTTGATTTCTTTAATAGAACTTCAATTGGATGTGAAAAGCATATCATTGAAATTTTACGAAGGGTATTGAGTCATTATACATTGTGGCGGCCCTAACTTTGACATTGAGTTTCACGCTGTAATTAGATAAGTTGGATAGAGTTACCAATACTTGTAATGCAATATTATTGATCATATAAGGATTTCTGAACCGACCCTTGCAACTGATCATCAAATTAATGTGCTGTTTTGGTGAACAGATAAGGCACACGAAATCCTGGAAAAGGATCCAACATTAGCGACTGCCGAAGATGAAAACAAGTGTACAGCATTGGAACAATTGGCAAAAAAACCTTTTGCGATGTCAGCCTGGGAAAGATTCAAAGGCTTCTGTTAGTTTGCCTAACCCAAACTTTCTTTCCTTGCATAATCAAATATATATATATATATATATATATATATATATATATATAAGCACTTGTTTTTTATTACATTAATCAAAATTTGATTACCAGTTTACTCGAAACTCAAATCACTTTGGAATGAGAAGTAGTCTGTCTTGATTTCATCAAATATTTATATAGTATATACATGCTAAAGTACTGCATGTGATAAGATCTAATGAGATAAACGGTTTTCTATTTGATATGTTTAAATCTATTGTAAAACTTGGAACTGTTTCCTTTATATAGACACCAATAGCATTGTTGGTAGCATTTTTTTTTTGTTTTTCACCATACAAGGTGGCATTTCTTTTTCACTTAATTTTAAGGAAAAAAACATACCACTGTGGTTTTTCTGATTTGCAATAAGCCTTGTGTAGTTTTAAAATGGTCTGATATGCAAAAATAACACATTAGTCTCTACTATTAAATTATGTTACCCTAGAGATGACTAGTGGCTGATGGTGGCTCGCAGGCCACTCACAAATTTGGGGGTGGCCTGCAAGCTACCCCTAGTGGTTGGGCTCACATGCCTTTTAGAAGTGGTTGAGTCACCTCTAAGGT